>NC_135655.1:29561954-29898165 GCF_964188315.1 Podarcis muralis
CTGGAAACTCTGCTTAATGGAATGTGCCTGAGGCCCCATCAAAGGTCGTTAATTATTTGTCGGAGGCGATTCCGAAGGCTCGGCCGGAGGAAAATGAGACTTTATTAGCTTGGCCGAGCGGAAATGCCGACAGGAGGGTGGGGGCCTCATACACAAATGAGATTAGTATGTACACTCTATGAAAGAAGGCAACAGAACACATTGACTAGTACTAGAAAGCAGCTTTGAAGTACTGGGTGGCTGCATAAAAAAAAATCCTTAGCAGATATTTAAAAGAAATTTACAGGCACTTAAGTGCTTCTATAAACATACAGCTAGAAAATGTATTATAGGTTGCTTAAAGTATTAATTTGTCTGTGATCCTTTGAAAGAGGCCTTTTTATATCTGGCATGTATTTGACTCGAGTACAAAACCACTGGAAGCTTACAAATTGACAGGATTGTGTTAAATAGCTGAGAAACTGCAAGTCATCTTTCATTACATAGATAGGCCTAGTGGACGGAGGGAAACACTCAAGTTACCAGTAAAGCTGGCTTGTGGGTAATAGTCTTTAGCCTTTTCAAGCACTTGTCTACCTAACAGCCATATTAGTTAATGAATCAGCATCTTAGTAGAACTAGGTGCATGCATTGTTCAGAGGGCGTGGAGCAGGAGGGTAACTGCCATATATAATGCACAAAATCTCTTTGCTTTCAGGATTACTATCCAATGAAGGCATGCACACGCTTTCATCATGGTGGCATAGCTATCCTGTTGTTGGTTCCCATAGGTTCTAGGTTTCCATAGCTGCAGTAATGTGAGACTAGTTAGACGTGAGGGAAGGGCATATTGAGGGAATCTGACCATTTTTGCTTTTTACAATTTGCTTATCCCTGGGTCCAGTAGGAAACCCACAGGAATGGGGAATCATGTATTTCACAGTGCTTAACATCTGAAGTTAATTTCTCACCCAACCCAGTCCTGTTGTTCTTTTCCACATAGCAAAGCAGACTTTTTCAGTTTTTCATAGATGGTCATGTTTCAAATGTAAGTGTTGGCTTATCCGCTTCATCTTGTTTAACACAACAAATACAGATATCCTTTTAAAGCACATCATTTTTTTTAAAGGAAAACTTGTAGTTGGTGTGGGTTTTCTAAGCAGAAAATTAAAACCTTTAAAAAAATGATTTATTCTGGGAGCAGCAGAAGGTAACGGTCTTCTCCCCCACTTCTTAGTTCTGTAACTAGTTATTATAATAAGTCTGTAAACATATTGGAGTCCCATGCTGCCTGTGATCACTGAAAAAAAGAAGAGCAGAATTGCAGGCCCTGGAGTGCTACAAACCCAGACATTTATAGTTTTACATTTTGTTAGGGACAGAGAACTTGTTTGGAGTCCTTTCAGTGGGTATATCTTTGTGGTTTCTAGGTTCAGTGCCATTGGATATCTTCACTGTCCTGAGCACTTGGTGATATTCAGAGAGGAAAACATGCAATAGCACCAAGCAAAATGGGTTTAACGCCACTTTTCCTGTAATTTGTGGGTGGGGGACGGAGGGTGGAAAGTTAGTCCTCACCTATCCCATTGTTTTAATGCCCTTTTCATATGTTTTCAGGATTTTGTCCCTTTGTACCAGGATTTTGAAAACTTCTATACAAGGAACCTCTACATGCGCATTAGGGATAGCTGGAGCAGACCACTCTGCAGTGTACCGGGAGCCAAAGTAGACATATTAGAGCGGGTTTCCCATGACTACAATTGGACATTCAAGTGAGTAAAAGGCTTTTGGAAAGCTCCTGCGCAACTGACCTTTAGAGCAGGGGGGCGGAGAACCTGTGGCCCTCCAGATGTTGCTGAAATAAAAGTACAAGTAAGTCAGGGGTCCAAAACAGTTTCAGGGTCAAAGATTCTCCACCCCTGTTTTAGAAGATAATTATCATAGAATCATAGAGTTGGAATAGACCACAAGGGCCATCGAGTCCAACCCCCTGCCAAGCAGGAAACGTGAGGGTTTGTGAAATGGGTTGTGGAAGATGGACCGCAGCCTCTGTAGCAAGGATAAGAACTCCACTATTCCCTGTTGCTTAACTGGGTGCCAGACTTTCAAGATTGCCGTGCCACAGATCCCAGTTCACCTATACTTGGATCCTACAAAACAGCCCATGAGGGCTGACTGTTTTAAGGCCTGTATAGAAAAACCATATAGATTAGGGGGTGACCAACATTTGTGTCATGTCTTGTGCACGTTACATTACTTTTGCGTTTCACTTTGCCTTCAGGTGGGTTTGCCTCTAGTCCACTAAGATGAGCAGCTTTGTAGTACTGAAGAGGAAGGCAGAAATGGATGCCATAGCCACATTGGTTGATTCCTGAGCTCTAGTCTGTTTGTGCCCAAGCTCATTTCTGCATTGCATGCCATGGGGTTTTGTGCTCAGTAGAGTCTTCAGTCTTATACATAAGTTTGTGAAAACTTATGCCAGAAACCCTTTGCTTTGGAAAAAGGGCAGTGTGTGTATCAGTCCCATCTTCCGTTCACTGGACCTTTTTGTAGGGTGTTCAGCTGTATCCCCCTTGGGCAAGACAAATACAATAGCAGCCGAAAGGAAAACCTACCATACTTTCTGTGTTTGAGATAAACTGAGTATGTCCAGATTTCCACTGATTTAATTGGAATTGAAATGAATTGGAAGTGGCATGGGATAGCATGTCAGTTATCTCTGGTCTTTAATTTGGTTTATATATATATATATTATATATGCAGGTTTTGGTGTCCTCGGGTATATATATATATATATTATATATATAATATATATTATATATATATTTATATCCCACCTCTCCTCCAAGGAGCTCAGGTACATAGTCCCCGTCCCTCCCATGTTATCTTTACAGCAGTCCTGTGAGTTAGGTCAGACTGAGTGACGGTGACTGGCCCAAGGTCACCCACTGGCCAAGTGGGGATTTGAGTGGTGGTCTCCCAGGTCCTAGTGACCTTTCATAAAGTGAAGAAAATTGGCAGGACTGTTTAGAAGCATGCTCAGGAAATGGTAGCTAAAGAGTTCTGTGTTGGAACGGAGCTAATTGAGCAGAGTTAACACCCATTGTTATTGTCGGGTTCATAATTCAAGGGGGTATGGTTAACACACTTCTAGAAGAGAATAGCTTTAGTCCTCCTTGCAGTAGTTTACTGGCTTCCAGATGCCCTTCCTTTGTGTGCTGGAGGATATTGTGCTTGAAGAAATTACTAGGATTTGAGGATAACAAGGGTAGGGGGTCTTTTGTGGGGTGGCGGTGGGGTAGAAGGCTTGAAATTGCCAGAGAAAAATAACAAACTGTTTTGAAATGCCTCAGCACTCTGTTTTGATTCTTAAGAGAGCTTTCAAAGAACATCTGCTAATCCGCAATCTGACACTTTACATATTTTGTCTGAATAAAGCTAATTATGTTGGAAGATGCAGAAAAGCTTTAGTTTATGATCTTCAGCTATAACAAAAGAAGTCTTGCTGAGTTAAGCAGACTGAAACAGAGAAGCATTTGTATAAACCTGTTTGTCTTGCCTACTTCAACATAAGAAATCTCTAACAAGCGTTGGACACAGCCCTGTTAATACATTGTGACCAGTGAGGCTTTGATATTATTCCTGAAGGATATTATTCCCTTTGCATCATGTCACAAGTGGCTTTGAAGCTTTTGGAAACTTTAAAAAAGCAGTTTGCATTGTAGCAAAGAGTGACTGTTTTAGGTGGGCTGCCAGCTAGCTGAAAACTGCTTGGTGTGCACAGAGCCCTTTATTTCTAAAGGATTTTACTAGATTGCAGCCTTCAACAGTACTAAGCATATGTACTTTTACTTGTTGATGATCTCCATATCTTTTACATGCTATGTTTTTATAAATTTATATATAGGTACACAGGAAAAGTGATAAAAAACATAATTAACATGGGGTCCTACAACTACCTTGGGTTTGCAGAGAACACCGGAGTTCGCAAGGATGCTGTGGCTGAAGTTCTTTCGCAGTATGGATGTGGGGTGTGCAGCACTAGGCAAGAGATGGGTAAGTCCAGACAAAGGACTAGTATCTGAGTACATTTAATAACTCAGACTCCACAAAATATTGTATGGCAGTTCCTAAGCTTTTGCCCTAATTTGTATGCATCCAGCTTGCATCATTAACACTAAAAATTAAACTTCTTAGCATTAAAAGTGTTTCATTCACAGTGGATTTACCCATCTTGAACTCATTTTCTATGTTTCTTCCAGGAAACCTGGACAAACACGAGGAGCTAGAAACATTATTGGCCAGATACCTTGGTGTGGAATCTGCATTGTCATATGGGATGGGATTTGCAACCAACTCAATGAATATTCCTGCTTTGGTTGGCAAGGTATGGATGTCTTTGGAGAGAGGACTGGGCTAGATCTGTCTTCACAGGTTTCTGATGTTAGCCTCTCACTTATTCAGTGTATACTTTGTGAAGGAGGGGAAAATTAAAATTCCCGTATGCCATGCACTTCTGTTTAGAAAATAGTTATCCCTTGTGGAACTGTTAAATGAATAATCAGGAGAGGAAAAACATGTCATAAGATGAATGAATGAATGCACCAAGGCTGCTTTCTTAGCCCCTCAAGCTGTATTGGGACAAGAAAATGTCAGTTAGTTTGGAGGGCTGAGCACATTAGTCACATTGGCTTCACTAGAATACAAAATGACTATGTAAAATACGTTGTTAGCTTGATCAGATAGAAACTATGTTATTGAAAGTAGTCTGTTTGGAGAGAATTTGCTAGCCCAGTGCACATTCACACTTCTTGTTTTGAACTTCATCACATGGCACCCAACATTATATTTATCAAAAATAAATTTCTGTATTATTTTATGTGGGTGAGCAGCACTTGGTTGAAAGAAAGAGTGCAAGACATCCAGGTGAATAGCCTACATGTGCTGTGTACAAGAATGTATTGCACCATTTATGCCATTGTGAACTTGTAAAGGATTTCTTAGGTTTTTAATTGCCGGTATCTTCCAAAGAGAAATGTTGTGTATACATAAGGGGAAGAGTTTAAATTCCTATTTGATTTAAATGGGTCTTCTTTGACTTCAAATTTTTTAATAAGTATACACATCATAATAAGAAATGTGTATCAGCAAAGCTATTATACCAGGTTGCCAATCTAACTGTTTAAATATCTTATTTATTTCTGTTTTACTGTCAGGCTGCAACCCAAAATAAGCAATTCCTTCTCCTTTATTGTAATGCTGCTTATCCATAGTCCCTTACCCATCTTCTTGTGTAATTGGAGCAATAGGAAGACTGCACAGCACAGTAAAGCAAGCAGAGAGCTGTTCCCCAGGTTCAGTGTATCAGAATAGCTATAAATAGTAATGTGTGGTCTTGCAGCATCAGCTATTGATCCTATGCATTGTGGCCAATCAAGGAAAACTGCTTGGAGACCAGGGCAGGGTGTAAGGAGTTTCACCCAGCAAGAACCTTGCATGGTTATAGGTCAGTGGTTAACTGCAACTTTCTGTCTGGACCATTTATTTTCCTGTTTCCTTGTTCAGGGCTGTCTAATAGTGAGTGATGAGTTGAATCATGCATCTCTAATATTAGGAGCAAGACTTTCAGGAGCAACAATTCGAATCTTCAAGCACAATAGTGAGTATTTCCCAGGACGTTTATTAATTTGACCGAAAATTCCTATGTTGTGGGCTAAATGCAGACTTTGATTTTAACCCCCTGAAAAAGCTACCCAGAGAACATTCATTTATGGGCAGTAAATAAATAAAACTCTATAGCAGCCCCAGGTGCATTTTAAAAAAAGGTTCTTAACATTCAAGGCTACCACAAATGAGAAAGCATTCAAAAGCTCCTCCCTGAGTAGGTGTTACTGTGGTCTTCAGATGAAGAGCGGTATAGTTATGTATTTTTTTTGTTAATTTTTCCTCTTCAAGCTTTCTCCATATCCTATTTACCTGTTCAAATGCACTGTTTATCTTATGGACATAAGAAGATCCCTGCTGGATCAGACTAAAGACCTGTATAGTTATCAAGTCCAACATCCTGTTCTCACAGTTGTCAGATGGAAACCTTTCTGAAACCCCAAGCAGGACATGAGGGAAATAGCCTCACCTGCTGTTGTTCCACTTCTAATGGTATTCAGAGACACGATAGCTCTGATCCTGGAGGGGTGGCAAGTAGTCATCATGACTGATAACTATTGATAGCCTTATCCTCTTATGAATTTTGTGATTCCCCCTTTAAAGGCATCCCTATTGATGCTGCTGTCACATCTTTGCAGATTCCATGGTTTTAACTATGTGCTGGGTGAAGACGTATTTCCTTTTGTTCTGTTCTGAATCTTTCTCCATTCAGTTTCACTTGATGATTTCTGATTCTAGAAGTATACAGCCGTACCTTGGATCTCAAATGCCTTGGCCCCCGAACAAATTGTCTCCCAAACAACTGATACCCGGAAGTGAGTGTTCCGGTTTTCAAACAATTTTCGGAAGCCGAATGTCCGACGTGGCTTCTGATTGGCTGCAGGACATTCCTGCAGCCAATCAGAAGCCGCGCCTTGGGTTTTGAACAGTTCCGGGAGTCGAACGGACTCCCGAAACGCATTCTGTTTGAGAACCAAGGTATGACTGTAGCTCTGTCATATCTCCCGGCTTAACATGATGCGCAGCTGAGTCCGTATGTTCCCAGTACTAATTGCTCCCAGTACTAATTGGAGCGGGTGTTGTCAGGCAGAGTGATTCTTCAAAGTGAAGAGTGATTCTTTAATAAACAACAAAAACAACAACATAATGTCACCCTCTGAATTACTGCTGTAGTAATGCTGTCTATAGCTGCTTCTGCTCCTAGTCCCTTTACAAAAGTAACAATGTTCTTTGGAATTGTGTTCTTTCTGTATAGATATGCAGAGCTTGGAGAAGCTGCTCAAAGATGCCATTGTGCATGGGCAGCCACGCACACGCCGACCATGGAAAAAAATTCTCATCATTGTCGAAGGCATTTTCAGGTACAAGCTTGGTCCTTCCAATCACCAGTGCTGTTTGCCATATTGGATCATTGTTATTGTCCATTTTGAGGCAATCTGTAATCCAAGCCAAATTGTTGGGTGCTTATTATTTGACTCTGGACAGCTGTAATCATGTCCAGCCATAATGATGCTCCAAGTTGCATTAGTGCTAATAAATCTAAACTGGAGATGTGATTTTTTTTGCCAGGTGTTTCTGTAATGGATTGTAATGGACATAGTTTCTGTTGTCTCACTTTGTCAGCCAAGGGTAAACTTGGTAATGACTGACTGAAGGGGGTATTCTGTGAAGAGAAGGATTGTAATGTGAATCTCTCCGGGTTTATCATTCTACATTTAATATTTCTGTCGCTTTTCCTCTCCTCACTGAGCAGAGCAATTTGCAAAATGCAAAACAAAAAAAGCTCACCACTTCATTAAACCAATTAAACACAATATTACAAAGACTATAAATTTGAAACGGTAATTGAAAGCAGTAGATACAGGACGCATAATGCCAGTGTGATGCTGTAACTATCTTAAGCTCTGAAGCCTTTACTTCACCAAACCTTTATTAGGCATTAGTTAAGCTCTGAAGCATCAAAAACTTGTTAAGAAAGGGGTTATGCGTAGTTGCAGATGGATGTTTCGGGGAGCCTTGATGCAGTAAAGGGATTGATACCTTACGCAGCAGTCCTAACTGTGTCTACTCAGAAATAGGTCCTGTTAAATTCAGTGGAGCTTACTTCCAGGAAAGTGGGGTTAGGATAGCAGCCTTGCACGCTAACGTTTTCAGAGCAATGCCTGGAAAACTGCTTCTATAGCAGTGTTTCCCAACCTTGGGCCTCCAGCTGTTTTTGGACTACAACTCCCATCATCCCTAGCTAGCAAGACCAGTGGTCAGGGATGATGGGAATTGTAGTTCAAAAACAGCTGGAGGCCCAAGGTTGGGAAACACTGTTCTATAGCAGGGGACTCCAAGCTTGTCTTGTCTCGGGCCGGTGTCTCAAGCGATGATCGTGCGGCGGGCTGGAGGGCAGGGGAGCGCACACCTGTACGCGTGCACACACGCTATTTCTGGTGCACATCCGGGTCGGAGAAGGCCCATGTGCACAAACTATTTCCGGTGCTCCTTCGACCTTGTAATTACTTGGAAAATATTAACCGGCCCCTTTTCTAGGGGATTTCAGCATCACTGGAAGAGTCCAGAATTCACAACCATCTCTTGTTTTTCTTCACAGCATGGAGGGATCCATAGTCCGGCTTCCTGAAGTAATTGCCCTTAAGAAAAAGTACAAATCATACTTGTACTTGGATGAAGCTCATAGTATAGGAGCATTGGGTCTCAATGGCCGGGGTGTAGTGGACTATTTTGGACTTGACCCTGAGGATGTGGATATCATGATGGGAACATTCACCAAGGCTTTTGGAGCTGCTGGAGGATACATTGCAGGCAAGAAAGTAAGAACTCGTGTTGGGAAGAAATTTTGTGGCTTGTTAGTAAGGAATAGAAGCAGCAAACTCGGATGCTTAGAACATCAAGATCATCTCCATTTTAATTTTGAGTAAATTCCAGGATCCCAGGCATAAATATATAAAACATTTTGAAAAGCTCGATTAGTAGTACTATTATGTTTTTGCAGGACTTCTCAAATAAAATACATGGTCCAAACAAATGCCCATTTATTACTAAAGCTATCGAAGGTCAAAGCAGCAGCTAATCCTGAGCACTACGTGTGTCTTGCTTCTATTATTTATTTATTCATTCATTCATTCATTCATACATACATACATACCCCACCCATCTGGCTGGGTTTCCCCCAACACTTAAAATAACACCAGTACTCACTCTCCGAGGTTTATTTGATTGCCCTTCCTTATGAACCTCCCACCCCTTCTGCAAGTGTCATAGCAGGTTGGCCACTCACCCACCACAAAACTCATCCTGTTGGACTCTCCATCCTCCCATATATATATTTGCTGTGCTCAGTTTCCTAATTTTATCCAGAATCAATACGCCATTTGATGACGAGAGAGTAATCATTTATGTGCTGCTAGGCTTTTGCTTATCAGTTGTTATCAATAGGACAGCATCTCCCTGACACTCATTTTCAAAACAACATCATGGAAATACAGTGGTACCTCTGGATGCGAACGGGATCCGTTCTGGAGCCCCGTTCGCATCCTGAAGCGAACGCAATCTGTGCGTGTGCGGGTCACGATTTGCTGCTTCCGCGCATGTGTGTGACGTTATTTTGAGCGTCTGCGCATGTGCGAGCGGTGAAACCCAGAAGTAATGCGTTCCGTTACTTCCGGGTCGCCGTGGAGCGTAACCTGAAAATGCTCAACCCGAAGCTACTTCAACCCAAGGTATGACTGTACAGCTTCTTCCTAATGACAGCATTTATCTCCCTAGCAAAAATGGTTGATCAAAGATAAGGAGATGCATGTGCACCACCAACCTACGAAGAAAGATGAAGGCGCAACTATATATACCGGCCTTCACTTCATATCTTTCAAATAATTAGTCAGCAAAGCAGTGTAAATATCAGCACTGCATACTTGCCCCATCAAAGACTGCTCTCTCAGTGGCAAGGATAATTTCTGATAACCTGCTGTATTCACTTTGTCAGGAGCTGATCGATTACCTTCGTGTCCATTCACACAGTGCAGTATATGCCACTTCGCTTTCCCCCCCTGTTATTGAGCAAATCATCGCATCAGTGAAGTGCATTATGGGTGAAGATGGCACAACACTTGGTGAGTTTCAGGCACTGTAATTCTCATGAGGTGTTAGATTAAACAACTGCTCCTTCAAGTCCGCAAAGCAACTTGGATTCTTTGCACGTGTTGCTCTTGTCCACAAGGTGGCAGTATGCATTCAGCACCATCCGTCATTTTCTGTGGAGGACTGTTTTGTGAAATTAGCCTTTTCTTTATGTTGTTGGTAGTTGAATGAACTTTTCATCATTGCTGCTGGTCAGGTTGAGATTTGTATTGGATAATGGTTTTCATTTACTAAGGCAAAAGCTATCGCTGTGCAAAATCCTTGTTTGAGAGATGCGTAAATCTAAGACCATAAGAGGATCCGGTTAGAGCAGACTGAAGACCCATCTAGTTCAGCATCCTGTTCTCACAGTGGCCTCCCATATGCTTATGGGGAGCCCATAAAAAGCACCCAAGCACAAGAGTGCTCTACCTCCAGCCATTGGTATTCAGAAGTTTACAGCCTCCAACCACAAAGGCAGATCACAACCATCATGGCTAGTAGTCATTGATAGCCTTAGCTTTTAGGAATGTGTCTAATCTGTTTTTAAAGCCATCTAAGTTGGTGGCCATCCCTGCCTCCTGTGGGAGTGAGATCCTTGGTTGAACTGCACTATGTGAAGAAGTACTTTCCTTCAGTACTTTGTCCTGAACCCTCCAAAAATCAACTTCAAGGGATCTCCATGAGTTCTAGTGTTATGAGAGAGGGAGAATAACTACTCTCTATCTGTTCTCTCTGTGCCATGCATAATTTTACAAATTTATAATTTTACAAATTTCTACCATGTCACCTATTTACTTGCATTTTCTCTAAACTTAAAAGTCCCAGATGCTGCAACCTTTCCTCATAGGGCAGTTGGTCTTTCCCCTTGTTTATTTTGATTGCCCTTTTCTGAACCTTTTCTAACTCTGCAATTATCTTTTCTTGAGGGTGACTAGAACTGTACACAGTATTCCAAATGTATTTCCACCAGAGACGGCATGACATTGGCAGTTTTATCCTTTCAATTCCCTTCCTAATTATCTCTAGCATGCAGTTTATCTAGCACACTGGGTTGACATCTTCATTGAGCTATCTACCCCAAAAGTCTCATTCATGGTAGCCCAGTGTGGATTTTCTCTGGAAAGTGTATTCCCACAAAGCTTCACAGCTACTAATATGGTAACTAGGGCACTAGCTTTGTAGTTCAGATCTAGTGATGTAGTTGCTGGTGAGATCCCATTATAGCTTTAGAACTGTAAGTTCCAAATGGCTATTGGCTCCAGGTTTTCGCTTCCCTGGAAAACTTAAAAGTGAATAATTGAATAAGGTAAGCTCAGGTGGATTCATCTTTTTTGACTCTAATGTAGGAATCCGAATTTGTTCAGTATGAACTATAACTTTTTAACTGTTTTATAGTAATATTTGGAAAGAACTGGAAGATTTTAGAATTTGAATGTTGACGTCCCTAAGCAAAGTTAACAATTTTAAGTGTCTCCTAAGTTAGCTGGGCTTTCAAGCAACAGCTTGCGGCAACTTCAGCACTTCATAGCCTTTGCACAAAGGCTGTTAACCCAGTTGCTACTCATATGGAGAGTCTCAAATGTCTTAGATTGGCAAGGACAACAACATCAACTTTGCATACTTTTGGTTAGTATATAGTCATACTGGTACAATTTTTTGTAACTAGTTCTTTAGCAACCTAAAACACAAAGGGGACAAGTCCCTGGTTTTTATTTGCAGCCATTAATGACTTGCTTCTAGATTCTGTGAGATTGCCATTTCTCTTATGTCTTACCAATCTTCTGCTTTGGCCAAGAGCAGATTCTTGATGCTGTCTTCCATGCATTAAATACCAATGAAGGTACAGAAGCAATTTCCCAGATCTGGAACTATTGCCAACAGTGTAGCAATCCTTAAATCAAGAATCTGCAGAAGGGGTTCACTGATACTAGCTGTATACAGTGAGCTGCGTGTTGACTTGCCTTCTGGAAATGGAAAGGCTCTAGATCCAACAGAGGCTCCCATCGAAGAAGTGGGGGGAAGGAAGATCATTTTTGCCAGTTCAGTTTGCAGATCCCAGCACTACCTCCCACCCTGATCCAGAAGGTTTTTGACCCCCTGGAACAGTTTTCAAGGGGTAATCTGCAAAAAATACCTCCCAGCCTCATCATCCAAAGGATGGAGTCCACCGATGGGTAGTCTGGATCTAACTTTTCATATTTTATTCTCTATTACTGAATGTGCAGAGCAAGTAAAACACACATGCTGCTTTGTTTATAAAGTTGTGTGGTTATAGAATTAACTATCCTGCAAAAACAAAAATCTCCTGATGTATCTCAGTTCTGATTACTTACAATTTGTTGCTGCGATACAATGTAAATTCTCATTGTAACTGCATTGCTTATTTAGGGTTGTCAAGAGTTGGTTAAAAAGGGGTTGCTTGAAAGTACTTGAGTTTGTGGACTCTTCATGGATGTAGAAGAATTGGACTAAGTAGCTGAAGTTCATTTCAGGTTACATATGCTAGGATTCAGAACTCATTTTACTCTAGAAAATATATCTGAGCAAAGGTCTTAGTGTCACTTAAGATCTGGGAGGAGGGTGGGAATAAGTAGAAAAAATAAGTAGAAAAAAACTATGCTTACAAAGTAAAATGGGGACCAACAGCCAGAGCAGAAAATACTTTTCATGTTTTCGTTGTATTCAGATGAATAGTAAACAACTTTAGCATCACCTTCACAAATTGTATGAGGGCTTAGTAGCTCTCAAAACTTGGGGACATGTCTTTGTAGATTCTATGGTACATTGGCTATTGTTAAATATTTGCAATCATTCCAGAGAGCCTTCCTTGGCCAAACAGGATGTTAACAGCAGGCACCTTGGATAGAATACACATGCCGCAGAAAACAGCATGGCCATTTCCGAAACAGGACAAGAGGCTAATGAAGACTGAATAGACTTAATTAGGTGACAGCACGTGAACATGCAATCTGGAATAGGACAGAAGCTTCCCTTCTTTTATTTCCTATTGTTCGTTCAAACAAATCTTTCAGTGCTGGCATTGTTTCTGTCTGGTACTCATAATGGTCATCCCCAGGGTGCTGTCTGAAATACTCCATGTTAATTTAAAAATATAACTTGTGGCAGTATTTGTTTCTGTGTTTTGCAATTGAATGTGACTTGGTTCTAAAAAGCCAGCCTAGTTTAGCAGCTCTAGACAGGCAAAGAGTGTGCTATTAAAAATCTGTCCCTACTACCTTTTCGGCAGGGGTGTCTGTTAACTCTGTGGTTCTTAAAAATTAAAAAATTGTCCAGTAGCACCTTAGAGACTAAGTTAGTTTGTTCTGGGTATAAGTTTTTTAATTTATTTCGACTGTGTCAGACCAACACTGCTGCCTGTGTCTGGTTCTTAGTAACTGCGTAGGTCCTTACCTTCAAAGTTTATAGGTGCTTCATTACTATTTTTTGCATGTTAGTATTTTTGCATTTGAGTCTCTCAAATATGTGATGTGTAGTTTCCTTAAAAACAGGCTGCTAACTACAATCCAAGAAGAGGAAAAGGTCTCTCCCCCCCCCCCCAATATACTTGATTATACAAATGGGAAGGGATTTATTGCTCTTTCTAAAAATCAGTTTTGGGACAAGTGTCTGCACCTGAGACTGGGGGGAGGGGCGGGGTGGAGAGTCAGAAATCTATTGCTCCAAACACTTTGGATTAATAAAACATTTAGAAGCATATTTTTTTCCACAGAAGTTGATAATTTACTGGATGAATGTAAATAATCTACCTACTCTTGTAAAAAAAAAAAAAGTTAAAATAAATAAGGAATTAGTAATAAGTAGCCCATAGCAAAGCACTACGTAGTTTAACTGTTCAACAATCAATTAGTTTGGAGCTCCATGATGCTGTACTGCACATCAACTTACCTGGAGGAGCTGCTGTTGCCCATATTAAACTCACAATCACTGAAGTACATTAGAACCTCTATTTTATCCATGGAGGCATTGAAAAAATGGGGGAGTGGGGAAATCCCATCTTTTTACCTTAAGAGACTTGCTGTAGATGCTTGATCTTTTTGGTTTCCCTTTACTGAACTTATCCAGCTCAATACAGTATACGATTTGATGTATGGCAACAAGAATTGCACGCAGTATTCCAAGCATGGTTGCATTGTAGATTAGTAGACAGACATTACAATATTGGCAGATTTTGTTTTTATGTCTATCAATCCCCAGAATGGAGCTTCCCTTTTCTTACAGCAACTGCTTTCTGAAAAGGTTAGAATCTTTGGGGCCTTTCAGCTGTAAACAAACAAACAAACAAACAAACAAACAGAAATGGATAGAGAAGGGGGAACATAAGAAGAACTGTATAAAGTTAGGCACAGTGTGAAGAAAGCATCATAAAACTAGAATCCAGTGAAGTTGAATGGTGGGAGATTCAGGACAGGCAAAAAGAAATACTTATCTCACAGCGTATACTGAAACTATGCAGTTCACCACCACAAGATGTGAGGGTGGCTGCCATTAGGTGCTTTTTAAAAGGAGATTGGACAGATTCATGGATAATAAGGCTTTCATAGAATGATAAGAGTTAGAAGGGACCACAAGGGTCATCTAGCCAAACCCCTTGCAGTGCATGAATGTTTTGCCCAACATGGGGCTCGAACCCACAGCGCTGAGATTAAGAGTCTCATCCTCTACTGACTGAGCTACCAAGGTGGCTGTGATAACATATCTACTTCCTCCAGGATCTGAGGCAGCTTGCTTCAAACTACCAGTTGCTGGAGATTCTGAGCAGAAGAGTGCTATTGTGCTTGTGTTCAGCTTGTGTGATTTCTAGCTGGCCACTGTGGCAAACAAAATGCTGGACTTAATGTACATACGGTCTGATCCCGCAAGACTCTTGTGTTCTTGCATTGTTCTAATGGATTACCAATTCTCTATCATCATATGAGGTCACAAGTTGCACACAGATGCCCCAGGAAGACTTTTATGTGGAAATCTGTTCTATGAACAATGCTGCCTTCTTTGGGATTTTATTGGTCAGCCCAGCCCACGTACGGACTGGTAGCAGCTCCAAGCTTTCTGTTCAATATTCATTTTTAAACAGAGATGCTAGGAATTGAATTAGGACTTTCTGAATGCAAAGCATGCTCTCTGTGCCCGATACGTAGCTCTTGTTTTGTCTTAAATGGTAGTTCCCACTTAGAAACACCTTAGGAAACTGCACCTGCTTTGTCGTTACTGCAGTCCTCTTTTGGTTGCTATGTAAATGGCTAAAATTGCAATTCACAATCTAGAAACTTGCTCAACTTGATGAAATGCTTCCATTTTTTATGGTATAAATGGTATACAAGTAAAATGTGCCATGTAGCCCACAAAGCAGGATTTGACACTGACCTTCAGGTCCCTTGCTTATATACTGACTTTTTAAAAATGCTTATTTCCTTGAAGGTTAGGACATTTGTGAGCTAAGAGTGGGAGTGTCCTCTGGTGACTTAAATTTAATTTTTAAAGAACACTTTATTTAAATTGAGGTTGAAAATGTTCAGTTGTCACATTAGCATCTCTCATTTGAATTTCCTTCAATAAGTGACTTGTTAATGAGGTGTTAAATTATCACCTTGGGAACCCAGGGACTAGTCAAAACTAATTTGGGCAGAGCAAAACTTTTGTTGTTGCTGCTGACCTCAAGAATCCCAAGCTGTGCCAAGGAGCTGTTGGGAAAACAAATACTTTGGGGGTCATAAAGAGTTTCCTGCTTCTCCTCAGGGGTCTGACAGCTTTAAACATCACTTACTGGGTTTGTGCTTCTGGCAGGGGGTCTTTTAAATCTAACAAACCGCTCCTCCCCTTGCATTCTCAGAAGGCCCTAGGAGTAGGCTCCAGGAAAACTGTTAATCTGGCATGAGTTGAATCTTTGGCCCATTTAGAAGAATGTTAATAGATGAGCATATTGTACTCTTTATTGTAATATTTACCAGAACAGCATGTTGAATGCATTTGTAGTTTTGAGTCGTGCACCTCTTTCATTTTTTCCTCAGGCCAAGTGCCTAAAGAAACTATTTGAATTGTTCCCCTTGCCCCTTGGTTGGAATAAGTTTTTCCTGTGCAGTATTAGACAGGAAGAATAGTGTTTGAACTAGAGTCATTGCGGTTCTGTTCCCCAGTGTTCTGCTCACTGGATATCCACTTAAACCAAGGTGAAAATTAGAAGTGCTGATCATTCTTTGCTTTCACTTATTTAAATGTGGATCTCTTATGAATATCAGTCTTTTTTCAAACCAGTTACTTTGCATCAGAGCTTTCCAAACTGTGTGTTGTGACACATTAGTGTGTCATGCAAATGCTCCCTGCTCTATTCCTGGGGCTGGAAAGGGGTTAGTTTAACTTCCAGTTTGCTAGTAAAACTGAATTATGTGTCACGAAATGATGCATGGCCAAAAAGTGTGTCACCAACATGAAATGTTGGGAAAGCTCTGCTTTACATGTTGATGAGGCTGAATCTCTTTTTGCTCGAGGCTAGAGCTCTCTGATTATGCTTTTTTTTGCTATTCTTTTTTCCTGATGATCTGAAACATTACCACGATGACTTTTTTTTCATCTAACTCATATGCCTAAACTATATAGCTAGCGAAACCTTCAGCTTCACCCAGCCTTTATCTACCATGTTGAGAACTTCAACTAGAATTTGCTAAAAACTGTACGGTGCTAAGCTTCTAGCTTCTGTTGCCACTGTTTTGCTTTTACCTGAGGCTAACAAGGTACAAAGGCTAAAATGAGTTTGGGTTGAATTTTTTAATGTCCCTTTATATATCCTTATATAACTTACCTGTGTTTTTTACCAAGTGTGCCATACCATGGGTATATTCATCTCCCTTCCTAGGAAATTGTCAACGACATGAACTTCCTTCTCTATCAGTGATGTGGCCTCAAATATTTAAGCTTTGCTTCCAATTTTAATAGTGGATTGTTTCCTTTTCGAGGGTGCATGAACATTATCTCACTTTAAAGTATTGTAGTCCATTTTACATATAAAAATGAGTTAACGAATAGTCTCGGGCATTGGATAGCTCAGTTGGTTTAGAGTGTGGTGCTGTTAACGCCACAGTTGCAGGCTCAATCCTCGTATGGGACAGCTGCAAATTCCTGCACTGCAGTGGGTTGGACTAGATGATCATCAGGGTCCCTTCCAACTCTACAATCCTATGATTCTATTATCTGAATTTCTTGCATTCCAGGATAATGCATCCTAATGTGGAATGTATTCTCTATTGGACTGCCTGGCTATATTGCATTTTCCCATACATCATTTTCCTTTTCTTTTCGTAAGATTAATGATTTTTGTAGATGTAACTGATTAGCAATAAACTCTGGAGAAAAATGGGAGATGAGCAAGTTGCTTTGAAACTCTAAAAGGAAAGAAGATTCCTCTGTTTTCCTATACTCGTCATGTGCACAAAACTTTTTTCATTTAATCGTATTGCTTCTCTGAATTCAGAAGGGTGGTTAAGCTTTGATATTGGCCTTTCTAGGAAAAACAAGCAGATGGTAAATATACTCTGCACTCCCTGTTATATTAAACGACTAAATTGTTTCCATGAAACGCCTTGTAAACATCCCTCATAGAACACTCTCCTCTGAAGTCTGCAAATTCCATGGCTCGTAAAGAAAGTGGTATTTGTACATGTCCTGATGTTCCCACCCTCTGTCGCTTGTTGGTCAGAATTATCCATACAACTTACAAGCACTCTTGGACAAAAGGTTATGGGATGAGCGTGTTTACTGCCCAAAGGCTAACCCTAACCCTTGTTCTCTATATGTTTACAGTTACTTTTGAATGTATGAGAACAATGCATTTTGGGTTTTGTTCTATATCTGCTGAGGTGTGTGTTTAAAGATCAAAGCATGGCTGTCAGTTCAGCAGACATAGTCCTAGTCTCCTCCCTTTCCAAGACTAATAGTTTTTATTTCTTTTGAAACCTGGCGCTTCATGTGTTTCATCTGTCTGCCATTGGCATGGGTTCAGATGGTGGTGTCCGTGATTACTTTACAGATTCTGGTATGCTTGTATGGCATGCCATTTCAGTGGCTAGATATGTTGACAAAATGCAAGTTACTGATCTGACCGTGCCGTGTAGGAGGGCACACAAAATCCTTTCTTCCATGAATGCTGAATGAAGAAAAGATCACTGAATGGAAAGAGCTTGACTTGTGAATTTGAAGCTTCAAATCTAATGACCTCAGAGCAAGAGATGTATATTTTCTTGCAGCAATAAATGCCAGTTATTGTATGAATATTGCAACCTTATCAAACAGAATGTGCTTAACCAGTTTTCTCCCCTTCTGAAAAGAGGGGGCATACTGTTCAAGTGAACTGTATGCCAACCTGTAAAACCCATAGGCTTAGCAACAAAATGTAATGAGGCATTGTTGACAGTTGTTGTCAGTGGTGGAAAGGCTTTACTGCTAATACAGATTTGGCTGTGTGTTCAGATATAGAGGAGACCAAACAGTTTTCTCTACGGTAACACTCCTCCGTGGTTTGGGCTAGGCAGCCGCCGTGCATGTGCTTCAAGCACTCTTGGACTAGGAGTTGATTGGAAGATTCTTTTCTAGTATTAGCAGGAATTTAGAAAAATAAAATGTTACTGAAGAGATTGCAGTGCCACACTCCTAGCTGCTTATGATTTCACCCATATTGCTTGTTATTAAGTTAATTGTAAACAGAGTTATTCTCAAATGTTTAAGACTCTTGTGAACAAAGGCAATTGCTTCTGAAGTTGTAAAATATTACTAGATCTCAGAAGAATAGCTAAATGGAAGTGTGTTAACCTGGTGCATATTTTTGACCCCAGGCTCTCCAATTTTTATATTATTGTTCCCGTCTAATAGGACATATGGGTGCAATAACGATTGTCCCAAGGAGCATCACTGTCAGTTGCTCTTTGTGAATGAGCACATTCTTTTACCTAAAGGCCATTCTACGTAAGGTAATTCATAAGGCCCCCCAGCACAGTTGCTTCTCACTTGATTCTGCCCTTGGTTAACAAATCATTCCAATTAAAAATATGTATATGTCCACTGTCAGTTCTGAAGAAGTGAGGAGTTTCCCACTTAAATGCTTCTAAAACTACACCAAGTAGAAACTTCTGCAGCAAATAATAGAGACCTGGGAAACCTGGTGCATTAAATCTATTTTCATCATGATTTCAGGGACCAAATAAAAGCTACATAACTGGCTACTGGTAGTTCATGAACCACAGTTTAAGCATAACAGTTAATATGCTGATGCAGATTGTTTCTTAATCTTGCCAGAGACAAGTATGAGAGCTGTAGTTGATGCTGATGTTCAGAACTTGATGACCTTCTAGTTGAGTACAAGCAAACACCCTCATCCTTTGCATAGAGGCTCTGTTAGTAGTCAGTAAATTCATCTGACCTGGTCTGTCACCTGCTTGGTCTTTCTCTTTGCCACTGGTACCAGGGACAAGCTTCCCTCCCCAGAGGAATAGCAGTTCTGCAGTGGGATGTGGATTTCTGCATCATGGGAACAAAGGGGTTCAGTATCTCCCTGCCTCCCAGGTGCTATTTAAAGATAACACAAAAGGTGTTTTAAATGTGTTCATGCGTTTAACACATTTGCTGCTTTGGCCCTGGTTGCTCATTATTACTTACTGTTTTGTGTTTACATTATATTCTCAAGGTGTTAATCTTGTAGAAGCTAATAATTGTGCAGTGTAATTTGAGATCCTCTGAAGTGCAAAGAATTTAACAAGCAGGACTTTGGGATCACTCACTATTCAAATCCCAAATATTTGACTTTAATGTCAGCCCAATCAGCACTTCTAAATGCAAAAGCACAGATGTGTAGTAGCACAGACTAATAAAATGTTGTAGGACAACATCTTTTACATCTGCAGAGTAACTGAAGCTATCCCACTGAGTTACACTGCATAAAGCTTTGCTATGAGTTGATGTTGTGGCTAGTATTTACTATTAACTCATACATGTTGGCTAACATGGATACTTCCCTTTAAAATAGGATACCCAGATCATTTCAATGTAAACTTTAGGGGAAACGGCCGCTCAGAGGAGAAGATGAGCTGATAAAATGTTAAAAAGCTGTTGTATTTCTACTGCCAAGAATCTGTCATGCAGCTTAAAGCAAGTGTGGGGGGTGGGGAGGATTATGTTATAAGCAGAACATCAACTGCTGTACTCTAGCATAAAAGCGGAAAGCACTGGTCCACAGTCTATAGGAATAAACGCATGGCACGTCTCAAATGCCAGATTTGCTTAGCAATCATCATGGTGTTATGACAGCTGAGATGTCCTCATATTAAATTACAAATAGCCTGGCTATTGTACATGAGAGGTCACACACTGCTTTGAATCTGCAGCTGAAATATGAAAGGAAGGGGGTGGAATCATTTTTATACACCAGTGAAACAATTTAATTTCTATTAAAACTTCGCTTAAAGCTGTTGTACACATCTTTAGCTGTGTTTTGTACATTGTGGCTAATACATGGTGCTGAATCTTTCTAAGTTTGGCAACACATGCCAGGTCTAGTAAACCTTTGTAAATGATAAAACCTAGAGCAGAATGGAGATCTGTGGATGGGCCACACCTGACTATTTCATGTTAGGTGTGGAACAAGTTAAAACACAGATGCAAAGGGACAATTGGGAGCTTAAAGCACATTTCTAGTTATTCCTTAGCAAGCAGGATGGGCTGATAGTGCTGACAAACTTTGCAGTATGGGTGTATCCAGGATTTATTGGGGGGGGGGCAGAACCAAGCTATCTGTGATGCAATTGGTGAGTTAAGTATTTTTATTTATTTACTTGATTTAGGGGGGACAGCTGCTCCCCCTTGGCTATACCCATGCTTTGCAGACACCTTTGCTGGTCTGCAGAGGAAAAAAGTCTGCTTGCAGGCACAGCAAATGGACAAAGCAAGTTTTGTTGTGGTGCTGACAGTGAGACCCTTTGAAGTTGTCACCTGGTGTCATAAAAATATCAGGTGGCTGAACCTCTCAAAGTGGCCCATGGGTTGGAGGAGGTCCAGAACATTAGTGTTCATGCAGAAAATACCTGATTAAGAAGAGTGTGCAGCCAAAATGCCACTTTATTAAACCCCCTATGCTTTAAATCCCACTTAGTGCTATCTACTTTCTCACTGTGGTATACATAAGGCAGGCGTTTTCAACCTTTTTGATTCCACGGCTCCCTTGGCCAACTACATTCTGCGGCACCCCAGTGGGGCTCAGGAGCCCAGTTATGTCACCCCTTGCCTGCAGAGCTGGCAGCCTCTCACCCTTTTTCGAACACCCTCCCTTGTGGAGTGTTTCCTCAATCTCCTCTCCTTGAGCGTCGTCCCTGGTCTCTGAGCTCCCTCCTGCCCCATAGAGAGCTGCCTCCTCACACTGCCCCACAGGGGCCCGGGACTTATCTGTCCATTCCCAACAGCAAGGGCTGTTGGACTGGCTGACTGGATTTCCTTGCCCGCTTGCTTGCTTACTCAGAGGCCAATTCAGTTCCTGGCAACCAGCACCCCCTGGCCAGCCCCAGAGGCACCATTTGCCTGGGGAGCTTGTTGGCATTGTCCAAATACAGATGATTGATGATCTCTTTCCAGACTGAAGTGGAATGATGGTGTGTTTCCTTTAAGGATATAATTTCTACATAGACAGAGTAAGATTGGTCTCTTGCAAGCACAGTCGGCAGTTCCAAATGAAGAGTTCTCACGAGGTGGGATGTTGCAGGGGGTTTAGTACTAAAACATATCTTCTTGCAAGTAAATGCTATCTGGTCCTGGACTTGAACTTTTGTGATTCAAGTAGTATACTTCATTATAGGTTTCAAAAATGTCGTGTAGAGAAACTATTTTGATCAGTGCTTTGCTTGTTTTTGTGGCTGTGGATTTTGGCATGTATAGGGAGATTGGCCGGAGGTTAAAATAAATTTGGAAGCTGTGCTGAAATTCAGAAGAGCATTTTGGTTGTAATGAGGAGGTGGTAGTTTGATTCCCTCTGGCCATGAAAATGCATGGTAGACAGTTCTGAGTTTTATCAGACTGTTAGATTCATTGGGTAGCACCTCAACAGTTTAGCATGCATGCCCAGCACCATTTCTGACAAATAACTGGACTCATCCAACCCATTAGTTAGTTTCTTTTGACAGTCTTTAATTGGAGGGTATTGTCAGAGAAACATACTCCTTGGCTGTATGCTTGAGGTAGTAATTTAGTTGCTTAGGAAGGTAGTAATTTAGTTGCTTAGGGAGGACTTTCTGTAAGAATAAAGATAAGATAGCAAATGTACGCAACTGATTAAGTACTTCCAGTTTTTCAACTGGCAGGATTAAAGGGTATGAAAGTACACAGTGTGCTAATGAGTTTCTAGCTTTGCTTTAGATCAGGGATAGGGACTTCCATAATCCCTGAGCATTTGGGCTGTGTTGAATCGGGGTTGATGGGAGCTGGAGGGTTACAGTTTTCCCAACTCTGCATAATTGAGACCAAGAGGAAGAGTTGGTTGACTGGGTGGGGGCATATTGGGGCTCTCTTGTTGGTAGAGTGCTCTCACCAGTGAACCCAGACAGGGCTGGAACATCTCTGTCCCATCCAGGCCCCTCTCCAGCATGGCAGATCAGGGGTTTGCATCACTCTGAATTAAAGGTATGAGGAATCTAGCTTATTGATCATGCATTGTACCATCTAATAATAAATAGTACATTTTCACAGGTTAGTCAAAAAAGAAATGGAAGCTAGCTTTTAGAACTGACTTTGAAAATGCAGTGCTTTCAACATGTGGAGAGCAGCGCTAACCGTGTCATAATACCATAATCTCAATTATGAAATGCAATGTTACTGATACTGTGCATTGTGCCTGCTGATTTCAGAGCCAGTTGTATGGAAAGCATGTAAATCGTAACCAGCATAAAGCATTAGTGAACCACAGGAACTATAACATTTTGGTACTTAACTTGCCTCTATTTTCAGCTACCTTTGCAGTTTCTTGGATTTCACCAAGGGGAAACAAAGCTGTTGGCTGGAAAAAAAATGCTGGCAAAGTTGCCAAGATACATTCCTTCAGGCTAGAGCACGGGTTCCAAAGCTTTTTCTAATTCTATGCCAGAGGTTCAGGACATATACTTAGCCACCTTGTTTCTACAGAAATAGAGACCTATCTTAAATCAGTTTCTGTGCATCTAGTTGAAATATTTTTTGTCCATTTTGTCATATTAATCCCACCTGCATGTCCTACATGCATCCCTAGTGGTCAGGTTTGAGGAGTTTTGGACAGTCGTGCTTCTGCAGGACTGCTTTGAGAATCACAGTTAAGTAATCCATCATGTGGAGCTCTGTGTTCAGCAGAAGAGAACTTGTAAAGAGCTCCCCTAATCCCTGTTGGGTTACTTGCCTGAATGTGTGGGCTAAAAGTAAGGAGGAGGTGAGGTACACATACCTCACCCCAGTGTCCCCACATATGCTGTATTTCAGTGGCATTTGATAACCCTTGCACCTGATGGGGTGGCCTGTAGCCAAGGAGGCCGTGTAGGCGAGGGCAATAAGGTCACACTGATTAGGCCAAGGAGGTCACATGAGCGAGATCAAGTAGTTTTGGTTTTTCCCAATCTTCCTCCCTTCTAAAGGTGTGAACACTTGAAGTATTGGAGTTGTGTAAGTACTTGGTGCCAAACTAAACTGAAAAGTGTCTAACTTTGGTTTAGAATGGGCCCCTGCTGTCACAATTTCTAGTGTGGGTCAGTGTCTCCCTGTTGGATAAGTATGTAAAGCTATCCGATGAGTCTCCAAAGATTTGGAGATGTCATCAACACACTGATGTTGCCAGATTTCTGATTTTAGAGTGTAAAGCTATATGTCCTCTCCATTTAGTAAGTACAGATCTGGAGGGCACATGGTCTGTGTGTGTATCTAGGTGAGGGCAGGGTACGGTATTCTGTTCTTTGGAAAAAGAGTGAAGTTTCACATCTATTTGCAGCAGCATCAAAGGAGTTTTGTCTTCTGACGCCCAAGGTAGAAATGAATTAGAGTTATACGGAGCAGGGTTTTTTTGTTCACAAAACCCAACTTACATTTCCTCTGGCTTTCAGAACATGCCTAAAGCATCATTCATCTGGTTGTAAATGCAGTCCAAATACAGAATGCACTTCCTCAGCTCTTTTAGCCAACCTTAGGAATCCATGATGTATTAGTCATACAGGGAGCAGTATCTGGTTCTTGGAGTAGGCATTTCTTTTACCCCAAGAGATTCAAAACTACTGGCAAGTGGTTTCCTGGTGCCCCTTTCCCAATTCATCTAGTGCTTGGGGCCAGAAACCCCGCCCCACCCTTTAGTTGTTGTAGCTGAAGCTTGTCCCATGCCCGATGGACCAAACTCCTAATGAGCAGTACATTCACTTACACCAGGATTTCTTGTTTATCTTTTGTATACACAACTGGTTTATACTTGTGTATGAAGTTATGTGTATGTCTTTCGGGAATTCCCCATAAACAGGAACATTTCTTACATCCAAGAACTTGTGCCACAATACTTCAATTACAGTTCTTGATAAAGTGATAGTACCATGCACCTATAATACTGATGAGCTTTAAATAGGCATGAGATTCCGTCACCATAATACACCTCTGCTCAAAGATTTGCAATGGCTGGTGAGTTGTTACTTTACGTTCATAGTTTTACTGTTACTTTACGTTCATAGTTTTACTGTTGGTCTATAAAGCCTTAATAGCTTGGGCCCAGCTTACTTGAAGGTTCGCCTTGACTTGACTTCTACATGTGTCATATAATTTACAAGTCCATTTGAGAGGAGTTGGATCTTCAAGTGGGGCAGCATCTGCGCTTTGAAACGCTCTGCCTATTGATATAGGCAATATACACTTGTTTTTTTAAAGTTTTGCTGATTTTACCTATGTTTTCTTGGTAATTATTTGAGGTTTTTATGGTATAAATTGTACCAAATAAATAACCACTCAGTGCTACCTAGCTCTAAATTGAGTACAAACCTGGACTAGCCCACTATTGTTCTTTCAGTTCTCTTGCATTCCAGCTAGATTTGTCAGTGACTCCATACATGCTATATTCCATTGTCTTTTGTGCAGCACTAAGCCCAAGAGAAGCAGATGTGCCAATTTCTCCTGGTAACTGAAGAGAGAGAGTAGTGTCATTCAGCTGCCAGAAGGGAGCAGGCCTTAAGAATTGTGGCCATCTTCTCCACACCCACCCCGAATAAATGTTTAAATAATTTCCACCAGTTTCTCTCAAATCAAAGCCAGGAAAACATATAAATGCAGCCAGAGTTACCTAAGCCTTGTTAGGTTGAATGTGGCCAGAATTACAGTGGAAATGCGAATAAACGTTTGTCCCAGATTCCATTGTGAATTTCTGATTAAACTGTGGGCCAGCTCCTTGTAAAACTGAAGACAGCACACACTCACTTTAAAAATGGCAAATGTGGTAGAAGCCTGAAGCTTGAATTTGCAGGAAATTAGTGTTTTATGAGCCCCCCTGGCCCTGACAGACAGCACACATAATAAAAATTAAACGCTGGATTTCAAGTTCACACTGTTGAAAAGGCTGTGCTATTAAACAACCTTGTTTCCACTACATCTTAATTTTCTTTGGGAACAATTGAGCTTTCAGGTGAACTCCTGTGGAGTGCATAGAGGTTTGTTTTTTAATTTAAAAAAATCCACAAAGTTGAAATTGTATGGGAAATGGGCAAAACTGAATATTGTTCACCTAACCTGGATGAGCTCATAGTGGTTTTAGCAATGGAACTTAACTAGATTTAGTAAAAGTTACAGATAGGTAGCCGTGTTGGTCTGCCATAGTCAAAACAAAAAAAATTCCTTCCAGTAGCACCTTAAAGACCAACTAAGTTAGTTCTTGGTATGAGCTTTCGTGTGCATGCACACTTCTTTCAGATTTAGTAAAGTATATGTATAATAATTGTCATAATAGGTGCTGTCTTAGACTAGTGAAAACATGTGTTCTGCAGTAGGCCCAGTTGATGCAAGGTAAAAAACGTTTTGCTTGATCATGTAGCATAAATCTGGCTCCTTATGGCCTTTCTTACTAATTTTGGGTCTTTAATTGATTAAAGTAATGATTCTTTTTAATTTGCCACCATACCTACAAACTAAAAATGTGTTGAATCTAGAGATCCCATAAGTGTAATTCTGTGTTCAGAGCCTCTTGCTCACAAATGGGTTGTGTGTCATTTTTACTCATTGCTTTCTGTAACCCCTGAAAATTCTCTCAAGGGATTGGGGGGGGGGGATATCTTCCATCAGTGTGGATGGTGGCACAGGAGACTGTGGGAGAGGGAATTGGTGCAATTTGTCTAGCTTCCAGGAGCAGGAAATGTCACGGGATTGCCAGACCTTTGGCTGGTTTCAAGCCACAAAACTGATATGTATTCCACTTAATGGCAACATGGTTAAACTCCCATAAAATGGAGAAAATACTTCTTAACTAGTCTGGTTCTTGAAACCGGGGATATTGCAAGTGGTGGTTTCATACTTGTAGAATAGTACTTGGAACATTCACAGCAATGCTTCTTAAATGGAAACTTGCTGTTCACTGTTTAGGGTTTATCATTACAGGTAGGTAGCCGTGTTGGTCTGCCGTAATCGAAACAAAATAAAAAAATTCCTCCCAGTAGCACCTTAGAGACCAACTAAGTTTGTTATTGGTATGAGCTTTCGTGTGCATGCACATCTGAAGAAGTGTGCATGCACACGAAAGCTCATACCAATAACCAACTTAGTTGGTCTCTTAAGGTGCTACTGGAAGGAATTTTTTTATTTTGTTTCGACTAGAGTTTATCATGTTTGACAGATTTATGTTTGCATTAATACTTAATAATACTGGTGTGAATATATCCTCTGAATTTAATAGCAAGTTTTAAAATGTCTGTTGTACTTAGTCTCAGTGTTGTTTTTAAATTTGAAACGGAATAATAGAAGGGTCCCCCCCCTTTATTTTCATGGCCCTTGCTACTATTTGCAACCAGATGCTGTTTTAGAGTGTTTTTATATAATGCTACAATTGCCTGGAAATTGAAGATGTGGTGAAAGTCAACTTCATTGTACTTGTCACAAGCAGAAGCTTCTTTGGCTCTTATGAGTGAATAAGATGTTGTTAAAGCAGTAGTAGGAAGTTCAAGCTCACTGACCTTCTTATTCTTTTAAATAAGATTTCTTAACCTACCTTTCACCATAAAGTGCAGATGTCTCTGGGAATCCCACCAACAGGGTATGTGTTCAATACCACTCTCCCACTTACGATCCAAAACAACTGGCATTTGTAGGCATATTGTTTCTGATATATATATATATATATATATATATATATATATATATATATGCGCTTTCGTAGATTTTCACGGGTATAGGTATGCAGGTTTTGGTGTCCTCGGGTGTCTTCCCGTGTAAAAGTTGGGGTGTCTAGGCGACGTTTCGACGAGGTCTCACTCGTCATCTTCAGGCTGGTGCTTTCGGCTTCTTGTTACTGGAACAGAGCAGGATCTCAGTGTTTGAGTTCCTATAAATACTGTTGAGGGGTGTGGTGTATAGCCTCCAATGTTCTGGGCCGAGAGGAAGTTCCCAGGCTAGTGTGCCTTTTCTTCTTTTGTTCCTTAGTTGCTTGAGGGATATCTTGAGTGATTTCTTGAGTGATATCCTGAGTACCACTTAGGTGGGTCATTAGGTGTGGATTAGTTGCTAAAGCCTTTGTGTCTTGACCTCTTGATGGCACCTCCGGATGCTGCACCCCCCTGCAATCCCTACACAGATCTGGCTGGCACAGGCCACAAAACCACAGCTCGCCCCTATACACGAAGCCAAGCCAGAGCACAACTACAGCCATCTTCTCAGAAAAACTCTTCACAAAGTTCAAGAGGTCAAGACACAAAGGCTTTAGCAACTAATCCACACCTAATGACCCACCTAAGTGGTACTCAGGATATCACTCAAGAAATCACTCAAGATATCCCTCAAGCAACTAAGGAACAAAAGAAGAAAAGGCACACTAGCCTGGGAACTTCCTCTCGGCCCAGAACATTGGAGGCTATACACCACACCCCTCAACAGTATTTATAGGAACTCAAACACTGAGATCCTGCTCTGTTCCAGTAACAAGAAGCCGAAAGCACCAGCCTGAAGATGACGAGTGAGACCTCGTCGAAACGTCGCCTAGACACCCCAACTTTTACACGGGAAGACACCCGAGGACACCAAAACCTGCATATATATATATATATATATATATATAGTTTAATCTCATTTTGAATCTCCCTAGTTGATGGCCAACACTTGCGATGGCCACTTCTCACTCAGTGAAACTATAGAATTTGCTATTTTCTTGTGGTTTACTGGAGAGTTGTTGTAGCTGACACTCCATGAGGGATGGTTTGAGTGCAAGTTGTAAAAGACTGGGTCCAAATCCAACCAAACACAGCTTAGAGTGCATTTACTCTACACAATGTGGCTATGATTGTGAAAAAAAATCATATCTTAGCTACTGACACACTGCCATTCACAATAGTACATAGCCAAGGATAGTTTTACCTAATCTTGAATAATAACAGTTTTGTTTTGTTATGTAGCAAAATATTAAATTGAAAGAGACAGATTGTGCTTAATCATGGCTCCAGTTATTCCATGTTGTTGGTCCATAGAGAAACTGGAGGCATCATGAGTACACTTTCCCCAACTCACATAGAACCATTAATGTGAACTGGAGCTTATATGAGTAGCCTTATTTAGCCAAGTCTGCCTCTTTGCTTGCATACTCCCTTGCACAGGTGTTTTGTCCCTGTAAGGTCCAGTTCACCTTAAAGGCACTGCATACTGTGAGAGAAGATGATACATGAGCTTAAGGTAGACTCCCACACCCTTGCCTGTGTACATCCTGAACCCTAGCGAAGTGTGAACTAATTAGAAGCAACCCTGGGAGATGCTTGATGAGATTTTTGATAGGGATAGTGCTTAGCTTTGGATGCCTTGGGCAGGAAAGCGGCAACTTCACAGCTAAGTGCCACTTCTGCATAATGGTGTCGTGGACAATCTGTCATCATGGAAGGAGAGTGAAGAGTATTTTAAGTGCTTCATTCAGAGCTTGTTAATCTTGTTATAAGTGCATGCGTGGCTTCCTTTTTGCAATCTCTACTCCCTCAGCATCTCCAAACAGCAAGCATTTGTTTTCAAGCTCCTCCAGTCACCTTTGTATTTCTGCTGGGTTCTCAAAATCAGAGCTGTGTACTTAAACAGGCTACAAACTATATATAAAAACAAGTTTTTAATCTACTTTTAGTGGTGACCTAACCTATGTTTGTACCTTGGCATCAAAACTTCACTTTTTACCAACAGTGAAGCTTCTTGTGAATTGAATGTGTTGTGTAAAGGAACAGACACTTGAAACTTCATAGAAACTAATCTTCTCCTCCTAAAAAGGTCTGTTGAATTATTATGCAGTGCACAAACATAAGCAGATGCACAAACTTTTAATATCCGTTTCCTTTCACAAATGACATTAGAAATAAGCATTGGAAAAGAATGCAACCAACGTTAGTAGTATAATCACAAGCTTTAGAAATTGGAGGGTGGGATGTCGCATAGTTACAAAACAGATGCCTGTTTGAAAAGCTGTGTTGCAAGTGTAGAGGAAGGAAGATCTTGTTATCCTCTGTGGGTGATTACTTTGCTTTTAAACCCTAATGGCCTCCAGTGAAATCAGTTTCTCATCAAAGGACTAGCTGGGGTATAAAACAAACACTGATGCTGCAGGCTTCCCTTGCTTGTTTGTGGAATAAGAATTCAACTTATGCTTGGCTTTGATGAGTTCAGAGGAAATGTATTTGTTGCCGTTGAACCCTGGTGCCTCCCTATGGGTGGTCCTTGCTGCCATTAGAGAGAGGGTTGGACTACCATCTTAAAAGGATGGCAGACACACCACTTATTCTCTGCCACTTATTTACTGGATATGAAGGTTTACCATCAGTTTCCTATAGGAAAATCCTCTGTTGCTGCAAAATTATTTAAAATACCAGCCTATCCAAGAAACATGCATTAATTATCTGTTAGTTTATTCAACAAGTGCAAATGAAATTCTCTGTGGGAAAATGTGGCTAATGTTGCATACTAGTGATTTCACATCACAACAAATTTGGTTATAATTTGAATAAGTAGCTGCAAGATTAGTCTTGACAGATCAGTGGTGAAGGTGCTGTAGGGGTTGTCGAGATATCTATCTTTCTATCTCTATCTGGGTCAGGCACTTCAAGAACCTAAAGGACAGCAATTCCTGGGGATAATGAAGTGAAGTTAAACACAAGTCTTTGTCTTTGTCCTCCAAAGATGTCAAAAACCATGTTTAAGCCATAGTCATTTTTTCATAGGCATGGAAATCCATCTAGTATTGTGATACAGATATTCTTGGTGTCTCATAGTCAAGAGCTGTTAATGATTAAAAAATCTCAAATTTTAATTTCTGAATCTTGTAAACCAAATGGGGATTGATTTGTAACCTTCCATATCCTGGAAGTTGAGACCTTGCATCATCCATTAACCACTTGGCAGATGGGAAACTGAGGCTGATAGTGATTCTACATTCTAAGCTGGTATTTGAACCCCTTCAGTCCCCGCTGAAGGAGAATTAGAGGGATTTCTCCACTCTTCCCACTCATGTCTTCTACTTCTAATGCCTGAGGCTGGATAGTTTCTCCAGTCAATATAATCTTGGCCACATTGAAGCCTTTTCCAAGGCAGGAGATAATAGCATTTCATAATTCTTTTTTAACAATATGTGCTTCCACCTTTATCAAGCTATTTTCACCTGTGTTGGCATCAAAATGTGATTTTGGAATCAGTTACAAAATCTCATTCGTTTGATTTTCCCTTTCAGGAAAGCAGCGTATACAACAGTTGGCTGAGAACATCAGGTATTTCCGAAGACGGCTTAAGGAAATGGGCTTCATCATCTATGGAAATGAAGACTCACCTGTTGTACCTTTGATGTTGTATATGCCAGCAAAAATTGGGTAGGTTATATAGGGAGATAGTGATCGTTTAGCTCTAGCAGAAGTAGTAACAATTGGATGTATTCCCAACTCCCTGCATAATAGTTGGTTCTACAGCAGTAGCAGAAGAAACAGTTAGGGAACTGACATTTGACTTATGGGAGCAGGGATATATGAAGCTACTTCTGTAGGAGGTTTGACTCCCAGACTCTTGGGAAGCTGGATTATTGCCCGGTTCCACATCCTACTTGCCTTGTTTTTTGTCACTGCATGGAATCACAGAGCATTCCTGGATATTTCTGCACAGTGCAAGCTGCTCAGATAGCAATTGGCAAAGGGGGGGGGGGTGGAATTCTTGGTGAGTGAGCTCCAAAGCTGGAGTTTCTGTGTTCTATCAAAGATACTTTCAAGTTTAAGTTACAAATCCGTTTAGAAGTAGCCTGCTAAAAGACCAGCCCCTGCCAAATAGAATCTTTCAGCTTTGTGTGAACTTAATACAGTGAAACCTTTCTAGAAAGACCACCTCCGGACTGAACAAAAGAGACCTTTGTATGCAGGCGCTGTGTGTTTCTAAGGCAAGCAGTCAGAACAGTGGCCTCCCAGGCATTCTTCACGAAAGCACCCCCCCCCCCCAAGCAGCATAGGCCTTGTATTGCCGCTGCTGCTGCTTCATTAATCTTGTCTTGCTTCCTTCACAGTGCATTTGGACGAGAGATGTTGAAAAGGCACATAGCTGTTGTGGTTGTGGGTTTTCCTGCCACTCCGATCATTGAATCCAGAGCCAGATTTTGTCTGTCTGCAGTGCTTACCAAAGAGATACTTGATATTGTAAGTATTCAAGATTGTCCCTGCTCTGTCATCTTTTAACTAGTCTTAGCAGTTGAGTATGAAAGAGATCTTCTGGTCAGGAGCAGCACATCACGAGACATGTGCTTAGGTTGGACCAGTGTTCTCCTAATTCTGGTGTTTTTAAAGTTACTGCATTCTCTTATGATTGCAATGGGGCACTGCATAACCTAAGTTAGACTGCTTTGGTTTGTAAGTCTAAGTGGGGGGAAATTCTGTCCCTCTAGAGTCCTAGAGGCCCTGTACTGAATCAGCCACGGTATTATTAAACAGTTGATTGACAGGAGAAGAGCTGTATGAAGATGTTCTAGACAACATTTCTGACTTTGTGACACTGCATTTGGAAAGAGGTTGCGTAATTTGCTTATAAGCATGTTGAGCTAAATACAATTAAATGATATGTTTAAAATTTATTGTTCTTTGTGTTTACACACCAGACTATATGCACAGCATCACTGTGTTTTAGTGTATTGCCAAAAGACTGCTACAATTTTTAGTAACTGCTGAGAATTCCCGCCCCCCTTTTACTTCAGAAACTATTCTAAAAATAGTGCCATCTGTTAGTTTGAATTTAGATTAACTTTACAGTTACTGATCTGAATGCATGGTGCCTTACCTAACCTTTGTATGTATACGTGGGATAAAAATGTGCAGGAATAAAAAATCGTGCTGCATATTTGCAGGATTAAAAGAATTAGCAACGAGAAGAACATGAAAGCAAGTGGAGCTGAATGTGTACTACTTTATAATATAATATAAAAATGAATGACTTTTTATATTATTATTATTATTTATTAAATTTGTTACAGAAAATCTTAATGGGAGAAGTGGATTTTGGAGGGTACATACCTCCATTTATTCAGGTGCCCAAAAATCTGAAAGTTGAGTAATAACAGACCCAATAAGTAAGAGATCAATAAGCTCCACTACTTTTATGGCAAAGGATGCCTGTTGTAGGCCATTCTGATGTCTAAACAGGTATATGAAAATAGTGAGCTTTATCTCTAAAACAACTATGCAGGATATTTAGCAATATAGTGCCAAACAAGAAATGCATGTAGGGAATACGCATCAATGTTACACCTGGGGTCATTGAAAAACACAGCCCATGCAAAGAAGTTCTGAAGACCCTTATATGTACATAATATGCCTGTGTTTCATACGTTAGTATGTTTGCATGGGTTTGAAAAGTTATAGTATTTTTATTTAAGAAGTGATGGACCTGTTCAGAAACCTACCTGTCTTCCAAATGGACTGAATTCAGAGGACCATATGTAACAGGACTGACAGAAGTTGATTTTCCCACCCCTCGTCACCTTGGCAGCACCCCCCACTCCAAATATTCCACAAGGGGTGAGAGACCCTGCTGAATGGGTTGGGCTGTGGTTCTGAGGGACTGAGGTGGGAAATGGGATTCCTGAAACTAGGACAGCACTCACTGAGTAGTGCCACACTAGAACAGAAGAAGGCTGTATCACTTTACTTAAATCCCTGGTAAGAATACCAAAGTAGCTTGATTTATGGAAACATGAGCCTTTCTTCCTTCAGAATAGGTAATGTTCCACATTTTGAGCATGGCTGGAACATTGATCTGAACTGTCTTTTCTAAATGATCACAAGTGCTGACAGGTAGAAAGTGGGAGCAGCTTTCCTGAGCTAACAAAAGCAAAAAAGAGACCTTACAGAGCTGGTCCATGTACCTTCCTCTTACTGGCTGAAGAGAGCACATATTTTCTCATTTTTTCCCTTTTCTCTCCCTACCTACTCTGTGTTGAGTGAGGAGGTCTCTTAAAAAAAATTTAAAACCTGATATTTGTAATGCTTCCTTATTAAATCAACCCACATGATGGACAATGGTTCTCTGGTACAATGTATAACTCTAATGTAAATAAAACTTGCTTGCCTGAAAATACTTTGGCCCTGGATCAGAGCAGAGCCCCTCGTAACTTGCATCCCTGTGGGCTGGTGCTTTCTTTTCAGCGATGAAAAATATATTACACTTTCCTGAAGTCAGAGTTCAGCCATGCCATTTCCTTTGTAGTCTTTGCAAGTCACATGCTTCTCTTTGTTTTAAATTAATAAAATCCTAAATCTGAGTTCAAGAATAACAGTTAACAGACTCTTTCAACAGAAATTCAACCTCAAATTATTTCCACATGTTGCCTTTTGCTAAAGCTGTGCTTAAAATATGCTCACAATTAGACAGTGTTTGGCAATTTCTACCCTTTCCTCCCCCTCTTGAATTCAGAGCTTATGTGGCCCCTGTTTGGGGCGGGGGGGGGGGGGGGCGCTTTCTCAAACTGTGTCACCACCTTGAGGTTTCTTGGCATATGGCACTCATTTATTCACTTTCTGTTGTCAGTTATTGGGGCCACATAGGTTGTGTGGGGATAAGAGCTACCGAATTGTGGGTAGGGCAGGAGAGTCGTTATTTCCTTACACTTGCCACACAATGTTCCTGGAGAAGAATGGACTTCATAAAAGAGAGTTGCGGAAAAAGAAGGGGTGAGGATTTGTGCTTTAGATAAACGTATGTATGCTGACCTAGAGAGGAAATTTTGTGTGTCTACTGGTTTTTCCTTACTAGAGCTTTAGCAGCTTTTGCAAACTTAAGTTCTATCCACATTGGAACTAGTGGCAGGTATAAACCAGGTTGGGCAAGCTTCAGGCTTGTTAGAGCCACTCTGTGGTTTTTTACCAGAACCCCCAAGTCTACCAGCCAGAGCCAGGTGCAAATGGCATAATATTGCTAGAATTAAAGAACAAGGGTGCCTCTAGGCACATTCTGAACCCGGGAAATTGTCCTTAATACCAGAATTGAACTCAGCTCACATTCCTTACACATACAAATCTAGCCCTGGTTAGCTTTCTTCATATCAATAGGAATGGTGGAACTTGTGCTCTCTGGTGCCTCTCCAGATCTGATCAGGAGGGTTAGATGACCTGCCAGAGTAGACTTTGGGGATGGTGCAGAGTGAGGAGAGAGCAGGGAGGTTCTGCTATATGAGTGTGAGTTGTTCTACGAATGCAATGACTTCATTGGCCTTTGCCATTATGTTTTGTGTAAATTATTATTTTGAAAGATGCTTTTATTGTTTTATCACTTGTTTATGCTGCCCTGGGCTTCGAAGGGCAGGATATAATTTATTTATTTTTAATTCCCCCCAAAAAAATGTTTATTTGTTTCCCACCACCACCATGGCTGCCGCCGCTGCTAAAGGCAGCCTCCACACCCGGGCAGGATATAATTTAATAAAGAAATGAGGCACAGCTTGGGATTGAACTGCAGTTATGTTCAATAATGGTAGAAGTAGTACTTCATTATTCCATCAGCTATGTGCTTATTGCCATACAGAAAGAAGAAAGCCTGCCCTAGAAGAAGCTCACCATCTCCAGGGAGAGGAAACAGAATATTGGAGATAAATGTTAATAAAAAAAAAGAAGAAAACTTAATCCAGCAGCCCAGTTTTGAGTTTTCTCAGCCTGAAACCCTCCCCTGGGCTGCATGCAGATCTCCTTTTGAAACTAAGCGAGTTTCAAAAGCAGTTTAGAGCATGAGATTGGCTGTCTAAAGCAAGCATGGGGAACCTGTCGCCCTCTATATGTTTCTGGAATACTGACTCTTATGGTCCCTGACTCTTAGCCATGCTAGCTGGAGCTGATAGGAATTTAAATCTAGGATCTGATGGGGGTGGGGGGGGCTACAGATTCCGTAGCCATGGATTAAAGCAGAAAGGTAAATGAAATCAATTGTGCTAATACAATCCCCTTGCATGAGCGCAAACATCTCTTTAGATCCTAGCCATTGTGTTTCCCCACCTTTTTCTTCATGCAGCAATCCTTAAAAAAGAAAAAAAAGCACCTGATATTCTTCTTTTTCCAGGCTTTAAAGGAAATAAATGAAGTTGGAGACCTCTTGCAGTTGAAATACTCCCGGCATCGACTGGTACCTCTCCTTGACCGTCCTTTTGACGAGACAACATACGAAGAGACTGAAGACTGAGTTCTCTCCCTGTCTTTTGATAGACAAGGCACACTCCTCAGAACTCTGTGTGGCTCAAAGACCAAGGTTCTTGAACCAAACACTGACGGACTGCTTAGCATAAACAGAATGACTTCTTACTCACAAAACTGAAGTGGCAACAACAGCTAGAACTGGTGTGTTGTGAAAAGCAAAACAAAACCTGGCTTTTCTTCCTATTGCTTTAAGGTCTTGCCCTAGGGAGGAGTTTGGCTTACATTTTTAAAATGCTGATTCCCTATTTGTTTGTCACGATGAGATCGCGGCGGCCACTGTTGGCAGTGCTGCAAGGTGGGCATTGCTAAGGATGCTTCTGTCACGACGTTTCCTTTTTCATGACTACAGTCTAACCTCCTTGAGAGTGCAAGACCAGCCAGTTTATTCAGCTAAGGCTTCTGATGAAATCATTGACAGCTAGCTAATTTGAATATATTTAACATGAAATAATCAACCAAAGTCTTTTCCTTGTCCCTTTACGTAGTGCTTTTTTTTTTTTTTTTTTTTTTTTTTTTTTTTGTCTTTGTTATTACAATGGTGGTTGACTTGCCTCTTAAGGACTGTTAGTCAGTTCTTTAAGGGACAAAGCAGGAATCCTCCCAGGGCCTTTATCCATCTTGATATTTCAGACTGGGTTCCAAGTGTTCCTTCTTTAGAGTAAGTAGCAAATAACATTTCAGAGCAGGATAGAACTTTGTGGACATTTCCCTTTCCCTGTATAGAATTCCTTCAGCTCCAAGGTGTCCCCACAATTCCAGTTTCCAGGATGAGTTCTAGTGTTGCTTGTTGGATTAATGAGTGTTTGTCTTTAGCTCTGGGGTGTGTGTGTGTGTGTGTGTGTGTGTGGTCAGATGAAGAACCAGATTGGGAGGGAGTAGCATTCCAAACCACCTTCCTTTTCCTCCTTTCACATATTCCTGCTCTACTTTTTGGCAGGGCTAATGATGCAGCTCTTCAGAACCTAAATGCTGATGGTCTGCCTCCTCAGAGGGCCTTTTGTGATACTTGAATTGCTCTTGCTATATTGATACCAATTAGGTGTTTGCTGTGGCCACAGAAGGTAGGCAGCAGAAGGCAAAATCCCATTACAACATGTATGTATTTTTTTGAAGTTGCTTTTGTAGCAATCTGTGTATCAAGAGCAATTCCCAAATACACAAAGGTGAGGGGTGGGAATGAGACTATTAGTCTGGTGAGTTTCTTTGTGCGAGTGGAAGCAGCCATTTTATTAGCACAATATGAAAATACTTTGATCTTTGGATATTTGCCTCAAAATATTTAAGAATAGCCTTGGAAGCAAAAAAGAAATATGCCTTGTTCACTTTTTAGAAAAATCGTGTTGGAGAATTTGATTCTTAGAAGCATACTAAACTAAGAAAAGAGTTGCCGTTGACTTATGTCTTCCAGTGAATTCAGTTACAATGGCTATTATTTAATTTACTAGAAATCATATATAGGCTGTTCATTGGCAGAAGTGCAGTGTGCTGTTTTCACACATATGCATTATGAAGTCAGAGTATCCATGGTTCACCTTCATACTCTTTAACCACGTACTTTTTTTAACTTTTTGCACGGAGGAAACCTCCCCACTTGTACATTTCCAGTAAATTATTGCAAAGGATTATGCGTAACAGTAGAAAATTCTGAGCAGCTGAAGATCTGCCAGCTTGCTTAAAGAGCCTCTGCTTAGCCTCTCAATATGGCAAATACTTCAGCTAGGTCAGGGCAAGGATTTCCAAAGTCTGATTCAGAATTAAGGAATAATAATACTTGACCAAAGAACAGATTGTAGTTGCTAATATTGTGCAGTGCCACTTGCCAAGGCCTGAAACAAAGGCAGAACTAAGATTTTGCAATTGTGTTTCCAAGTCATATGCTGGCACGGAGTTTTTGATCATGTGTTGAACATGTTAGATATTTTGAAACTTAACAGTAAAATAATAATAATTTTATGCTGTATATATTGAGCCATGTGGCCTTAGCACCAAGAGCCAAATGCACAGGAAGTGGGAAAGAGTCAAAATAGCATCTAAAAGTTTCTATTTCACCTAAATTCTTGGTATCCCACAAATAACTTGAAATGTGTTCACTATAAACTGGCTTTGCTGGAAATAGTGGTCTTCATTTCCACTAGATCTCAACTATGCTTCTTTTGGGGACCTGCCACCATCCTCCATCTGTGTCAATGCCAGATCACGATATAATAATATTATATATCCTAATAATTCCTAAGACCTTCTGCCCAGGATTACTGAGAGTACTGGGAATGACAACCCTATGTTTCTGTATCAAACTGATTAAGGGCGGCACCATGCATAGCAGTTTCAGGAAGCATTGGTGTTGCAGGCAGTGCCTTCCGCAGCAAACATGTCAAGTGCAGCGATAAGATATTTTGGTGTTTGTTCCAACATTCATAAAAGTGGTGCTGCCCTAACCTAGTTTACACCAGGACTGCTGTGGGACCTGTGGCCCTCTAGATGTTGTATGGCCACTGCATCCATTATCTCTGACCATTGACCATGCTGATAGATGAGAGTTGGGAGTTCCAACAATGACCTGGATTTCCCTTCCCTAGACAGGACCAAATATAAGGATTCAATAGTTTAAAAATCCATTCCTTGGGATTCAGCTAAGGAACTGCCTGCCCTTGCACTCAACTGACTTCATCCCAACATCAGGGGATGCAGTTTGGCAAGACTGCTAGTTCAACAGCTGAAAAGCTTTCATTAAAAAAAAAAAAATCAACTATTCTGTCTTCATAAATACGAATGCTGCCATGTGCATGCGTGTGTGTACACACAGTCTTAGGATGATACAAAGCTACTTTGAGGGGGAAGCGGGTGTATGAAATAAATGCAGGCCATTTTTAAGCATGTTTTTGTTAACATTTTCCACAATTGCATTAGCAGAAGTACTTCAGTAACATCTTCAAGGGGAACTGGACGACTTAGCTGGATGAATGAGGTCAGGTGGTATGTCTGAAAGCTGAACTGAATCCTTAAACTGTACAGGAGGACAATGTGATACTCCCCAGGAAAGGTTTTTGTGTGTGCTTTGGGTGATGGGTAGGGAAGAAGGAAAATGCAGGAGACAAATGCCTCATCTGCTGTTTTTCTTTTGCTTTGTATCCTTTGGTAGAGTTGGATGCCAGTATCAGCTGGGGCCAATATATCAGAATATCCAGTACCCGATATTTAGCATAAGATTTATTTGACACAGTGTCAGCATGTCTCTTGTATTCTAATGCTGTCTCCCACCACACACCAATATTTTCCAAGTCTTCTCATTCCAGAAAAGATTATAGTATTGGTTTGGGGATTCATACTGTTCCCACACTCAACCTACAATGTGGTATGATATGGCTGATGGGCATGAACGACAACTTCCCTAGGTTTTGAAAGGGCTGTTTGTTGCCTGTATGATCAATCTTTGGGAAAAGCAGGTGAAATTGTATTTTTTGCAGGACGTTGGGTGGTCTTCTTCTGAAAGAACTGATTTCTTGCCAAAGAGATTATTACAAAATATCAAGATTGCACTCCAGACTTGCTTGGCTTCATAATCTAGACAGCTTATCCAGAAGGGGACAGTGAAACATCACAGCCCTCACTATACCAAATAACAGATTGCTTGTGTTGGAGCAAGCGAGCTTGAACCTTACGCTTCTCTGAAACCCACATTATCGGTAGCAGCTGACATGCTCTTGCGTGTTGAATTTCACGTACAAACGGAAAGACCAGGAATACCCAAGAAAGATCACTTTTGGTGGTGGTGCAGGGGCGGGGTATGTTTGGTGTCTGAACCTTAATTTGTTGGAGGGAAGGTGTTTCTCCCCACAAGGGCAAGCATAGAGAGCAAGGGGAAAGGAACAAACATTGCAGGGGTCAAATCCACATTGGCCTGCAGAGATATATAGTTGGTGTATTTAGCAGTTGTTTTCCTTCGTGCCCCAAATACCACATTGCAACATACAGGGCTCTGTATCCGCCTGGCAACTTGTGGTTTTCCTCAGCTGCCCCTCCGTGGTGATTATCCACCCCTGCCCTCACTTTTAAAACAGGGGTGAGCCTTTGAAGGCTACCTACTGCTGTGAGTCTGGCTGCCTTGGGACCAGAGTTTGAAATATATGGGACCATCCAAAACTAATTGTTTTTATTTCTTATTTTTGCTGAAAATGAGGGTTTGAGTCGTGTAGCTTATGTACTTCCTGAGAGGTTATTCCACCCCCCACTCCCCACATTCTTTGTACTCTGGTCTAAGTTCTAGAGTCAATGTGACACAGCGTGTTGCAGAGAAAACAGACATTGTCTTTCCAGTGCTTGTCTTTTCCAAATGCACATAATGGGGAAATGCTCAGGTTCCTGCTGATGGATATTTTAAAGGATGCTTATGCTGAAAGATGCCCTTGCACGCTTGAGATTTGTTGTGTTGTGCATTTTGTACTTTAATGTCTGAAAAGGAAAGTGGAAATCTCTGCAGTGTCTGCAGTAGCGATGCACATTTCCTGTGTTTGCATTGGGGGGCAATGGGAGGAATATTAATTAGGCTTAATGCTATTCTTTTTTTAATTAAAAAAACCCCCCAACTTTAAAATGTTTTTGTGCTTGGCACGACTGAAACGTATCCAAAGAACAGAAATTGTTTTCAGATATTCTCTTCCATTTAGTAATTTAAGATGATACAGGGTCTGTTCACATGTAGATAGGTCAGTCTATCAAGCTAAAAGTGGTGCAGGATGACAGCTAATTCTTATCCCAGTTTCCCAGAGTTGTAGGTTCACACACAATGTTTTACCATGAACATACTTATCTACTTGGCATTTTCCACAGAAAATATTAAAATAATGCACCTTCATGGTGATAGTTGGTATATTTCATCAAGGGACTTATACTTTCTCCCTAAAGCAGTAAATACCGACGGTCACCCCATTGAGGGTGAAACGAATGCTCCATCATTTAAATCTTAACCATGTGATTTACATTGGGCTGGCTTCGTCATATCAGAACGAATGTGGGAAATTTGCTTGTTAACATACATCCTGGGAGGTTTATAATATGAAGCATTCTTGTGGTCTTACTCTCCGTTTGATGGTGTGATTTTTAGATTTGCTGCTTTGAGCTCTGTTTGTTTGTGAAAAAGGTTGAAAGGGCCCATGCCGGGTTTAAGAGCTGCTCTTGCCTCTCTGTGTTGCGCTTGACTTGATCAAATGGATCTTTTTTTATGGGGCTGCTGTAAAGCTAATGATCTAATGGAAAACTTAACTTATTTATCTATGGCAAGTGTGTTTCTGGAGCAGCTGGGATGTGCCAAGAAGTGACATGACTACCAAAACACTTTCCACAAACAAAAGTGCACTGAAATATGCAAACCTTCCCTGTGTTGTCCATTTGCCAAATGTGCCGACCTTGGCCAGTATTTCAGCAACCCCTGCCCTAAAAGTATCTCCTGCATTTATGTGCAACTATAGAGGTGGTCAGATTTAGGAGGAAAGTGGAGGCAGGACCTACCATATGGAGCCTGAAGCTCAAGGCTAATTTATTGGTCTCTAAGCTAATGGTGGCCCATATTTTTATAGCCCTAGACTTGCCCTCGAAGCCACAAGTTCTAAGTCTTAAATTGCACTGTGCTCCTATGCCTCTCTGTTGGTAATAATGTACATATAGCCTAGATTTTTTTGTAGATATTAAATTTTAAATGACATTTTTAATTACCTCCCCCCAAAATACTTCCCTTCCAGACATGACTTTTTTTACACCTCGAACAATTAACACGAAGTTGGGTACCATGTGGGTAGGGAGGAAGAAGAGAAGCAGATCCTACATTGGCTTTTAAGTAACAATGCATGTTAAGCGGAGAGAAACTGTTTGACAAAATCTAGCTATGTTCTGCTTAATAAAGAATTCACCAATATTCTGTGTGAGCATTTTATTTAACAAAGTTTATTTAAATACAGGTTAGCTGACAGCAACCTCTAAATGGTTTGCATAATAGAACAATTTTGAATCTTTAAAAAGCAACAATGAAAGCCAACATTAAAAACAGGTCAGCACGAAAACAATTTTTAGCAGGCATCAAAAACAATACGGTGAAGGTAGGCCTGTCCAATATCAGTGGGCAGGAAGTTCCCAAGTCTACATGCTGCCACAATGAAGGGTGAATTGCTTGCAAGTGTGAACATGACGTGGCCGTTGTGAGAGGAGTGTGTTGCTCTTGAAGTTATAGGAGTACTGTATATGCTTGACAACACTCTGGTACTGCCCAAAATGGGCAGTACCAACCCCTGGGGGGTGCTGGAACAATCCAGGGGGGGCAGTAATAGCCTTGGTTGCAACTGTGGAGCACTGAATAAAAATAAAGGCAGTGGAAGCATAAAGAGAATAAAATTTTGAAAAACCATTCATACATATTTCATCTGTTGTGTAACAACACTTGCAGGATGGTGGCATCGCCTCCCCTAGATCCTGCTGTCGTGCTGGAGGCGAGGGGTTTTCCCAGGCTTCAGTCAGGCCTGGGAAGTGGATTGCAGCTGGCCTGCTTATTTGGCCAATGGCAAGCATGCTGTGGCCCTGGGGTGGATCAGACTGAGCCAGCAGGCTTCACTCTGGTCTGCCCCATGGGTTTTTACAATATCTTTCTTGTAAGACATAGGCAGAAATTGTTGTTTAGTCGTTCAGTCGTATCCGACTCTTCGTGACCCCATGGACCAGAGCACACCAGGCACTTCTGTCTTCCACAGCCTCCCGCAGTTTAGTCAAACTCATGCTGGTAGCTTCGAGAACACTTTTACAGCATTGGACTTTCCTTTCGCTTCCACGCATATCCGCAACTGAGCATCCTTTTGGCTTTGGCCCAGCCGCTTCATCAGCTCTGAATCTACTTGTACTTGTCCTCCGCTCTTCCTCAGTAGCATGTTGGACACCTTCTGACCTGAGGGGCTCATCTTCCAGCGTCATAACTTTTATATGCCTGTTGTATTTGTCCATGGAGTTTTCTTGGCAGGGATACTGGAGTGGCTTGCCAGTTCCTCCTCCATGTGGATCACGTTTGGTCAAAACTCTCCACTATGACCTGTTCATCTTGAGTGCCCTGCTAGGCATAGTTCATAGCTTCTCTGAGTTATTCAAGCCCCTTCGCCCACGGCAAGGCAGTGATCCATGAAGGGGATAGGCAGAAATATAGATACATAAAAGAGGGCAGATTTGTCACTGCAACTTTCTGTTTGCTTAAAGAAGATAGATTTCCAGGGGGACATTGAGTCTCTTTTTTCCTGAAAAGGGGGCAGTAATAATAATAATAATTTATTATTTATACCCCGCCCATCTGGCTGGGTTTCCAAATAAGTTTGAGAACCTCTGCTGTGGACCATTGACCAACAGCCACTGACTTAGAGAGGTTTGTTTTGGGATAAGGTGAAAGCTGAGGGATCAGGGTGGGACTGGCTCTTGTTTTCTTTTTACTGGGAACGGCTGGCGGAAAGATACAAGTTCTCCCCAGTACCCTTTTGTTGATTAACATAATATAACCTTTACAATTAAGCATATGTAATACAGGTTCGCCCCAGCGTGCAAACCAGACTCCTTCGCAGTGATACATCTTGGGTTTCTTGCAGTAAGGGTACATTACCACCCTCCACCACTGGGGGGCTTCTGTTTTTGTATGGCTTTGCACCTACACGTCCATGCCTTGCACCTGCGAAGCCTTCTGAGCATTGACATGGTTCCACGCATGTGCCAAAGTAGGCTTTGGCCCCAAAGAACAAAGAAATGGGCTATTCCTCCTGCACAGGTTTGTCTGCTCCCCTTTTACCCTTAAAAAGTAGTTTAAACAGGTTTTTCAAGTCCCGTGCAAGAACACCCTTGCCCTGTGGGTGCATGATTCTTAAACCGTGAAGAGAACACTGGTAAAATGATTGGGTTGAACCAAGCTCTTATAGGACTCCCCTGGCTATATTTTGTGTATATGTTTTAACAGGGGTGGGTGCCCCTTGGCTTGCGGTGTGGTTTGTCCCTAGGACAATAATCTTTTGCCATGGTTATGTTGCTTTCCTGTTTTATTTCTTAATCTTGCTTTAGTTTTGTCCGGTTCAGGAAGCTTATATGAAGAGCCCTGTTGCATCAGGCCCAAAACACATCTTAGTCCAGCATCTGTTGGCTAACCAGATGCCTATGAGAAGCCCACAAGCCGGATGTGAGTGCACCAATGCTCTTCAGCTTTCATTTATTCTGTCTTAATTAGGAAGCTTCACTAGAATAAAAGTTTAAGAAGCCAATACCTTGCTGTGTGGCTACTTGTTCCTGTTACAAATCCTGTTGTTTATAGGTGGCCTTTAGTGTGGTAATACCACTGTTGCTGGCGTCTTGTCTGTCTCTCTCTCTAGAGACAATGGAAGAGTATGCCATTGGGGTTGAATTCAAAACTGTTGAAGAGTTACAGCTCCTGCTGTGGCTGGAGAGAAGCAAGAGACGTTTGGTTGTAGCCGGGGCAGGTGAAGGCATTCAATTTCGCTGGGGCAGATGTGCCATGGCAATACTACCAAGAAGGTAAATACTGACCCACAGGCAAAGAGGAGCAGGAAGGTTGCTCAAGTGAGGAATAGGTGCAAAGTATGTGAGACATGAAGGGATGGGGGTGGTACTGTGGGTTAAACCACAGAGCCTAGGACTTGCCGGTCAGAAGGTCGGCCCCGCGATGGGGTGAGCTCCCGTTGCTCGGTCCCTGCTCCTGCCCACTTAGCAGTTCGTAAGCACGTCAAAGTGCAAGTAGATAAACAGGTACCGCTCTGGCGCGTTTCCGTGCGCTGCTCTGATTCGCCAGAAGCAGCTTAGTCATGCTGGCCACATGACCCAGAAGCTGTATGCCGGCTCCCTCGGCCAATAAAGCGGGATGAGCGCTGCAACCCCAGAGTTGGTCATGACTGGACCTAATGGTCAGGGGTCCCTTTACCTTTACTATGTGAGACATACCTTTTGGCTGGAAAGGAGTCGCTTCAAGACTCCCTTGAAAAGACCCTGATGTTGGGAAAGATGGAGGGCACAAGGAGAAGTTGACGACAGAGGACGAGATGGTTGGACAGTGTTCTCGAAGCTACTAGCATGAGTTTGACCAAACTGCGAGAGGCAGTGGAGGACAGGAGTGCCTGGCGTGCTCTGGTCCATGGGGTCACGAAGAGTCGGACACGACTGAACGACTAAACAACAAAACTGGCAGCTTGTCTTACCACTGGGGAAGGAAACCACCACACTTCCCTTAACCAGGTGCCCTCCAGCTGGTCTGGACTACAATTCCCATCAGCCCCAGGCAAAAACAAACAAACAACGGGCCCGTCCAAGCACCCGCCTTAAGAGACAGCAGGGTTCCCCCCTCCCCCCAGAAACAGCCACCCTGCGCGATGCTGCTCCTAAACAGCATGCGACATGTTTCCTTCGAACTCGCTTCACGGATCCCTCTTCATGTCTCTCCCTATCTCCCTGCAATACAGATACGAAGAACATGCCGCTTTCTGCGGCCGCGCGCGCTGGCAGTCCGCGCTTCGCTTCCTTTCCCTCGGGCCGCTCCTTCATTCATTCGGCCTGTGGGGAGGAATCCTGCAGGCGCGTCGGAGGAAAGCCGCGGGGCGAGTGCGGAAGATTCCTCCCCGGTAGGAAGGGCAAAGAGCTGCAGAGGCAAGCCCGGCTCGGGAGGAGGAGACTGCGAGCGCGCTGCCAAATCCGAGAGGGGGCAGATCCGCGCCCCGGAGCCCGTCTGATCTCGGCGGGAGGAGGAGGAGGAGGAGGAAGAGGCCGTTGGCGAAGAAAGGGGCGGCGGGCAAGATGAAAGGGAGCTGAGCCGAGGGGCGGCCGGCACTTGGCACGAGTCTGCGCAGGGAAAGAAGGACGGGTGGCGGCAGCAGCAGCGGAGCAAAGGGGACCTGGGTTGCCTCGCAGAGCTCTGGGCCGGGCCGGGGGCAAAGCGCCTCGTACCGGAGGAGTCGCAACTTCGGGCGTCGAAGGGACGCCCGGGCCCCCGGGGAAACTTTGCGAAGAGCCGTCGGGAGGGAGGAAAGAGCCGAGCGCCTTCAGAACAAAGAGTCCTTCGCCTGCGGAGCCGGGCGGGGGGCGGAGAGCCGGAGCAAAATGCCAGCTCCACGAGAGGCGCCTCGACCCTTTGCCGCGACGCCAGCCGCAGCCGAGGTAACCTGGGACATGCGGCGGCTGCGGGCCGAGGAGCGGCTGGCTGAGGCGGATCGGCGCCGAGCGGCGGGAAGGGAAAGCGGCGAGACTCGGGCTCCTCCCGTTCGGGGCTGAGGTGGCGGCGACGACAGCGCCAACGTCGCCCAGAGGATCCCGGGTGCATGGAGCCGGCGGCGGAGGCTGGAAGCGGGAGCTCTGCGGAAGGGAGGACGACGCTTCCCCGCGGCGCCAAAGGCAGCGGTTTGTGGCCCCTGGAGGAAGGAGGGGAGCGGCTCGGCGGGATCAGCGCGCCGCGCGCCCCGGAGTTGTTTCAAGGGACTCCGGGGACCGGGCGCGGAAGGAGGAGACGCCGGATTGCGCAAAGGATTATCGAAAGGGGGGACCGCGAGTGAAAGAAGGGAATCCCCCCCACACACACACACACACTCCCGGTCGGCTCTCCTCTCTTCCACATCTCGGATCCTCCTCCTCCTCGTTTTCTCCCCAGCATCATTGGCCCGGCCACCACCAGCAAGGGCGAGGAAATTAAAACGTGCTCAGCAAACTGCAAGAGAGATCAGAGGGACAGTGGAAACGCGAGCCGCGGAGGGGGGCGCCGTGCGTGCGCGTGTAGGAGAGAGAGAGAGAGAGAGAGAGAGAGAGAGAGAGAGAGAGAGAGAGAGAGAGAGAGAGAGAGAGAGAGAGAGAGAGAGAGAGAGAGAGAGTCCTTCCCTCTCCTAATCTTTTCTCTCGCGCCCACTCTGGAGCTACTCTGCTTCTCTGGACCTTTCCAGAGACGCAGTCTCGAAGCAGAAGGCTGAAAAAAGGATTGCTCTCGCTTGGGTTTTTTTTTTTTTTTTCCTTCTCATCTGTCTTCTCCTTCTCCGTTCTCCACCTTCAGGGTCTGGGTTGGTTGGTTGGTTTCTTGCGAGACCGGCGAGGTTGGATTATTGGTGCGCGCTGCCCGCCTTGTGAGTAGTGTGTGTGCTTGGCAAAGAGGAGCGGTGGAGTTGGGAGGAAGAGATGTCTAAGATCGGAGGGAAAATTGTGCTTATCCTTAGCTTCGTGTTTCTGACGACTTGCCTCGATGCGGCGAAAGGGCTGCCCTTGAGGAAACAGCGCAACCACAGTCCGAAGGAAAGGAACTATAAGTTGGTAGAGGTGAGTGGAAGCAACGCATTGCCGCTTGGAGAGTAGGAGGGCCTTCCTTAGATGACATTGTTACTCCAGCTTGACTCCCCTTCGTCTCTTGACAGCCAATAAACTCTGCGAGGTCCAGGGTCTTTAAAACCAGGTCAGTGCTGACTTCTGTGATCTGAAGGCAGGTAGTCACTAAAATGATAGAAGTGATGCCTCCCCTTCCCTTTATTGATCCAAATTACATTTGCACAACCAATTTTGTACATTGTGCATATAGTCAACACTACACAGTTTAGTGTTCCATTAACATTTTCCCCCGCCACAATCTCCAATGTTGGATAAGGTGATGGATTTCCTCACCCTTCCTATGTATGCATCCTTTCTAGTAAAAGTGGGAGGTTTTCAAATCAGCAGTCACTACATAACCAAGCAAGCATGGAGCTGGAACACGGAGCACCAGGTTGTGATCTTATGTGGTGTTTGAGACTCACAGGGCCACTGTACTTCTAACTTTAAGCATTTGCTTAAACCCAAAAGGCTGCTTCGGAATCTGGTCAGTTTTAAAAGTGAAAACACACCAGCAAGTACAACATTTCTTGAGAGCAATGTGGCAAAGCATTGTCTCTTAAATATAAATGTGAGCTTCAGTGTGAATTCCCAAAATTCAGCAGGGAGCACTTGGGTTAAAGTCCGGCTCTTACACAGATGGCCCCTTGCTCTAGACAATAAGTTTCTATCTCCTCTAACTGTGTAAATAAATAGTACTAACTTTATGGCTTTGGGTGCAGCCTTCATCTCCATAGGCAGATGTCATTGTTGCTGATGGCCTTGGCTACATTCTGAAATCATTGATACCAGTTAGGTGAAGCATTGGAGGTTGGGGTGGTTACTGTTTTTCCATTCTGTTGAAAGCATCCTCTTGTTGCATCAAGGATGGCATCAGCAGGATTATGCCCAGGAAATAATAACTGCATCCAGCGCTGCATTCATAATGTTTTTCTGGAACATCAGAGCCAGCTGAATCAGGACACTGGTCCATCTTGTCCAGCATCCTTGTCTCGCTCTGGTCAGCCAGATACTTACGGGAAGCCCCAAAGCTCAACCTGAGTGCAACAGTGCTCTCTCCCCACTTCTGATTCCCACTACCGGCTTTCAGATGCATATTGCTTCCAGCCGTGGAAATAGAACATTATGAAAGTAGAAACTTATTTTTCTCCCTTTTGCAATTGCAGCTGAGTTGCACAGGTCATTTCACACATTACTCAGGGCAAACACAAATGCAGGATTGCCCAGGAGTGTGCACTCAAAAAAGGAGCTGCAGCCATTCAAAGGCCCCTAATAAATGTATCTGCCTGTTAGCATGTGTGTTTGCAATCACATGTCTGTTGACTTCAGGGCGTACATCTTTCAAGGGCACTTTGTTTCAAGGGTAGCTGTTCCGCACAATCCTCACTCCTCAGTGGTTGTTGTCCCAGTAACACCTGAGCCTTGTTTTATTACACCTGTAGCCTACCTTTCCTTCAAGGTGTCATAATTGGTTCTCTGACCAACCATTCTAGGTTGTGGGATTACCTGGGAGCTCCTCTTTGCTTGTGGGTTGCTGGGTTTGATAGGGACATTGCCTTGGGAGACGAAGCCAGCAATCGGTCTAGCTTGGCATTTTCTGTTCTGACAGTGAATGATAAAATTGCCTTTGGAAAGATTATATCGCATTTATACCCAGGGCAATTATGTCCACATATGTGGATATAATTGTTTAATATTGGCTCTGAATGTGGTGGTTACAGCCATTGACATATACCTCTGCATATTGAATTTTTTGTTACGCCAATCATGCATGTATCGCAACATCTTGTGGCAATTAATTCCATAGGTTCTGGGATTTTTTTTCCCCTTTTTGACAGAGATCTTTTATGAGTTCTAATCAGTTTATAGGCAGTTGGTGTCTGGATGTAGTTAGGATTGGTAGCTACATTTGTCATAGGAGTCTGTGTGAGAGAAAGAAAGCTACCTTGTATGTGCACACTAACGTATTTCATGAATAGTTTTCTTTATCTGTTAAATTTATACTGTGCTCTAGTAACAGGATGCTCTGTTTATTATTTTATTGCAAAGTATATATTATTCTTTTATACAATGGAATTGTCCTTATTCCCAATAGAATAGAGGAATGGCCTGTAGCTCTGCGGTAGAACATCTGCTTTTCTTGTAAGGATCCCAGATTCAGTCCTTGACATTTCCAGGCGAATGTACTCTGTCAGTGTCCACAATATTGAGCTAGCTGGGCCAATGATCCGACTTGAAGTAAGGCAGTTTTGTATTTTTCCAAGTCAGCTGTTTTTTTGTTTGGCTTTTTGCTCAGGCAGAGCAGGAATTGTAGAAGCAGTTGCAAAGCATGGAATGGCATTCAAGGGGTGGAAAGAAGAGAAATGTGAATTGTGTGTGCTTCACAACTGAAGAGTAAGCATAGAATCATAGAACGGTGGCGCCCTGAGGATCATGTAATCTAACTCCATGCAGTGCAGGAATATGCAGCTGTCCCATACAAGGACCAAACCTCCAACCTTGGTGTTCTCAGCACCAGGCTCTAACCAACAACTCATGGCCATCTAAAAAGGAGCCCCTTCCATTAAGTCCAGGGTCTAAATTTACTGTGTTTCTCCACAATATATTCTCTCACTATATACTCTAATCAGTCCAATTTGCCAACAGAAGAGTAGGGTGACATTTGGGGCACTGAGGAGTCTGATGCTACACAAAGTCTGATGTTGTGGGGTTGTGAGTGTTCAACATTGGACCAAGGCCTCTTGAACATTGCCCATAGCTACTGGAAGTTAACACCGAACAGAATAACTTTGACAAAGGCATAAGACAAAGTAGATGTTTTACGAGGCTTCCCATCAGAGCCGCTGCTGGGACGCGTTCCTTTCAGCGTCATCCCTGCCCTGACTGTCCCTGTAAGGTTTATTTTCTCTTCAATTTTGTGGCCAGGGATGAAGGCAGGCGATTCCCTTCTCCGGAGCCCATCTGTCTCCTGCTGCTTATTCCTGACCTACGGGCGTCATTCTCTCCCTTCTTGACGTCTGTCCTTGTCTTGGCAGCAGATAATTGTCCTGTCACAGACAGTGGGTAAATGATGGCTCCAGGTGGGGGCAAGGGGGTGTGTGGTTTTGGAGGGGGGGGCAGCTGCTCATGTGCCTTGGCTGAGCATGGAGGAGGCTGGCTTTGCCTCTGTGTGTGGAATGTCTGCCCCACCCAGGGGGGAGTCACTGTTTCTCTAGATGTGCTTTTTTACCTTTTCATTACTTCAGCAATTAAGTGCCCTGGCCCCCTGCTTTGTCCTTGGCTTGAGGTCGGGTTTGCAGGCACAAAACATGCACGGAAACAGCATCTGGCCGAAAAGGGCTTATTGTGCAAAGGAAGGTGCTTTATCCTTCGATAGCAAGCTTCTGTTTTGAGAAGTGCCAAATTATCTTAGTCAAAATGGCGGGGGGGGGGCGGCTTTGAGGTGGGGCAAGAAAGGTCTGAGACAGCGGGGAGCCAGCTGAGAGGAGATGGGATTCATTGGGATGGAGATGCTTCATCCAGTTTCTCTGGACAAATAAGTCTGTTGACTTTTCTATCAGGGGAATCAAAGAGTTTCCCTCTGAGGCACATGTTTGAAGAGCTGATATATTCTTAACCCTTCCACACACCCTAGGCGGGCTGTTTTAGGTTGCAGTGTGGTGGAAGAAATGAATGAGAGGTCAAATGAAAACAAAGAGCTGATATGAAGCAACAGCAAAAAGTACTTTGCAGATTTTCTCGCCACTCACCCACCTAAAGCCTCAGTAACTAGGAATCAAAGGAGAAATTCCTAAGATAAATGTGGGAGCAGTTTTAGAGACCTCCATCGACTGGGGCTGTTGTGACATCACAGAAGTGCAATTCTGACAGCAGCTCAGCACGATGTTCTCAACAAACCTTAAAATCATCTGTTGACAGTCATTTTCTTGGTTGGATGTTGCTTTCTTCTAGCTGCCTCCTGCTTCTGGCAAAAAACCCGGTTGCTTTTGACTTTTTCATTTTCTGATTTATAAACATCATGGAGGTGAAGTGTGGGAGACCAATTGCACTTGTTGAACTTCTGTCTTGCATGCAGTTGTCAAAGCCCCAGAGACCGCAGCAGGAAAAGAGATGGCAACCTAATTTAAGGGGGGGGGGGACGGACAACAGAGGTCAAAAGAGGAATCACTGTGGTGGAAATGTACTCCTGCACTTGTCTGTTCCAGTGTGAAAGGTGCAGAGACCACTGTTTATGACTGTGCCCTTTCCAGCTCCTCTTTGCTCATTCATTTACTCCTCCACGCATGTTCAATTCGGCACAGCAAACGTGGCTAAAAGGACCCTCAACCCAGCTCATATTTTGCTAAATATCTCCAGCTGCTCTGCTGCCCTTATGGGCTGCTGGCCTAGGCAAGCATCCATCTTGACCAACTGGTGGGGAGGAAGGGAGCAGGCGTGTTTTTGGGTGCTCTCAGGGCAACAGGCAATGGCACATGGAGTGTCATAACCCAGAGGGCACCAGGTGCAGGCCTCTGTGTAACGTCTTTCCCAAGATAAGAGGCTGCACAGATGTCTTCAGCTCACATCTGCTTCACGCTGCCTTCCCTCTCCTCCCCCTCCACCCCAGTTGACAGAGTTGCGGTTGCATTGCTTGGCCAAGCCAGCTGCTCCTTAAATCTATGCTCTGTCAAATGAGACAGCTTAGCGACTTTCTCTCCCTGGATGTATAGATGGGGGAATCCCCTGGAGGTTTCTGCAAGGAACTTGACACTCAGATATATGTCCTGCTTTTTCAACTCTGCTTGGAGCGCATAATTTGTGCTCCGCAGCTGTATTTCAATCCTGTTTGCATGACGCGCCCCTTCTGGTTTTCTGTCCAGCAACTGTGTGCAGGTGGTGTAACTTACATTCTTCAGTTACTGGGGTGCACATGTACAGGAAATTGAGAGCACTTGATCTGCAGTTTCTAACCTTTGCAGCCGTAAAGGGCTTTCCCAGCTGAAGTTGTTGCAACACAGGGAAGGCAAAGGCTGCTTGATGATGTCTGTGAAACCTTTTTAATGCACATTTTTGGGAAGCAACAATTTCTGCCCCTAGTGAGCATAGTAATGTTGAAAAATTCCAGAAATTTTGATGCTACAAGTCCCAGGGGAGTGGAAGCAGGAAAGGATGTGGGATTTCTCCGGGGAAGGTGGGGGAGAGAGACACTGGAATCAGGGAGAGGGGAGGAGACTGACAATATTGTACCCTTCAACATGAAGCAGCCCAAATCCAGAACACCATCTTCCAGGTCCGAAATCCTGTGTGAGTCATGTAACTCATGTGAGATTGTGGACAATGGAAAATGCACTCTGGGGGGCATGGCACACCAAAATGTGCATGGGGGGGGAACTGCATGAGATTGCTGACACGAGAAACCCTTATTTGGGGCACAGTGCCAAAAAATGCTGATGTGAAAAAACACTTTTTTGGGGGCGAGATGTCAGCCTGAAATCGAGAAAGAGCGACACGCCCAAAATGGCCACTGTGCTCTGGGGGGATGGGAAAGGATGTCCTGTTTTTTGGGGGGGGAAGTTGACAGGTATGCAGTACGTTTCTCGAATAATATAATATACACTTCAGCATTGAAATTCTACAGATCATCAAACACAACAAGTGTAATTGGAACTGCAGTTGGACAAAATCAGCAATCTAAAAACAGCATGACATGTCAGCAACAAAAAGGGTGGCTCTCAGGAATATATCTACTTTAACCCAAGCAGAGTTTATTGTGGTAGAATGCAAGAAGAACATTTGTTTTTGTCTGAAAGTATTAAGTTACGATAGGGCTGTGGATTACCAAACATTTAAACACTCAAGGACCCCTACTGCCTTTCCTTCTCATCTAATTAAATCAGCAAAGACTTTTCAAGGCATCTGTAGTGGTGCATGCTCTGTTTCTGACTCACTTACTCAATTTACTGCATTCAGTAAATTTATACCAGGTTTTATGAAAGTTGTTCACATTTCCAGGTCCTCTAGCTGCACATAGAGAATACACCAGCTTCTCAGCCAGTGCCGTTCACCATTCCCTCAGAAACCACCAATTGGTTGAGAGTGCAGCCAGTGACATAGCGTGGGAGAGCAGGGAGGCCGTGGCCCCAGGCACAAAATTCTGAGGGGGCACAACCAAGCGCCCCCCCCCCACAGGCACTGGAGTCCAGAGCGGCTCAGGCCCACTGTCAGCAAGTGCAGAGGAAGGGAGGTCAGCAAGGGGCAACCACAGCATGATCTCATCTCCGCTGGCATTGGCGGGGATTCACCTGCCAAGGGCCACACCAGTTGGTGGGCAAGCAAGTGGTGTAGCGCAGCCCTGTTTGGCTCTGGGGGCGCTATGGTTGTGTCAGCAGTTTGCCTGCCCCGGGTGCCAGCAACACCTGCTACGCCACTGAGTGCAGCTGCCACCTTCTAATTATTTCCACTCTCACAGCCACCAGCAGATAAATTATTAGCTCCTAAAAAAGCAGGAATTGCGACCTTCAAACAGATTAAGCAGTTGTTAGCAGTTCAGATATGATTTCCTTACCCTTAATTGCTGATATTTGCTCATGCACCTAATACTGGGCAAGTCCACCAGTGATGAAAATAGGCGCCCAAGTGTTCCACATTTCTTCCAGCTCAATAGAATTCTCTCTTATTTGGGATGGCACTGAGCACATTGGCTTTTTACTCCAAACTAGCGAGTTTGTCAGCTGATATTTATTTGCTGAAGTCCTTCTTCCAAATTTCTCTAATACTGTTGCTGTCCGGGTCCCTTGTATGAATTAGCAGCCTATAAATACTTAACACCAGCCCTTTGAACTTCTGCTCTGTCTGCACTACTGACTGCTCCAGTGGGGAAAGGTCTGTTGATTGGCCCTTGTTGGTGTGTCAAGGGACTTATAACACAAAGTCTTGCTGACTATGCAACCAATTTGTTCAAACACCCTTCAGCTTTCTTTTTATCTATTTATAAAAATGAATACTTCTTTTTATCTGTCCCAAATTCTCCAACATTCCTCCCATCGTCCTTGGGACTTGGTTATCTCCAATTAAAGGACTATAGGAAAGCCACAGAAGGATGTGCTGGGAATGGTGATTCTCTTTACATGGAAGAAGGGCAGATTCATCCCCTGAATCACTGTAGATGGGAGTGCTGGACCTCAAAATTAGGATGTACTCTCTTATCACCATACTAATCAAAATGCCTAGGTAGACCTTGAAATGGAGAATCAAGGAAGCATCCAATGGAGGAAATGTTGCAACAATGGGTTCTTCAACTATCCTCATAGATAAATACATGTTCTGGTCACAACAAAGAGACAGCATTGGCACATACCTAAATGACTCTGCCCTAGAACAGTGGGCTAGAGCAGTGTTTCCCAACCGGTGTTCCGCGGCACACTAGTGTGCCGCGAGACGTTGCCTGGTGTGCTGTGGGAGGGAGGCGGGCGAGTCGGGCGGCGAGAGGCGGGGCGGCGGCGGCGAGGATCCGCGTCGCGCCGGGGGCAGCTCCGCGGTGGTGGTGCCGAGGTTTCTCTCTCCATTCTCCCCTCACACACACACACAGGAAATAACACAGGATCAGCTGACAGGACCCGGCCAATGGGGCGGCGGCGGGGCAGCGCGCGCAAAAGGGAGGAGCGCGAGACGGCGGTGGCGCAGGGCGGGAGGGCGGCGCATTGCGCGTGCTCAAACCCGCCCTCCGAGGCGCAGAGGGGAGCTGGGCAAGCACCTTCTTCAACCACGCGCTCGTTTAAAGAGGCAGCGCCCGGGCGGAACAGAACTCTGTGCCTCTCGCCTAGGGATGAAGGCGGGCACCGGCTTAAGCCAGTAGTAGCCTAATAATGCATTAACTTCCGTGGGACTTCCAAGTAAACACAGTAGCCCAGCGCCTCCCTCCCCAAAAGGAGGGGGAATTACAGCAGCGCAGGCGACTCCTGCGTCTCCCCGATATTTAAGGCTGCCATCCCTCGTGCACACTTACGCGGGAGCAAAACCCCGTGAACAAACTAGGGCTTACTCCAGAGTAAATACGGGTAGGATCTGGCTGCAGTTGTACAAGAAGAAGCAATTGATAACGTTTTCGCGCCTTCGGGATTGCCTTCACGCCTTCCTCCTCCCGGGTCCTTGAGAGCGCGGGAAGCGGCAGCGCGAGACCGGCGTTGAGCCTGGTAGGTATTGCGCTTGCCAAGGCAGTCATTTGGGAAATGAAAACTTGCAAAGCAAGCAACCAGTTCAATCTGAAGTACGTGTATGCTTAATATCCTGTATCTGAAACCTGTTCTGCCCCCTCCCCCACACTTGGTGCCATTTTCATCTACACATGCAGCAGAGTAAGTTGACCCAGAATAGTACCAATTCAGATGGGAGAATGACAGTGCTGAATGCTTTCCCATGTAGAACAGCCCCTGCAAATAAAAACCTAGCATATTTGGAAGAGGGATGCTAGCCTAACCATTACCTTCTATGCTGTTACTATTTTTTTTATTTTTTTTTACATAAGTAAAAAGTGACCTTTCCCCATCTGGCATGGTGGTGTGCCTCGAGATTTTTTTCATGAAACAAGTGTGCCTTTGCCCAAAAAAGGTTGGGAAACACTGGGCTAGAGAACCAAATAGAGGAAAGGAGACCTTCGACTTAGGTGACACTCAGGACTTGATACCGAGATGAAAGTGTTGTGGAACCTGGGTTAGCTGTTATACTGCCATTCCAACTATAGGTGGCAGTGTGACCAGCTGAGGCAGTGAGTCGTGCTGCTGCTCTTGCTTTTTCTTTTTTTAAGCACTTTATTGAATAGTCACCATACTTTTAGGTTGGATACTGTATACAGGTTCTTTGGAACGGTTCTATCAATAACATATCAGTTCTTTGGAGAGAGCAACTGCCTTCTGGGGCTCTGCATCCCGAACCAGCTAACTCTCCTGCTTCTGTGTCCCACTAACCACACAGGGGAAGGAGTCTATCTTCATGCTTTCTCCTACACTCTGGTGCAGATAACATTGTTCATTTCATACTCCACGGCCAGCTTTCCATCTTCTATTTTTCTTTTTATTGTGGTCTCTTTGCCATCCCATTTCTGCAACTGATTGAGCGACCCATTGTCTAATGTTACAATACTCTTTACTTTCCTGTCACCTGCTGTGGTCTCATCAAACTGTTCCCCCAGTTTGAAGGAAATCTTGGTGTTCTTTAAACTCCTCCCTGTTTTGATGGTTATAACATCCCCGTTGCAACTGATGTTCACGTTGGGCTTGGCAACACCAGCCACCTTCTGCTCTTGCTTGCACTAAAGCTGTTCCCCAGTTAACCAACTGGGAACAAGGGAACACATTGCTATCAGATCAACATTCATGGCAGGCAGCTGCCAGTTTCAAGGAGGACAAGGCTATTGATGGCTAATAGCCACAATGGCTATGCTCTGCATCCACTGTTGGAGGCTGAATGCCTCTGAATACCAGTTGTGAAAACCACAGGAGGAGAGAGTGCTGTTGCCCTCACGTCCTGCTTGCAGGCTTCCTGTCGGCATTTGGTTGGCCACTGCGAGAACAGGATGCTGACTAGATGAGCTCTTGGCTTCACCCAGCAGGACTCGCCTTAGGTTCTCATGGTTTTAACCCGGGTCTCTCCAGTCCTAGTCTATTTCAACATCCAGTCTCTTTGGATACTCAGGACTTCTTTTCATGAAGCAATTCATATACCAGCGGACCAATCCTAAGTTTCTTTGCTAGGGAGTAAGTCTCATCAAACTCAGTGAGAGCTGACTTCCGAATACATACGTTTAAAGAAGATTGGAACATTTTTATTGAAAAATAGCGGGAAAACGTACACAACGTTGGCAGCATTAAGATAAAATTCAACAGTGTAAATAAGTTTTGATGGATGTAATAATGGAATACTGAATGGTTTCGTTTATGTAAGTATGCAGGGATTTATGTTATGCAAAATGAACCATGGAAAGAGAAGAAGGGAAGTCATTGATATTTTAAGGTTGTTTAAATGAATATTCTAAAACGTAAAACTAAAAATTATAGGAAAAAAGAGAGTTGACTTTCGAATAAATAGGTATAGCATTGTGCTGCCCCCCCCCCAAATTACTATTATTCTATTACATTGCGAACCTCCTTGAGCATTTTTATCGGAAAGATAGGTTAGAAAAAGCTTTTGATAAACAAATATGTCACGGATGCTTTAGCTGAGTTTCCTGTATTGCAGGGGTTGGGCTAGATGACCCTTGGGGTACCTTCCAACTACAATTCTATGAAAATCCTACTTTCTATGAAACCCCACTTTATTTATTAAAGAATCCGGCTTCAGCTTTCAAAACCTGGGGTTTCTTGTTGTGGACTTTGAAGTTTGATGATGTAGAGAGGTTGGGGGGGCATTCTATTTGGTTAAGTAGCGCAAATAAATATTTGAATTTAGTCAACGTGCTTCTCAATTTCTGGCACACAAGGGACTCACTTCTTAGTGTCCTCTGTAGGTCTGGCTCCCCATGGGCCACGTTTAATCCTTCCCTTTTGCTGCTACTCTTCCAGTGAGCTTCCAGTAGATTTTTTTCCACTGCGGTTTTAAGGGCACGCGCCCCATCTCCAAAGTAGTTAGTGGATCATGCCGCTGCTATATTTTAAGAAATAAAACCACGTTTTAGTCTGTTCGGATGGTGTAGATCAGAAGGTCTAGGGCGGAGAGCATGAACAGAGCTAGTGGGGGCAGCATTTCCGCTCCTAAGGTCAGTGGAGGGTATGGAGCTGCCTCCTGGATCAAAACAATTAAAAGTAATATTGAGGCCTTTTGATGGCCAGTCACCGAAAGGTCTGTTCTCAGTGGTTGGTCAGAACTGTATTAATCCAGTTAAAGGCGAAAAGGGCACAGTGCCAACTTGGTGGTGACACACCAAGGACCTGCTTCTTATCTAGGGCTGGAAAGATTTTTGGTTTTATCAGGACTGATGGGAGCTGTAGTTCAGCAGCGTCCGCCAGGTGCCATGGTGACTGCCACCGACTTAAATGGTAATAGTAATAATAGTAATTTTATTTATTCCCTGCTCATCTGACTGGGTTGCCCCAGCCACTCTGGGAAACTTCCAACATAATCAAAGAACAGTAAACGTCAAATATAAAAAGCTTCCCAATACAGGCCTGCCTTCAGATGTCTTTGAAAGTTGTGTAGTTCTTTATCTCCTTGACATTTGATGGGAGGGTGCTCCACAGGGCGGGTGCCACTATGGAGAAGGCCTTCTGCTTTGTTCCCTGTAACTTCACTTCTCGCAGTGAGGGAAACGTCAGAAGACCCTTGGAGCTGGACCTCAGTGTCCAGACTGAGCGGTGGGGGTGGAGAGGCTCCTTTAGGAGTCAGCCATGTAGAGATTGTCTATCAAGTTTTGAGGCATCACATTTACCCTAATATGCTGGCAAGTATCGTGAGGTGAACGTGGCATCCCTCTGCAGAGTGACCACTATTTCAGCCCTTTGTGACCATGCCTCCAACCTGATATGTTATCGTCAGAAAACCCTTTCCTCTGAGATGAATTATTTCCGCCCCAGGATTGTGTTAGTTCTCTTTTGTGACACTCTTGTTCATCACAGGGAGTGGAATCAGAAGTTACTGCACCAAAATGGACAGAATGAAACAATGCGACTCCTTCCTGTTGTTTTCACACCTGAGAATCCAGCATGTCCTGAGGACCCCTTTTCTGCCCTAGCATGCCACATATGGAAGGGCAAAGGTCTGCAGCAGGTCGCTTCCTGTACCTGCGGAGCCTCCTTTCCATTTTAGAGCCCTGAGTACGGAACCCGTGGGAGGTATTTGGTAGTGATGAACCCAGGAAGAGACAGCTGTCCCTTGCACAACGAAAATTCCATGTACAGACTGAACGCCTAAGTAGAGCTTACGTATATAGTACTTGACAAAGATTTGGTGTGACTGGTCTCTATTCCAAGGCTGTAGAAACGTTCACACAGGGAAGGAATATGCATTATTTCAGTTGGTTTATATGCAGGGCCATCCTGATGTTGTGGGACTACAACTCCCTTCATCCCTAACGGATGGGAGTTGGGAGTCCAGCAACATCTGGAGTGCTAAAGGTTCACCATACCTGCAGCTGTGGCAAGGAGGTTATGCCAAAGATTTCACAAGAAAGGTGAAGGATTGCAGGGACAGGCACAGAAGCATTTGGGCAGCGGGCAGTTGGCTTTCCAGGGAGCCAAAGTCCTTCAGAAGGCTGATGGAAGATGGATAAGGGAGCATCACAAGAAGAGATGTTTTGCTTTCATGGAAAAAAATAGTGCTGCTTGATTCGTAAAGATGGTGGTTCCTCTTACCAGGTATGAAGATAGCCATGTGTTAACTTCCATATGACGAGCAAGAATTGTTTTTAGGTGACCAAGCAAGGGTGCTGTTTCCTAAGAGAGTTGTTTCTGCGTGTTTTGTTTCTTCCAGGCTATTAGGGACAATTTTTGAAAGCTAGCAGCATGTAGGTCTTCTTTCAAGGCTGCATTCTTCTTTGGGGGTTTTATGCATCTTAATACTAATTTTCCTACATCTTTGTTTTAGCGGCTTTACAGCTCTTTAGTTTAATTGAAGCCCATGGATGTAACATCTCTCTCTCTCTCTCTCTCATATTCTCTTTGACCAGCAGGACTGACTCAACCATTAGGCAGGGTGAGGCAGCTACATCAGGTGGCAGATGCCGTAGATAGTAACAGCTGCTTGCCCACCCCTGTTCCCCCTTAAGCTAGCCTGCTCTGAGCCACCTAAGGTATACTGCTGCCTTCAGGTAGAGTGGAGAATGTTGTCCTACTGCCCATGTTGAAGTAAGGTTCAATTTGCCCAGCCCAATTGGATTCTGTACATTGGGCAGGAGGGCGCACCATCTTGTCCATCGCCTCAGGCAGCAAAATGTCTTGGACCAGTTAACTTAGTCAAAAATGGCAAATCTTGCAACTGTTCTCAACAGTTCCCAACTGTTCTTATTGCCCCGGGGGAAAGATCCAAGGCCCGATCCCAGCAGTCTAGAATGATCACACTTTCCTCAGCCTTGTATATGAAAGGGGGGAGGCGGATGTTACTGCAGCCCTTTTGTCACTGCTTAGCCCCACTCCTAAATAAAACAGCAGAGAGACCAACAATCTCCCCGCTGCTTTCTCTTCCTTTCACTGTGGGAGGGGAAGATAGGCTTCAGTCCTTTGATGTGCAGGCCTTGTAAATCCATTGATGATGCCTTGTGTGTGCGCTCATGTGAGTCAGGACCAGCCCCAGTTCCCTTTGAAGTGCTCCAGCGACCAGGATGAAAGTGGGATGGAGGGGGAAGAGTCCTTCCCAAGCCATCAAGCCCTAATTGCAGGTAATAGTGCCCTTCCGTGTCCCATATGGGGAGGCGAGCATCCCTGTTTCCCCTAATCTTGCAGTTACATTCTGGGCTCCTGCAGTGAAAGGAAGTAAGCACACAGGGAACAGGCTCAGAGAACTCAGCCAGCATGTTGGGAAATAGCTCCTGGCTGCAAGATGCACGAGGGAACAGTTGGAAGTTCTTTGGTGAAGAGTTTAAAGTACCTAGAGCATAGGAAGATCTTTTCTAGGGATTTTGCTAGGCTGTTGCCAATTCATACGTTTATTATTTTTTTTTCAAAAATGAGTTTAGGATGGGGGGAGGCGGTTTGCACCAGTGTGGCAATTTCATTCTTACAGAAGGTGGCGGCGCAGAATGCATGAAAAGGAACAGCAGTTGGTTTGTGCAAACGGTGTGGCGGAGAAATATATTAGGGCCTTGGTTTCTTCGCCACTCTGAAACTTACAGCCATGTCAGCTTGTTCCATTATAGTGGAGGTTGCAATGTTTGGTACTTTTTAGATCAGAGTGAAGGTGCCATGATAGAAGTCAGCAAACTAGACAAAACATACAAACACAGGAAAGTACCTTAGGCTCAGATCATGGAGTCAGTCTAGCTCTGTGCTGTTTACACTGGCTGGCAGCATCTCTCTAGGGTTCCAGTCTTTGCCAGTTCTGTCAAGATATGCTGAGTGCTGTTGAGCATGTGCACCAGGTATGGGAGCAGGGGTTGGGGGGAGTTAGCCCTTTTTTGCCATACCATATTCTGAATGCGGATACAACTCCCCACTCGCCTGCTGCTGTTTCCTCATTAGGAAAAGCTTACACGTCACTATAACAAGGTATATAGCTTGTTGCAGGCTGTTTTTGTCAAGGAAAATGTCACAAGGTAGTAAGTATTAATCCTGCCCCCTACTTACTCGTAGGGGCGCTGTGGGTTAAACCACAGAGCCTAGGGCTTGCTGGTCAGTGGTTCAAATCCCCACAACAGGATGAGCTCCTGTTGCTCGGTCCCTGCTCCTGCCAACCTAGCAGTCTGAAAGCAAGAAGTGCAAGTAGATAAATAGGTACCGCTCCAGCGGGAAGGTGAACGGCCTTTCCGTGTGCTGCTTTGGTTCGCCAGAAGCGGCTTAGTCATGCTGGCCACATGACCCAGAAGCTGTACGCCAGCTCCCTTGGCCAGTAAAGCGAGATGAGCGTCGCAACCCCAGAGTCATCCGGTCAGGGGTCTCTTTACCTTTACTCACTCTTACCACCATGATCCTCAGGCCCCTTCAGTTGCTTATTGGCCTTGTTTTTCAAAGCTGGGAGATCCTATTGTGGATTTCTTTTTAAAAAATTAACTCCAATGCAAGTGTTTCTGTATGTTGAAAGATGTTTATTAGTTGAAAGGCATGAATGCAATGCCAGAACCAATAATTGGCCAGTGTGGTGTAGTGGTTAAGAGCAGTGGACTCCTAATCTGGTGAACCGGGTTTGATTCCCCGCTCCTCCACATGCAGCTGCTGGGTGACCTTGGGCCAGTCACACTTCTTTGAAGGCTCTCAGCCTCACTCACCTCACAGAGTGTTTGTTGTGAGGGAGGAAGGGAAAGGAGATTGTTAGCCGCTTTGAGACTCCTGAAGGGGAGTGATTAAGTGGGATATCAAATCCAAACTGTTCTTCTTCTTATTTGCACATGTATGCAAATAGTTTTTAGAATCTCTCCCCTCCTGGTTATGGATTCCGTGTGATGCTTCTGCCATGCAAAAAGGTAAAGATGCAAAGTGCTGCACGGCACCAGTGAAAAGCTATCGTGGGGGCCGCATTTTGATGGTTCTGTAGAAGAAGAAGAAGATAGTACCAGAAGCATGTTAGTGAGCAACCAAGGTTTCTGAGCCTGCAGGCTAGAAATGGAGAACATGTAGCCCTCCAGATATGGTTGGATTACTCTCACCATCCCTGATCACTGTCGATGCTGGTTGGGGCTGAAGTCCATCTGAAAGACTGGGGAAGATTCCACACTCCTGCTGTAACAGAGAAAGTTGGGAAGAACAGATTGAAAAATAGCTGGGCTAGCATGGGGGGGGGGGCTCAGATCAAACTCATTCGCTTGTGTGTAGCAAGTAAACTGAGCTTAAATGGGGTGGTCCTTGAAAGTTAAAAGGAAAAAAGCACAGGGATAATGTAGTCTGAGCCATGAAGGACTGATCAAAAACCAGGTGAGATGCACTAGCATAATTATCTGTAGGTGTTCATAGTAAGCCCAAGGTATAGCAATGTGCATGCTTAAATATGGTGTTGTCAGAGTTGCTTCAAGATCCTAGCTCACAGAGGATCACGCTAGCCAACGGTCATTAAGTAAAAGTCTTTATTGAGTTACAGTTTCCATTCTCAAGCTGCTGCGTGCAACTCTACGTCTAGTAGCTAGATCGGCGAAGCTCCGTCTGAATCTCCGCCCCTTGTACACCAACTTAATATCCTAGCCCTGCTCCACCTTTTCCGCCTGACTGTTCTTCTCTGGGTCCCTCTGCCCCCCTGGGTCTCTTCCTTCCGGGATTCTTCTGACGCTGACCCCCCGGACCCTCCTGTCTCCTTGCGCCGGGCTTTAGGACCCGGCTCCCTTTCCGGGCTGCCTACTGCGCCGCCTTCCTGTGCATTTGAACTTGGCGCGCGCGCCCAACCTTCCACCTTCCGTCTAACCGTCTCTTCGCTCCCAGATGGAGGTGTGGCCACCCCTGACTCGTGCCCTCCCTCCTGTTGTGAGCTGCCAGCGCTTGCCCCCTGGCTCCCTTCCTCTTCCCTGTTCTCTGGCGGTGACGCTGGTCCCGATCTCCAACTGCTCTCCTCTGAGTCCCCTCTGGCTCTATCTTCCTGGGGTGCCCCCCTAAACTCCCCCCTTGCCTTGGCCACTGGTGCTCCTTTCTGTGAATCCTCCGATTCACTGGAAAGACTCGGAGATCTCGGGTCGTCGTCATCACTCATCTTTTCTTCTGCCTCCTCCCCTTCGCTCTCTGTTTCCTCCCTTGCCCTTGCCTCTGCTCCTGAACCCCTGACATCCATCCCCCCCTCGAAGCCCCCCACTCCCCCTTCCCCTCCTTCCGGTGCTGGAGCTGGGTGCTGCTGTGTCAAGGGGACGAATGTCGGGTATCGTTCGCTTCCCGTAGCGGGCCTCCATCCGAAGTCTTCCGGTTCTTCCTCCCTGCTCTCGTCGACGACGGTCACCTCTGCTTCCATCTCTGTGCCGCCGTGCTCGAAACCTGGGTCGTCCCCGAAAACGTCCATGTCCGTCTCTCCCTCACTTCCTCCTGGCGGCGTTGCTCGTCCTGGACCTTCTTGCCACTTCCTGCGCCACTGCTCCTCTGGTCTGTCGTCCCACCAATACGAGGGTTCTGAGGCAGATCCCGAGGGTGACCCCTCCGGGGAACGGACGTCTCGTGTCGGGTCCTCGTCCGAGTCGAACCCCCGGAACGTGCTGGCCGAAAGCGTGGGCGTGAAAAGCCAGTCGTCGAAAAAGTCTGCTGGCATCGGTCTATGTGGGAAGAGGGCATGAAACTCGTCTTTGAGCAGAGGTTCGTCCAAGGCGTAGCCCGGCACCCAGCTGTTTGCGCTGGCCGGGGTGCCCTCCTTGGCGAGAAAGTATTCTACCCCTTCTTCCCCCCATCTGGAGTCCAAAATTTCTGTGACTTCGTTGATGCGCTCCTTCTGTGCCACTCCTGCGTGCCCTGTTCTGTCTCTGACCGGACTCGGCGCCGTTCCGGGTTCCTGAAACCTGTGCGGTGCCCTGTAGGGAGTGAGCACCGATCTGTGGAACACCGGATGCATTCTGGAACCCTCTGGAAGCGCCAGCCTGAAAGCCACCGGGTTGACCTGCTCTTCGACTTGATAGGGCCCCAGTTGCTTATGCCCTAGTTTCTTCTTGGCCAACGACCTGGCCGGCACTGCGTGGGCTGCTAACCAGACCCAGTCTCCCACGTGGAGCTCTTCGCCAACCCTTCTGCGTTTGTCCGCTTGTACCTTGTATGCGTGCTTGGCCAGCTCCAGGTGGCGCCTCAGCTGATCGTGGACTTCCTGCAGTTCCGACGCGAACGCATCTGCCGTCTGCGGCTCCCCCTCCCCCAGCCTTTCCAGTCCCGGGAAGGTTCTGGGGTGCCTCCCGTTGTTGGCGAAGAACGGCGTGACCCCCGTGGACACGTGCTTCGTGTTGTTGTAGGCGAACTCGGCGAGCGGCAGGTAATCCACCCACGTCGCAGGCTGTTGATTTGCATAACACCTCAAGTACTGCTGCATGATGGCATTGACCCGCTCCGCTTGCCCGTTGGTCTGCGGGTGTCTCGCCGACGCCAGGTTGATCTTGACGTTCAGGAAGCCCATCAGCCTCTGCCAGAAATTCGAGATGAACTGCCGCCCCCGGTCGGACAGAATAGACCGTGGCAGACCGTGAACCTTGAACACGTGGTCTATGAACAGTTTGGCGGTTTGTTCCGCCGTGGCCACCTTCGCACACGGAATGAAATGTGCCATCTTGGAGAACAAGTCCACCACCACCAGCACTGCCGTCTTGCCCCTCGAGCTGGGCAGATCCGTGACAAAGTCCAGGGCCACTCTCTCCCAAGGTTCGACCGGAGTTTGCAGCGGTTCCAACAGTCCGGCCGGCGGTCTAAGCACTGGCTTCGCCCTCTGGCAGGTGTCGCACCTCGCCACGTAGTCCGCGACCTCCCCTCTCATTCCAGGCCACCAGAAATCCCTGGCGACTAATTCCACCGTCTTCTCCTTGCCGAAGTGCCCTGCAGTGGGCGCGTCGTGCAGCTGCTGCAGCACCTTGGCGCGAAGTTCGTCTCCCGGCACGTAGATGGCCCCTTTACGGATGAGCAATCCATCTCTTAGCTGGAAACCGTCGGCCGCTGCCTTGCCCCTTTGCACCTCTGCCATCTTTGCTTGCGCGAAGGAGTCCCCCTGCAACGCTCGTCGCACCGCCTCCAGATACTGTGGCTTGCGAGAGAGAGCGTCCGCCATGATGTTGGTGTCCCCCGGGACATACTCTATTCGGAAGTCGAAGTTCGCAAAGAACTCAGCCCAACGTATCTGCCTTTGGTTCAGGAACTGTGCCGTGCGCCAGTGCTCTAGGTTCTTGTGGTCCGTGCAAACCTGCACCGTGTGCTTGGCGCCGATCAGAAAGTGCCTCCACGCCTTGAACGCTGCATGAATGGCCAGCAACTCCCTGTCCCATATGGTGTAGTTCTGCTCGGACTTGCTGAGCTTCCTGGAGTAAAACGCTCCCGGTCGCCACACCCCCTGCGGGTCTTTCTGCAGCAGGACCGCCCCCACGGCTCTGTCCGAGGCGTCTGTCTCCACCCTCATCGGCTTGCTGGGGTTGACATGAAGCAGCTGCTCTTCCGACGCGAAGAGACGCTTGAGTGCCTGAAAGGACTGTTCCGCCTGCTGTGTCCAAATGAACTTCTTTTTCTTGGAGCTAAGCGTGTCAGTGATGGCCGCCGTCTGCATAGCGAAGCCCTTGATAAACTTGCGATAGAAGTTCGCAAAGCCGACAAACCATTGGACCTCCTTCCGGTTGCGCGGGCTCTTCCAATCCAACACCGCTCGAACCTTGGCGCTGTCCATGGCGAGCCCCTTGTCAGACAGCTTGTAGCCCAGAAAATCCACCTCCGTCACGTCAAATTGGCACTTCTCCAGCTTGGCGTAGAGCCTATGTTGCTTTAGCCTGTTCAGCACTTCCTTGACATGTTTGTCATGCTCCTGTTGCGACTCCGAAAAGATCAGGATGTCATCTAAGAAACAGACGCACGTCTTGTAGAGAAGTCCCGCCAACACGTGATGCATGAATGCTTGAAAAACGTGGGAGCCATTTTGCAATCCAAAAGGCATAACTCTATATTCGTAGGTCCCCAGTGGCGTGAACATGGCTGTTTTCCACTCATCTCCCTCCCGCATGCGAATGAGGTTGTACGCCCCTCGCAGGTCCAACTTGGTGAACACTCTGCCCTTCCGCACCTTTGCGAGGAGGTCGTCAATTCGGGGCATGGGGAAGTCCGACGGCTTAGTCACACTGTTCAAGATCCTGTAGTCCACTACAAGTCTCTTTTGGGGCGTATCCCGCTTCTTAACGAAGAACACCGGGCTGCCTCCCGCCGCCTCGGACTCTCGGATGAAACCGCGCTCCAAATTATGATCTATGAACTCTTTGAGTTCTTGCAGTTCGTCCTCTGACATGGAATACAGTCTCCCCTTAGGCAGCGCCGCCCCTGGCAGCAGGTCAATCTTGCAGTCATATGGCCTGTGAGGGGGTAGCCTGTCTGCCTCCTTCTCGCAGAAAACTTCCAAAAATTCTGCGTACTTGTGGGGAATCGCTTGCAGCGTGCCTAGCAGCAGCTGTGACTCTTCTTCCTCTCCTTCCTGCCTGGGCACGATGCAGTGTTCAGCACAAAAGGAAGAGCCGAAGGTCAGCTGCCTCTGGTACCAAGCCAGCGTTGGGCTGTGCTTGTCCAGCCAACTCATGCCCAACACAATGGGCGTGTCCGACAATTGAGTGACGTTGAAGCTGATGACTTCTTTGTGATTCCCAAGTCGCATCACCATTGGTGGCGTCTGCTGCACCACTTGCCCCCCTAGCAGCTCCCTGCCATCCACCGTGACAACCTGCAGGGGCAGTGTGGCCGGCAGCAACTGTATAGCATGCTTGTTGACAAAGTCCTGCCCTATAAAGTCCGCATTGCTGCCTGAGTCAATGGTGATTGGCACGTCCATGGTGATGCCATTGGGCAGCTGGAGCGATGCGGTGAGCCTCACCACTGGTTTGGGCGGGAGGGGGTTCACGGGCTGTAAAATCTCTGGGGACTGCATCATTAATACGTCTGGCTGGGCCCCAGTGCCTCTTCCTCCAGCCAGACTGCGTCGTTTCCCTGCTGTGGTTCTCCTTGCTGCGTTGCTGCAGTCGCCATTGCTGAGGCTGCAGTGAGCTTGCGGAGCCTCTGGGGACACTCTTTCGCCATATGCCCTGGCTCCTCACAGACGTAACACTTCCTGTTCCCTCTAGGAGGCTTCGCTTTCACTGCTGCTGGTGCTAGAGCTCTGGTTGCTGACTGAGCCCTGGCACCTCCAACCTCCATCGGTTCAGCTCCTCCTCCTGGCGGAGGCGTGGATTGCGTACGTGCTGCTTCTCTGGGAAAGAAGGAGGAGCCCCTGGCTGGTTCGCGCCCTCCACGCCCTTCGTCCCTGCTCCACGGACGTCCTTCCAGCCGTACCCCCACTGCCAGCGCCCTCTGCACGACCTCCTGGGTGGTCCGGGGTCTCTCCCCCCTCGCAATTTCATCTTTCACAGAGCTGTTTAATCCCTCCCAGAACAGGTCTCTTACAGGAGTCGCATCTCTGTCCCATTCTAGGGCACTGGCCAAGGCGAAAAAGCGGGCATGGTACTGCCGTACGCTGGCCCTTCCCTGCTTCAGTCCATGAATCTGTTGCCGAGCAAGATCCACGTCAATGCTTGATAAAAAACACCCATCCATCGCTTTAATAAAGGCATTCGCATTTTGGAGCGCCGGATCGTTATCCCTCCACAAATTGCGCAGCCATGCCCTGGCATCCCCATGCAAATAGGACATGATGAATCCCACTTTCTCCTGCTCATCTCTAAAATCTTTATTCAGCAGTTGCAGTGCACACAGCACGTCTGCTCTAAAATTGGGATACTGTTGCAGGTTCCCATCGAAGTGAGAGACCAGACCGCCTGTGCGTCTCCCCAAACCAATCCCCTCTGGTTTGGGTGTCTGTTGCCCTTGCTTCGTAAGCACTTCCAACCTGACCTGGAGATCCCTGTAGGCGGCAGCTGCGTCCTCCTCTCTCTTCCTGGATGCGAGAGCCTCGGCATTCAGCTGTGACACTGCTTCTCTGAGTTCCGCTATTTGCTGTTCAGCCGTCATGTCGGCTGCCGTTCGTGAGCTCGCTAGTGGGCACCTGCTTCTCTCCTCTCCTCGAGGCTGTATATGCCCACAATTCTTAGAGACGGAGCTTACTGTCAGAGTTGCTTCAAGATCCTAGCTCACAGAGGATCACGCTAGCCAACGGTCATTAAGTAAAAGTCTTTATTGAGTTACAGTTTCCATTCTCAAGCTGCTGCGTGCAACTCTACGTCTAGTAGCTAGATCGGCGAAGCTCCGTCTGAATCTCCGCCCCTTGTACACCAACTTAATATCCTAGCCCTGCTCCACCTTTTCCGCCTGACTGTTCTTCTCTGGGTCCCTCTGCCCCCCTGGGTCTCTTCCTTCCGGGATTCTTCTGACGCTGACCCCCCGGACCCTCCTGTCTCCTTGCGCCGGGCTTTAGGACCCGGCTCCCTTTCCGGGCTGCCTACTGCGCCGCCTTCCTGTGCATTTGAACTTGGCGCGCGCGCCCAACCTTCCACCTTCCGTCTAACCGTCTCTTCGCTCCCAGATGGAGGTGTGGCCACCCCTGACTCGTGCCCTCCCTCCTGTTGTGAGCTGCCAGCGCTTGCCCCCTGGCTCCCTTCCTCTTCCCTGTTCTCTGGCGGTGACGCTGGTCCCGATCTCCAACTGCTCTCCTCTGAGTCCCCTCTGGCTCTATCTTCCTGGGGTGCCCCCCTAAACTCCCCCCTTGCCTTGGCCACTGGTGCTCCTTTCTGTGAATCCTCCGATTCACTGGAAAGACTCGGAGATCTCGGGTCGTCGTCATCACTCATCTTTTCTTCTGCCTCCTCCCCTTCGCTCTCTGTTTCCTCCCTTGCCCTTGCCTCTGCTCCTGAACCCCTGACAGGTGTGTTTGAAGTAGAAGAAGAAGAGTTTGGACTTGATATCCCATTGTTCACTCTCCTTAAGGAGTCTCAAAGCGGCTAACATTCTCCTTTCCCTTCCTCCCCCACAATACTGTGAGCTGAGTGAGGCTGAGAGACTTCAGAGAACTGTGACTAGCCCAAGGTCACCCAGCAGCTGCATGTGGAGGAGCGGGGACGCGAACCCGGTTCACCAGATTACGAGTCCACTGCTCTTAACCACTACACCACGCTGGCTCTCTTGATATCTCAGACCAGTATTCTGGCCCATTCACAGCTCATTAATCCAGTGGGGCAAGTTGCTGACATGCCTAGTGCCCACTCTTATCTTGCCCCTGGTGTGAGAAAAAGAAAGCAGCTAGATCTCAGTTTTCATGAGGCAATGGAGAATGGTTCTGATGATGCTTCCGTCGCTGCCTCTCATTGCCAGATCTCTACTTCATCCGACACGGCTTCAATCAAAGAAGACGAAATGCCGCAGTCTAACAAGGTCCGGAACCTGAGGCGAAATGGACGGGCCATGCCACACAGGCAGAAACGCCGTTGGCCACTGCAACATGCTGCAAGGAACCAGTTGGCATCACTCCAGCCAGGTGGCGCAACCCAGGAGGAGAGCACGCCCTTTGTGCTGGACTTGAAGAACCTGCCAGGCTTAGCCAACGTGGACCTGAGTGCCCAGAATCCAAATATACAGGTAGGCCAATGGGCTTAGGGCTGTGTTGATTAGACTCGGAACAAACAAACAAACAAACAAACAAACAAACAAACAAACAAACAGTGGCACCATCTGTAGTTCACTTAGAACTGACCCGTGCTTTGGGGTAGTTGGTCTTGACTTGGACTCCTGGAGCATGGACAGAAGAGGGAGGGAGGGAGATTCCATAGTTGCAGAACAGCTGCCAAGAATGCCTTTCTGTATGCCCATGTCTCAGGGGTTAGATGCAAAAAAGACTAAAATCCAAAGAGGTGCCTTCAGACATGAGGATTATTGCATTAGTTTTCCTAGCTATAATGCTAGCACTTCTGTCCCAGTTTCTAATGTTTCTTTTGTACTTCGTTACCTGTTGCATTATGGAACGGTCGCCTTTCGATCGATATACAGTGGTACCTCGGGTTACATACGCTTCAGGTTACATACGCTAACCCAGAAATAGTACCTCGGGTTAAGAACTTTGCTTCAGGATGAGAACAGAAATCGTGCTCCGACGGCGCGGCAGCAGCAGGAGGCCCCATTAGCTAAAGTGGTGCTTCAGGTTAAGAACAGTTTCAGGTTAAGTACAGACCTCCAGAACGAATTAAGTACTTAACCTGAGGTACCACTGTACTGCCATGTCACACTAAATTTCATTCACACCAGTGGGTGTGGTTTGGCAAAGCAACAAACACCATTGGTTTAACACAAAGAAAAACGGCTTGTACTTGTTTTTGAAACACAGGGCTTGTGCATAGAGAGCCCCAATAGCAGAGTTTAAATCTCATTGTAAGGCAGATTTAACTGAAGCATAGGAAAAGGTTTTTTATCTTCTTTTTAATCAATCAATTAATTTAATAACAACAACAACAACAACAACAACAACTATTATTTTATTATTATTTTATTTACACCCTGCCCATCTGGCTGGGTTTACCCAGCCACTCGGGCGGCTTACAGCATATCTAAAAACATAATAAAAACATCAAGTGTTTAAAACCTGCCGATACAGGACTGCCTTCAGATGTCTTCTAAAAGTTGTGTAATTCTTTATCTTACTGATATCTGAAAGGAGGGCATTCCACAAGGAGGGTGCCACTACTGAGAAGGCCCTCTGCCTGGTTCCCTGTAACTTCGCTTTTTGCAGTGAGGGAACCAGCAGAAGACCCTCAGAGGAGGACCTCAATGTCCGGGCTGAGCGTTGCAGGTGGAGACACTCCTTTGGGCATTCCAGCTCCTTAAGGCAGCTGACCCTCCCCCCCCTTTCAATAAAACAGACTGCAAGGTAAGTTTAAAAATGATTTACTTACAGTTACTAGGTCTCAAGACTTGCATTTTCCTTAGTAAAAATGATAAAATGTTGGTAAATATTCTTAGTTGAGAAATATACAGCAAGAGCAGCCTCACATACATATATGTGAGACAGAGTAAAGTTGAGGCATACCTGTGCAGCGTGGCAGAGAGAAAAAGGAACAGGAAACAGGCCTTCCTTCCTCCCTCCTTGGAGAAGAGGGGATGTGACATCATAGAGCTTACTCTAGTAATTTAGGACTCTATGGTCCTTAACCCCTTCACACACTAAGTAGCACTGTTGGTATGACTGCAAATTTCCTACATAATCTCCATGAGCACAATATGCTTCTTTGTCTTGTTCAGTGCTTTGCAAAGTCGCTAAGATCCTCTTGTAAAATGGTAACTTCATCTTGTGCTGCAGCCCTAAGCACACTTACTTTTGATGTGGCTCTACAGAGCTTACGTGTGACTTACTTCTGAGTAAGCATGCATATACTCTTGCTTATAGTGGTAGAACTACTTCCACTTTGCCCTCCCCTGCCCTGTTAAACAGTCACAGACACTTGGCCATGCAGTGTGTGACTTTTGAAAACAGCTTTCTTTAGTATCCTTAGTGGCTTATTATATGCACTTAAGTAGAAAAGCAGTTTTGCAAGCAGGGTTTGGGACATGACCTAACTGGATTGATAATGGGGCTCCATGGAGAATTATTGGACATTGAGTGAGTGTCTTGGTCAGCACTAAACAGAGAGAGAAGTGGTAAAAGCTAGAATGGGCAAATACATGAATGTAGGATGTACTGTTGCTCTTAAAAGAACCCCACAGTGCTTTAGTGGTGGTGCCCCATAAACCCTCTTACCCAGTGCCATTACTTGCAGGTGACCATTGAGGTCGTGGATGATCCTCAGGCTGAGATGGAGATGGACCTGCTGAAGGAAACTAGCAATGACTGGTCTCTGACCTCCTCTGAGTGGCTGTCCCACAAAGACCTCTTCTGGCCACTTTTCTGGGAGTACACAGACCCCATGGAGGAAGGGGAGGAAGGGGAAAATTTGGACATTAGGAGCAGGGGGGAAGAAGAAGATGATGACGAAGAGGAGGAGGATGACTACACTTCAGAGTATGATGAGGAAGAAACGGTGCTGAGTGGAGTGGGAGGTGACTGGGACCAGCGGTGGCCCCATCAGAAAAACTGGATCTTCAAAGAGAAGTATAATTACGGTGAGGCTCCCTTTGCTGCCCTTGGTAGGTCTACAGAGTTGCGTTAACTCATTGACTGTTAAGGGGCAGGAGAGCATTTTCAGGAGAGAGCAAGAGGGTCTTTTCAGTTCATTATCTCCTCTGTTCCTCTCCAGTTAATATGAGTGGTCCAGCTGATTTGTTATGGGGAAATCTGGGATGTATCCAACTGAAATGCCTGCGTTATTCCAGTAATCCCAATAAGCATCCTTCCATATTTGTGCTTTCTCTCCTGTACATATGCTTGAGAATTCCTAATTTAAACCCATTTGTGAAGTTGGTGGGCAAGGTCTGCTTTATGTGATACTAACTCGTTATGCAGACTGAGAGAGAGAGAGAGGAGAGGAAGATTTGCATGTCCTCTTTTTCCGCTGTAGATACATCAATGTGACAATTGTGTATATTGGAAAAACACTTTTGCTCTGCCCTCCATATTGCATAATGTGCGTGCATTTTGCAACATGAAATGGAAAATATAACCTATGAAGTGACTGCAAATCAGGCCCAAAAGATCTTGAGGCATTAGGTAGGGTAACCCTTGACATTTTAGGCACTGTATGGCCAAAACCAGACCAATGTGCAAAATTCTGGGAATCACAGCTTTCATTTAAAAGTGGGGCGGAGTGCCTGGCAGGAAAAGCAGGTGAGGTGGCACACGCCAGACTCCTCTTCTGGATTTCTAGCTGCACAATATAGGTTTGGGTGAGAGATCTAGGCTGCTGGGTGATAAGGGAGAAATGTGTGTGAGAGAGACCTTTTCTTACGCTCTCCAGACTATGAAGATGAAGAGGAGTGGAGCCCTTGGTCTCCGTGCACTGTAACCTGTGGCACTGGCAACCAGAAAAGAACCCGGTCTTGTGGCTACGCATGCACTGCAACGGAGTCGAGGACCTGTGACCTGCACCGCTGTCCTGGTATGCCTTTTCTCTTTCCACCCCTGCCTTGTTTTCTTGTCTGCCTCTTGTTCCCTCTTCAAAGCTCCTGCAGTTAACTGCAGCTTTCTCATCTGTAAAGAGAGTGACCCCTCTATTTTGAGAGGATCCCTTTTCAAACATCCCAAGAGGACTGGGGTGAGTTTCCAGTAGGGATGCTTGTGGTCTGACTCTCTGGCAAAAGGTCATTTCCATTCTGACATCTCAGGTGCTGAGAACACCACTCTTCTCCTCATGGTTGTATGTTCCATTTGTGCAATGATTTCCACTTGTGCAAAGGAGCATCTTTTCCCTCTCCTTCCCTGCTCTGTGGCCTGTGCCTTAAATCTGCTCATGGGGTCCCTCCAGCCCTCTGGAGCAGATTGGGGGAGTGTGGGGAGAAGAGAGGGAAAGGACGTTTTGCTGCACAAATGGAAGGCGTTTCTCAAACAGGACAATTGTTGTATACATTGCTCTCGTGTGTTGATAAAAGTGCTGCGGTTGCCAGCATAAAATGGCTGCCATCGGCTGCAATAAAAGAGGTGAGGTACTCTGTACTGGTGAGTACTGTCGCCAAAATCACTGGTTATGTGCAACCCCGTCTCCTATTTTACATTGCTTGCACGAAATGAAGCACTTTGTGAAAAGGGGTGTCCCTCTCCATGAGGAATTGGTTTCAGAGTAATGGTGGCTCTCCAAATATTGTTGGATTTCAGTTCCTATCACCCTTATCGCAGTCAGGCATAATGGGAGTTGTTGTTCAGCAATAACTGATGGTCGCAGGTTATCCATTCTTGCTTTCAGAAAACCATTTTTTCCCATCCTGATAATCATTTCAGTAACTCCTTTCTTTTCTCTGACACATTTTATATATAAGGCCATCAACTGAAAGCCTACTCAGAGTGTTATGGGTCAAAAGCAAACTTTGGGCCTATATGTGTGTGTCTGTGTCTGTCTGTATCACATTTTGCCCTGGGAGTTGTGGACAGGAAATATATACAGAGTTGGAGATTGAAGCCCAGCTACTGTAACACCTTTGAAGTGGCATGTGGTTCCCTCCTGACCCTTTTGCTTCTGTGCTTCCCTCAAGGAGCAGATGGGGAGTTGTCTCTTGCCACAGAAGAGACACCATTTGAAGCTGAGAATGCCACAGAGATCCTGAACTCAGGTCAGTAAATTCCAAATGAGCACAGCTACGCTAAGAAATTGCACAAGGAGCTGAGCGAGTGAATTGATCATAATCTTAAGGTTGTCACACTTTCTTATGCACACACCTGTATTCTCTCACTCTCTTTCTCTCTCACTCTGTCACACACAGTCTGCACTTTTGAAGTCTTCACCTGCTCCTGCCTAGGCAGAGGGGGCACCTTTCCCTTCCCAGGTTAAGGCCACATTTTGAAAGCACACCGCTTCTCTCCCTGGGCTGCCTTTTCCAAGCTCTGTGCTGCTCTGGATCGAAGGGGCAGAGCCATTAGAGAGACTGTGGACCTCTCAGTTAAAGGATCTCTCTGGAATGAGGGCTGGGAGGCGGGTGGGGGAGGCCATTGCTATGGGGAACCTTTTTCAGCCTGAGAAACGTATTGCCTCCTTCCAGGGGCTGTTTGCCGCTGCTGCACATGTCCCAAAGCAGAAGTGGGTGTGGATATTGCCAAAAGTGGCCAGGGCAATGGATATGTCTCTTCCCTTTGTGCAGTAGGCTACATTCCAGAGGTTTATGCACACCCCCACATTACTCCATCCTGCACCCATCCAAGCAAGAGGCATTGCCCCAATTCAGGGACACATTCCCGTCCAGCAAAATCGCTCAAGTTGAGGGCCAGTGTGGCATGTGACTTGGGAAGAGTCCCAAGAGGACAGGGAAGCCTAGAATATGGCTCCCCAACTTGGATCTCCAGATGTTTTTTGGACTACAATTCCCATCATCCCTGACCACTGCTCCTGGTAGCTAGGGATGATGGGAACTGTAGTCCAACAATAGCTGGAGGCCCACATTTGGGAAACTCTGGCCTAGAGGGTCACATTCAGCCTCTGGGCCTGCGATTCCCTGCTCTTGATTTAGTACCACCCAAGATAAGCTGTCAACGGCATGTTGTTTTGTCTGACGGCCGTTTCTCTCTTCCCCCTGTACCCTTTCCTCAGATGTGGACAGCTGTGAGAAGTGGCTCAATTGCAAGAGCGACTTCCTCAACAAATACCTGAGCAAAGTCTTGTCGGACCTGCCCAGCTGCCCCTGCTCCTACCCGCTGGAAGCCGTCTATAGCGCCGTCAACCTGCGGGACGAGCGGCAGGGCAAGAGCTTCCGCTGGCGAGATGCCAGCGGGCCCAAGGAGCGGCTGGACATCTACAAGCCCACGGCCCGCTTCTGCCTGCGCTCCATGCTCTCCCTGGACAGCACCACGCTGGCTGCGCAGCACTGCTGCTACGACGAGAGCGCCAGGCTGATCACGCGGGGCAAGGGGGCTGGGGCCCCCAACCTCATCAGCACCGAGTTCTCCCCCGAGTTGCACTACAAGGTCGATATGCTGCCCTGGATCCTCTGCAAAGGGGACTGGAGCAGGTACCACGCCGTGAGGCCTCCGAATAACGGGCAGCGGTGTGCTGACAACCCCCCAGAGGAAGAATACCTCTCTCAGTTACAGGAGGCCAGGGAGTATTAACGCAGAAAAAAACCCCCCAAAAGACGTGGAGAGCAGGACATTTTTGGTCTCCCGCGCGACTAGGGAGTATAACAGGGCCTCTTTTCTTCTCTCTCCTCCCCTCAGCTTTTATGTCAACAAAGGCCTCCGCTTCAGAATGGCTACAGAGCCGCTGCTTGTTTTGCATTCCCTTGGCAACCAGGTAGTCTGTAGGAAACCTTAGTGCAAACTCTACAGTGGCTTCTGCCCTGTCTTCTACATAGGGGCCTCCAGTTTCTTTCCTGACTTCCTCGTTACCCAAAAGTTGCCACAATTGGCCCAAATGGGCTGTACCAGAAGGCTTGCTATGGCCATCCTGAGGGATTATAGGGATGGGAAGAGCCAGAGGGAAAGGGGGGGGAAGGTGTCTTTCAAAAGGCCCATTGTGACTCGTTTTATACTGCACACAAGCTGTCGCACAAAGGCAGAGTGGGAGATCTTATGGCCTAAAACTCTAATCGGGTGCTTGAAGGTTTTGCATAGAGTCTGTAAGCAGTCTCCAGGTGGATGACTCAATACACCTAAATTCTGTTTTTAGCTAAAAGGGAAACTTGGTTGGACATATTGAGAGTGACAGATCTGGCTTCAAGCATCTGTTGTCTTGGTGTAGTCCTGGGGCAAGAGAAAGGATGATGTTCCACACAGTTTGGGAGAAACTGGGATGGAGGGGTGCTGGATTGTGTGTGCGTGCTTTGGGATGTAAGTTCTGGGATGTATTGTGAAAACACATCCCCTAAAGTGGATGAGTAGCAGACGAAGCCAACCCTTCTTGCTGGGTTGATAGAACAATCTGGGTCTCATTTCTACCCAGCAAGTCTGATAAGGAAGCAAGCAAATGTTTTAAAACTTATTCTTCTCTTCAGGCCAGAGGCAGGGCAGAAAACTAAGCCCAACTCATTTATAAGACTCCAGGGGAGGAATTGAACATCTTGCCCTTCTGGTCATTCTGTCAACACAAGCATTTCGGCTTGCAAGACGGGACAGTCCTGAGCACAGTTCCCCTCCCCCCCCAAAAAAACCCCTGAACCAATTGGAGGGGCAGGGGGAGGAGAGTTGGGGGCAGGGTGAAGTCCTTGTTCAAGGCTTCTGCTGACAAGACTCGATCCTAAGCCAGGTCCTCGGAAAAGTTGCAGTTCTGAGCAACCTCAGTCAATAGCATGGGGAAGAACAAAGTCCATGTCCTCCAGCCAAACCATTTCAATTTCATATACCAGAGGTAGCCAACACAATTCTTTCCAGTTGTTGGACACCACCTGCAACATCTGGAGCTCCAGACAGCACAGCCAGTAGTCAGGGATGATGGAAGCTGTAGTTCAGCCACATCTAGCCACCCCTGATATAGAACTTCATTCTGAGTTTTGGATCTGATGTTTGGCAGAGGATTGGTTGAAACAACCCAGTCATGGATTTCTCACGTTGCTGTTTGGTTTCTCAACTTGGGAGGGAAAGATCCAACTTCCAATTTTCATCCTTCTGTTTTGTTTTGGGATTTTAACTTTTGGTCTAGTTCCTTTATCATTGGCAGTAAAGGGACAGGTTTGCCTCTTGATACAGTGGATGACAGCTGGGTTGTGAGTGAAGGAATTAGTCCTAGAGCTATTGGTGCTCTAGAGCTTTAAATAAAGCAAGCCCACAATTCTGTGCAAAGTAGTTGTGCAAACTTGCATATCTGTCTTGCACAATTTAGTCTACTTTTCCTAGTTTTGAAGAAGGGCAAAGAGCCATCAGACTGAATCCCTTGTTTTCTGTTCCATTTTGTGAAATTTTGCCAGGAATCAGCTGGAAAGGTGTTCCTTTTTTTAAGAAAAATAAACTTAAAATTTTAGAGTGCTAAATTTTGTACTCAGTACCAACTTCCACATTTGCATGCAGAGCATAGCCGCCATTTTAGTACTCTCTGGTAGCCAGAAAGTCTGCCTAGGCGCTCCTAATCTTTTCTCTGTACTTTGAGAACTAGGAGGTTTCTCTTCTCTTAATATTAAAGGTCATATTTTCAAGATTCTGTATTATAATGTAGCTTCTGCATTATCTGTCATGCAGATTCCTACGACAACGTTCACCCTTCCCTGATGCTCTGTAAGGTGTTTGCCAGCTTGGGGACACATCTCTCGTTCCTGCTGAAGTCAATAGCAATAACTCTAATTGGTTTGCAATCAAGTAAGATTGCTGCCTTGGCCTTTATACCAAGGTTCTTTTGAGCCAAGGCCACATTCATGCCATACTTTTAAACCACTGTTACCATTTTAAAAAGTTGTGGCTTCCCTCAAAGAATTATGGGAGCTGTAATTCATTCAGGATGCTGAGAGTTGTAGGAGAAGCCTATTCCCATCATAGAGCTCCCACAATTATTTGGGAGGAGCTGTGATTATTTATAGTGGTAGCCTAGTGCTTAAAATGTATCATGTGAAAGTGGATTTGGCCGCTGACTCCAAGGACAGGAGCCTTTTGTTGGACGATGATCCAGAGTCCAGAACCATTTTCTTTCACAGGACATGCACAGCCAGAAATTGGACGCTTGTGTGCTGTCCCTTCTTCTACCAGTTTTATTAGTGATGTCTTAAGTTTATGGAACTTCATCTTATGGCCTTTAGTCCCCTTTAAGTGATGATTGGCCTTATAGGCATTCCAGCAAATTTTGTTGTGTGTTCCTGGTGGCACAACATGTCTGGCAGACTCCATGATGGACAAGCCATGATCTCAAGATGTTTGGACCACTCAAAAGACTGTTGGGGGAGAGGAGAAGTAGGTCAGCTTGGGCATTGCAACAAGACCCTTCTTTCTTTTTAGAGTATCTCCTTAAAAAAAACCACAAAACCTCTCTTTCTCCCTTAAAGCTCACGCTTATTGCACAGGACTGACACAGGCTGTTGGACTGGGGTGGTTCTGCTATGGCACCTAGTAACTACATTAGGAATCAGTAGGTCTGCTGTCTTATCTGGACTTCCTGAGTGAAAAATGTACCTGCGATCCTGGAAATAACGAAGGTGCTAGGGAGTTTTGTCCTATTCTATTGCTCGCTTCTATCTTCTGCTTCTGTCTCCAAACAGAATCTTAAGCTGGTGCATTTTGCTGCATTCAGTGGCTTGGCTTGTTTATGGCTCTACCTTGTAAGTTGCTACCATCAGATGCTGTCATTCTCTATCCCAGGATTAGGTGAGCTTTTCTGTTGGGGGCCACATTCCCTGGCAGAAATAGTCTGTCAGGGGCCACATTCCAACAGCACGTGGGACCCAGAGTCAAAGGTAGGTGGGGCCGCCACCTTTCTTTCTCTCTCTGCCACCCTCTTTCCCCATATTTTTGCCCTGAAACTAGGTCCAGGACTACGTCTTAGGGCCACAGGTCATGTCCCCCTCCTGCTGCAGCCCTTTCTTTGTGGCATCTTCTCTCAGCTCAGGCTGTTGTGCTTAGAAAATTGTGCTCATAAAACCAAAAAGTGTGCTGGCAGAGAAAATAAGTGTTTAGGAAGAAGAAGCATAATGAAATAAATTTGAATACTTTGAGGACTACAGCAAGTGCAGGCAGATGAATGCGGAAAGTTGCTGGTGAAGCCAAAATGAAGGCTGCAGCCTGCCACTTACTGATTGTTGTACTTCCAGAGCCTTCTTATTCCACACCCCTCCTATTCCCTATCACGGCCCTGCTCACATCTGATATAGCGGGGTCCGTTGTCAATAAATGTTGATCTTTAATTGCTCACAGGCAAAGAATAGCCAACTGTTGACCCACTGGCAAAATGTGTCCCACAGCAAAAGATAGGCATAGCTTGACCCGGCAGTGTGTGGAGCCAAAGTGGGTGGAATTTGAAGGCTTGCAAAATAGCTCTCACCCCTCAATCCCTTCTCTCTCTCTCCTGTCTTTGCTCACATACAAACACGTAAAGGGGAAGTGATTTCTAGGAGGACTTCTCAAAGAGCAACAGTGAGACTAGATAACAATGGGGAAAGGCTTAGCTTTCATCATTGGGTGGGTGGAGCATGTATGAGTCACAGATGCCTGTCGGAGTTTGATCTCTCTACCACTAGCGTATCAAATGCCACTGTTTTCACAAGCACCTTAGACTCCCAGAAAGTGTTGCGGTCTCATTTGGGTGAGTATATACCAAGGAACAAGGGTTTATTTTTATACCATGTAACTAAGATTCTGTCTGGCGATTTCTATTTAAGCTATATTAAAAAGAAAAGAAAAAAGTATTGTATATTGTCCCTGCCACATAATTTTATTGCTATATCAGCACACTGTTGTATAAAGATATTGTTAGTTCAACAAAAATGGCATTAACGAGATCTCCTTTATCTGAATTTAGATGAAAGCACTTTATTTCAAAGTACATGTGTTTGTGACCAACATTATTCAGATATAATATTGCTGGGCGGTTTAGTTCATTTTGAAATGGACGGCGCAGCCCCAAATGATGCGCATTTTAGTTATGTGTCATTAGCTCCGTCAGTCAGGACCCGGGGAACTTTGCAGTCTCCCTGGGCATTCTATTGGGTGAACCTAGGAGAAAAGGGGCACCCAGGTATTTTCTATCAGGGCAAAGACACATGGAGAAGGAAAACCCCAGAAGAATCTTTGTTCTAGCTTGGCTAGGAACCACTCTATCCTGTGGCATTTTGAGATTCCTCGCTGGGTGGGGTGGGGGTGGAGGTGGGGAAGGGTCTTTTGGGAACTGCACACTGCCTTGTTTTCCAAAGAGGAGTGAATGTTTTTGATGTGGTTCTGTGGATTGGAGGATTGGGCCAGGTTCCTACTTCATGGCTGGTTCACTCGTCCCAAGTTTTTCCACTGCTTTTCAGTCTTCTCCTTGTACAGTATTTATTGCTTGTAATGATTATGATAGCAGAAAGGAATGGACATTCTAGCAGTGCTGAATGAGACCTCGCTCTTGGAGGATATATGTGTGTGTGTGAAGTGCCAAAAGGTAAGCAAGATGACCGTTGTCTCTTTAAATGAATAAACTCTATTGTTAACAAACTGCAAATAGCCCACGTCTCTCTTATTCAGGGCTGGTGGAAAGTGAAGACCCTTTCTGCACCTTAATCCTCCAGGGTTTGTAGACTCAATCAAGAGCTGGAACTCTTAAACGCTTGTTTCGCCAGATCTCCAGGGTAATGAAGTAGGTAGCAGCTGACAGCTACGCTCCAAAGCCAGTTGAGCTGTGTTAATTACCAATTAATATATTGGTTAAGTACAGGAGAATATGATGTACTCCTAACTTCTTGAATGAAGCCTGACTCTCTGTGATGACAGTGATCATTTTATTAGCGGCAGCGTTGGCACACTTAGTTATACTAAGAAGGCAGCGATGGTCTGTTACCCAGTTTACCTACCATGAATTTCATGCAGAATTCTCTTACCATCTCTCTCAAATTCTATCTCGTATCGCCGGCTAGCAGCCCCTTCTTGTGATCCAGCCAACTGCTGCTTAACTCCCAGTTACCTCAGTCAACTGTATGAGCTGGGAAAGGCTGCTGTAGTCACAATTAGCCTACACTGGCCTACATGCTCAGTGGTCTGAGCAATGGTTGCTGTTCTGAGGAAAAGCAGCATATATTTGCATGCAACAGTTTAGTGTTTTGAGATGATGTCAATTAAATGGTATCTCCTAATTTCTGATTCTCCTAAAGCAGATTCTCCTGCTACACTTAACCTATTTTGCAACTGTGAGGCCGAAAAACGTCAAGAAAAAGGCGAGACTTTCAATTACAGTGGTACTTCGGGTTACATACGCTTCAGGTTACAGACTCCGCTAACCCAGAAATAGTACCTCGGGTTAAGAACTTTGCTTCAGGATGAGAACAGAAATCATGCTCCAGTGGCGCGGCAGCAGCAGCAGGAGGCCCCATTAGCTAAAGTGGTGCTTCAGGCTAAGAACAGTTTCAGGCTAAGAACGGACCTCCGGAACGAATTAAGTACGTAAACCGAGGTACCACTGTATATCTTTACATAACACTTGATATCCTACAGTCCCTGCCCTATAACTCTGCTGTCCTGATAAGTCAGTAGCAGTAACATTTCATTGCTCCATGCATTGCTAACTTCCCGCGCGCCCCCTCAAAAGCCGGAGCCAGCTGTAGCCTAAAGAGTTTAGGAGGGCATCTATTTGTTGTGCCTCAGGACTCCAGAAACATTCCAGCTGGCCTCCTGCTATAGAGCAACATTAAAGTCCCCCTGTATCTGGTTTGTCTTCAGACAGGTTTACAGCTGGACTAAAGCCTGAGGATGGACAAGGACTTGAAGCAAAGCCAAGGGAGGCTAGTCTTTCAATGGGCAGCTGGATCCCCCTTCAGATAAGAATGCAAAGCACTCTCCACTGGGACCATGAAATGGGTGTGAGCCAGCAGCTAAATGTAGCCAGCATCAGATTTCAAAGTCTTCTGTGAAGCTATAAAGCGAGATCCAGCTGCTTGGGAGTGGGTGTGTATTTAAGCAACAGGGTGCTACTGAAAAGTTTGATGACAAGCCCAGAAAGAAACCAAAGCCCAGTTCACAAAGCAGGCACTTCTCAAACAGCTGCCCTGGGTGGGGATAGAGCAATAGCAGATAGTTGATTTACATCATCCAGCTGAAATTCTCTGCAGAAAAGCTGTAATGAGAACTTTCGTGGGGCATTTAGTTTCCCTCTGACTAGCTGAAGACGCCAAAGCTCCCTTGACTTGCTAATTCACTTCCTATAAAACTCACTTTAGTCTTTTGTACCTCAAAATACACCCAACCATTCTCCACCTGGCAAATGGGGGAAATTGCCATTTAACCATGTAAGACCACCAGCTGATCTAGAAATCAATACAGTTAAGAACAAAGCCAATAACGTAGTCACTTGTGCCAATGTTGCACAAGGAAGTCAGTGCAGCTCTTGTACAAGCTCACTATCCTAATTCCTTGGGTATTAGCCAATACAAGGCCGGAAATCACAATGAAGCCCAAAAAATGTTCAGTTACTAAAGATCATGAACATGCTATTTTAGCAAGCAAATAGTGTTTCAGATACATATAGTAAATGAGTTGCTGGTTCCATGCCCAACACGCAAAGCAGTTTTTTTTGTAGACGAGGCCTGTTTGTTATAAGGGCTGCAATTCTGATAACTGAAAATGGATTAGACATATTAGCATTGCTCTAAGAACCCAATTTCCAGGGTTTTTTCCTTTCTCAAAAGCAGCATCAATAGAAGTCTGACTCTGATACCACAGTGGATGTGGGAAGCTTGTTGAGCCCTTCCTCTGCTAGGTTTTGAGAAAACTAATGCTGGAAGGGAGACAACTACAGCCTGAACATCCAGACATTTTCCAGTCCCATTTTGGGTTGGGAATGGTATGTTATGAGACAAAGCCTTATTTTTCTATATAACATCTATTTTTCGGGGGCTGCCATCTTTGAGGTGCACAGTCAAACCTCGGTTCCTGAATGACTCCATTTTGGAATGTTTCAGCTCCCAAACCCCGAAAACCCAAAGTAAATGCTCTGGTTTTCGAATGTTTTTCGGAAGCCAAATGTCCAACGCGGCTTCCGCTTGAGTGCAAGAAGCTCCTGCAGCCAATAAGAAGCTGTGGCTCAGTTGTCAAACGTTTTGGAAGCCGAACAGGCTTCCGGAACAGATTATGTTTGACAACTGAGGTTTGACTGTATGTGCTGCTTACCCTTGGGCTTGACTGCTTGAACATACCCAGGACAAAAATGTATACTCATCTGTCTTATGCTCAGCAAAACCCAAATTACTTTTCTTGTCAAACGTATTTCAAAACTTCTCATCTAAACCTTGTTTTGGACTACCACTCCATCAACACCAGCCAGCACAGAAAACTGCTCCAGACTCTCTTCATTCTTTTATAGCGTCAGGCCCTAAATACAAGATGTGTAATAGAAACTTGCTACAGCAGCAGCAGCAGCAGCAGCAGCTGTGTAATTTTAGTGAACAATTGTATTTCATAGAGCCATCCGTCATACTGTCCGCATGCGTAGGATTTACGGCTGGGACTGTCTTACTTTGGCAGGAGAATCAGGAATGACTTCTCCAGATAACCACTGCAAATCAGTTTTCCAGCCATTGATCTTAAGCTTCTAAATATTTGCACCCCATTCTTTAGTCCAGCAATTTGTTCTGGCAGAATGTAAACACATAGCATAAGCATAACTAAACCTACTGCAGCTGCTTTTGAAATCTAGAGAGAATTAAGTGCTACCTTGTCACAAACCTACATCCCATTATGTTGGGGAATACTGCCATCTTGTGAGCAACTTGCCACAATAAATACCAAAGGGAAATTATAAGCTAGAAAGAATCCAATAGAACAGCAGCGCTTGGATGTATAGAGTAACAAGATTTGTCACATTACATTTCATAAGCAATAGCTTACTTCTGGAAGACCTATCATTCTCCATACAAGCATCTTAGTAGGCCAGCCTGTTCCTTGCTGACAATTTTGGCCATTACAGGTTTCAAGAAGTTAATGCACACATTTTCTTCTTGGATTTAGCCTTAGATATGTCCCACACAGTAAGGACATTGCTGACATAATGGTAGTTTACATTTGTGATTTACCAAGCATAGACGAACCCAAAGTGTAAATGAAATCCTCGCTTGAAAAACAACACAGCTGCCACAAACTGAGGCAACAATCAGAAATAGACCAGATCAGAAATGTCACACCAGATGTCTCTTCCAATAGTCAACAACATTGTATTAGAGGGGTGTGGTGCATCTTTAATTAGCACATCAAACCCTTCCTCCCACTTTTAGACTTAGCTCCTCGTTTCCTCAATATGTCAACAAAATCTGAACACAAAACTGCAAACTCTCTAAAAAGAAGCCTGCAACAGAAATTGCACAAAGTATGCAAAATAAGTTTGTTGTAGATATTTGTGCCAATTTAATTTAATTGTAGAATGTGGGGCTTTCAACTGTAACATTTTGGAATTATTCCCAAGAATGCAGTTTTGGATAGGCTAATGGAACATCACTTACATCCTCCAAGACTGTATTAGAAGCATATGTTGAATCACTCTTAGTTGCTATCACCATCTCTCTGCAAAATGTGTAAAACAGCCTGTTCTTTTTGAAGTGTGGCAGAAGCTACATCCTCCAACAATCCTATCATGGCACAATTCTGAAGAGATCTGAGGACCGCAGTTACAGCACATGAAAAGGCTTTCTATCCTATGCCTTTCAGTTTTCCTGTTGTAATTAACAGTTCAAATGCATTTTATGCAGCAATACCCACCACCACCACCATGGGAAAGGCTCTAGCACTGTAAAAAACCCAGATATATACAGTGGTACCTCGGGATAAGTACTTCATTCGTTCCGGAGGTCCGTACTTAGCCTGAAACTGTTCTTAGCCTGAAGCACCACTTTAGCTAATGGGGCCGCCTGCTGTTGCTGTGCCGCCAGAACACAATTTCTGTTCTCATCCTGAAGCAAAGTTCTTAACCTGAAGCACTATTTCTGGGTTAGCAGAGTCTGTAACCTGAAGCGTATGTAACCCGAGGTACCACTGTAATGCTGAAGTCATATACAACTGTGGCTTAAGATGCTGCTGCCCACAACTCTCAATGCTTTCATTCTGCTTCCTTTTAAGGGGTTTAATAAGGTATAACTTGGGAAGAGCCAGGATTCTGAGTTTGATGGGCATTACAGATTTCTGCTACTAATGCCTGTTCACAGATAAAAGGCCACCACAGAGATAATACAGCTGCGCACCCGTCAGAAGAAAACAAGAAATATGTCATTAGCCCAAGATGTGTTGCAAACTTTTCTAAGGAATTTCCTAACCCTAACCCTAACCCTGCAAGCTGGAATACGAGGCCTCTGTCTTTTGCCTTCTAGTCTCTATTATAGAAGCAAGACTACTACTTAGCTGAAATATCTTCCCTCCTATCTCTCTACTCAGATAAGAGCCAGTACGTCTTCTTTAAGTTATGTTTATTTAGCAATACGGGTGTATATACATTTATGAGAATCCACCTTTTGAATCCCCTGCAGCAGGAGACATGCATGAGCAGTGACAAGTTGGAATCTGTGCTGCTCAGTGGCCTTCAAGGCCATCCGGCCATCCTGCTTATCACAACAGTGAAACAAAGGATAAGAAAGGGACAGACAAGAAGCAAATCAGTTCACACGGCAGAATCTTTGGGTAGAGACTCTCCGCAGTAGCCAGTGTTAAAACAATCGGGCTCCATAACCAAACGTCTGTTTTATGCCCTCAAAGTAGTATCGTTGCCAGCCCTCCCTTGTTCTCTCTTCTTCGTTGGCTGGGATGCCCCTTCCTTCCAGGCGGATTTCTGTTTCACCAGCTTTGTCGATGAACGTCAAAGTGATGGTTGCAAAGTGTCCTAAAAGAGCCAAAGAAAAACCCCAACATTCAGCAGTGTGACACAGCCTGGAGAAACACAGCCAGACAAACTATCTGCTTCTTTCCTGATATGGTTAAGAGAAGAAATCTGCTCTTCTTCCCAAGATTGCAACAGCTGGGAAACACTCAACTCTTAACCAATCTACCCTTTAAATATGTCATATCCTGTATGATAGGGCAGATTCCCAGTACAGTGGTACCTCGCAAGACGAATGCCTCGCAAGACAAAAAACTCACTAGACGAAAGGGTTTTTTGTTTTTTGAGCTGCTTCGCAAGACAAATTTCCCTATGGGCTTGCTTCGGAAGACGGAAACGTCTTGCAAGTTTGTTTCCTTTTTCTTAACACCGTTAATACAGTTGCGACTTGACTTCGAGGAGCAACTCATAGCACGCGGTGTGGTAGCCTTTTTTGAGGTTTTTAAAGACTTTGGTGATTTTTGAAGCTTTTCCAAAACTTTCTCGACACCGTGCTTCGCAAGACGAAAAAAATCGCAAGACGACAAAACTCGCGGAACGAATTAATTTCGTCTTGCGAGGCACCACTGTAATAAGTACAGCCAATGCACGAGTTGCCGTACAAGCCAAGCAAAAACATAGCACAACCAAGGCCAAGGCTAGTAACCAACTGGGAAATGCTTGTGCTTTCAAGCATCTTACAATTTAATAATGGGCACCTACTGCTAGTACAACATAGTCAGAGTATAGCTGAAGCATATGTCATTTTCTACTTTGTTATATGAAGTAGAATAACTTACCCTCTGGCCATGTTTTAAATCTCCACTTCATTGCAATCTGCTTCTCAGGAACCTGGAAAGGAAGGAAAGCCTAGTTATCTAGCAGGTATATTTTCATTTGAATACCAAGAGAGTGACAGAGATTATACTGAAAAAAGCTGGGGGGGGTGTCAATATTATGTGAGAGTAGCTCAGGGTCTAAATACATATAACGCTTAATGAGTAATGTGCAACTACATCTCTTTTTTCTATAATTAACAAGCGCAACAGAGCAACTGTTATCAGAACTGCACTGTGCAAAGAAAGGAGGTTCTATCTGTCTGTCTGTCTAATTCCTCCACCTCCTTTCCCAGTCCAGGACTCAAGGCAGCTTATGCAGATAAAACAGAAATAGCTAAAAACACAATAAAGACAATCATTTAAAGGTAATGAAATATAAATAAAATAGTGTTTAAAAGATCCATTAAGAAACAACAACAGCAATAAAAACATCACAAAACCAGCCCTTTCCTCAAAATACCAACTCCTATTGTAGAGAGATTTATTGAGATCAAAATGATCTAAGTTTAGCTACAGTTCACCAAGCTTGCCTTCATAACATTTCTTCTCTGAACCAGACATGGTTCAGAAATAACCACAGTTTAGAAGGATGAAGGTTGCTGTGCATACACTGTCTCCTCCCCTCCCCTCCTGCTCTGTAGTGAATAACCTCCAGGATTTCTTAAACTGATTACCTGTTACATCTAAACCAGGAAAGCATCATTTTCATTCTGACAGTGCAAAGGGGAAGGAGGAAGGAGCATAAAGGTGCAATGCTTGTGCCTGCCTAATCAAACTGAGTTTGTTATGTCTGAACTCGGCCAATATTATCCATTTGTTTTTTGGAAAAGATGTGTATTTCCACCTAAACCATCAGCAACACAAAAGAGTCTATCCAATTTTAGACTTGGTAAGGTAGTACAGGCATTAGCATTATTATTACTATTATCATTATCTGTACAACACCCTTCATCCAAAGATCACAGGGCAGTTCGCAACATAAATGTTCAGAGCATTACAAAAGAAACAGATCATGGGCTAAAAAGAAGGCACGTCCCAGCTACTGAGCAACAGAAAATGTATTGTCAACAGTACTTACTAGTTCAGTGAACTCTCCAGTGACACTGCCGTCTAGCAGCTGGAATTTTCCTCCTTTGTCAGCCTCCAAAAAGGCAGGTGAGTGAGTAAAAGCCTGGACCATCTGCAGAAAAAAAAAAATTATGATCATTATGCATTAAAATGACCATGACTTCCACCCAATCTACTGAAACAACAGAAACAGATGCTTGATTCCAGCACTCTGGAATCTGAGTCCTGATTCCAGTACCATCTCCCACTGGGGACGGGGGCACTTTCAAGGATGAAAGTAGCACCTCTTGGCTGCCACTTCATTTCCAATTAAGCAGAAGCAAATGCTCATCTCGGTGGGAGCTTCTTTGGAAGTAGGTCTCCTGCTGAAAGAACATATAACCCTTCCAGACTGAGAAGAAACAAGGTGACCCATAATCCTTGAAATATTTCCTAAAGGCCTAGAGGTCGCTTCTGCTGCAGAGTACCAACCACAACACCCTCTGTGTGTGAGCTAATAGGAGAAACATGGGGAGGACGTTAGTCTGAACAACCAGCAGAGATATTTATAACCAAATCTAATCTAAAAAGTGTACAAGGACTTCTCGACAGAAAAGGACCTGTAGACAGACCTGCAACTTACCTCTTGTGTGATAAACACTCTATACAGTTCATCTGGAGATGTTAAGAAAACGTCCTTCAAGTTTATCTTGCAAGTAGGAATTTTGACTCCTATCGATTTGGATTTAAGTGCATTGCCAGCAACTGGTTCAGTGGTCTAAAAATAGAATAAGTTACAATGAAGAACATATATTAACTGATAGCTTATTTTGTTAGTTGATTTACAAACTTTTTTAAAAAAAGAACAGCACTCAAAATACAATCTAAAAATTGTGAAAACAATAGAAACTATATGCAATACAAATCAGTACAAGCACAACCTAAAAGCCAGATGCAATCAATATGAAACCAGCATAAAAAGCAAGCAAGCGGGGGTGGGGGTGGGAATTGTATACATGTAAACAGCACTGAGGAATGCAGTGTAACACTATGGCGCTCCCAAGACTCCTAAGCCTTGCTGCACTAGCAGAAATCCTTGGGCAGGCTCCCACTAGCAGAGCTAGTAGCTGAATCCCGCTCCAGCTGTGAGTTAAAAGACATGGGGAAATAAAAATATCTTCACCTGGTAGCTAAAGGTCCACAACGTAGATGCCAGGCAAGCCTCTGCTGGGAAAGCATTCCATAAATGGGGTGCCACCAAGGAAAATACTCCCTCCCTTGGCCACTTGCCTCATTTTGCTAGGGGCGGGGGGAGATTTGGAGCAAAATAATTAATCCCGAACCCTGCTAATAAGATGGCTCATTCCCTGCAGCTGCTGAAAGAGCAAGGCACCAACCTGCAGCCACTTTTCTTCCTCACTGGACTCCAGTAGTCCCCAATCTTCAAGATACTGCAATCTGTTTTTGTTATACTCCCTCAAGAATTTTGGTCCAATTGTATGCCACAGAATATTCACATTCCTATCAAAACTGCTTAGTGCCCAGAGCTACCTCATATGCCACACCACTAAGTCTGCTGCCACTAGGAGTGTAAAGTAGCCCTGTGCCTTATTATTCATCAGAGCAAAGAAATGTTAACCTATAAAATACACCTGGAATCTTGGGCTCTTACCTTCCGTTCCTCTGCTTTGCGTACAGGCTGAGGTGGGAGCTCTGATTGTTCACCATTCACTGTGGGTAAGATCATGCCTTGGGTAAACTCTGAAAGGTATTAAAATCTCATTATTCCATTCAAAGCATCTAGAAAGAAACCACATTTCATAACAATCATAGCTGTAAGAAAGCATCATTAAAGGAAGGCAGGATGTCACAGAAAATGGGATAAGAAAGCTACCACACACTTTGATAAATTTATAACACTGGAACTTATCAGTTCAGACCTCCAAGAGGATGTACTGAAAGCTATACAAATGCTTTTGAGAGCAGGAAAGAGGGTCAAACAATAATTACATAATACAGTGGTACCCCGCAAGACGAACGCCTCGCAAGACGGAAAACCCGCAAGACGAAAGGGTTTTCCATTTTGGAGGCGCTTCGCAAAACGAATTTCCCTATGGGCTTCCTTCGCAAGACGAAAGCCCATAGGGAAATCTCCTGGACAGCGGGGAAGCGCAACGCGTCTTCCCCACTGTCCTCGGACCTCCTCCGAAGGCTGGCGGTGGGGCGGAGAGACCTCCTCCCGCAGCCAGGCTTCGGAAGGCTGTAAAGCAGCCCCCCGCGACCCTCTCCCGGCTGGAGAGGTGACGCGCGCCTATGGCAGCAGCCTCCATAGCCGAGCGTCACCTCTCCAGCCGGGAGAGCACGCGCGGGGCTAAAGCAGCCCCCCGCGACCCTCTCCCAGGTGACGCGCGCCTATGGCAGGAACCTCCATAGGCGCGCGTCACCTCTCCAGCCGGGAGAGCGCGCGCGGGGCTAAAGCAGCCCCCCGCGACCCTCTCCCGGCTGGAGAGGTGACGCGCGCCTATGGAGGCTCCTGCCATAGGCGCGCGTCACCTCTCCAGCCGGGAGAGCACGCGCGGGGCTAAAGCAGCCCCCCGCGACCCTCTCCCAGGTGACGCGCGCCTATGGCAGGAGCCTCCATAGGCGCGCGTCACCTCTCCAGCCGGGAGAGCACGCGCGGGGCTAAAGCAGCCCCCCGTGACCCTCTCCCGGCTGGAGATGTGACGCGCGCCTATGGAGGCTCCTGCCATAGGCGCGCGTCACCTCTCCAGCCGGGAGAGCGCGCGCGGGGCTAAAGCAGCCCCCCGCGACCCTCTCCCGGCTGGAGATGTGACGCGCGCCTATGGAGGCTCCTGCCATAGGCGCGCGTCACCTCTCCAGCCGGGAGAGCACGCGCGGGGCTAAAGCAGCCCCCCGCGACCCTCTCCCAGGTGACGCGCACCTATGGCAGGAGCCTCCATAGGCGCGCGTCACCTCTCCAGCCGGGAGAGGGTCGCGGGGGGCTGCTTTAGCCCCGCGTGCGCTCTCCCGGCTGGAGAGGTGACGCTCGGCTATGGAGGCTCCTGCCATAGGCGCGCGTCACCTCTCCAGCCGGTAGAGGGTCGCGGGGGGGCTAAAGCAGCCCCCCGCGACCCTCTCCCAGCTGGAGAAGTGACGCTTGACTATGGCAGCAGCCTCTGAAGGCTGCTCCGAAGCCTGGCGGGGGGGGCGGAGAGACCTTCTCCCCGCGCCAGCCTTCGGATGCCTGTCCTGAAGACTTGGGGTGGGAGAAGGGTTTTCCTTCCCACCGCCAACATTCAGAATGCTGTTCTGAATGTTGGCGGTGGGGAGGAAAAACCCTCCTCCCACGCAAGCCCCGGGAACAGAGGGAAAGCGCTGCGCGCCTTCCCCTCTGTTCCCGTACCTGTCCTGAAGGCTTGCGGTGGGGAGAAAAGCCCTTCTCCGCACCGCCAGCCTGGCAAGCGGTTTCCATAAGAACGCATTAATTGATTTTCAATGCATTCCTATGGGAAACCATGCTTCGCAAGACGAAAAACTCGCAGGAAGAAAAAACTTGCGGAACAAATTAATTTCGTCTTGCGAGGCACCACTGTACTATATTAGAGACATGCAGCCTAAAGTTTGACTGGTAAACTCAGGGCAGGTATATATAATTTTCAGACCACAACTCCAAGTTCTCTAGTGCAGGCATGCACTACTGTGGCCCACAAGGCTTTTTTCCCCACAGTGATGTGGTGGCAGTCTCCTTGGTGCTACTTGAGACAAATAATCCATAATAATTACTATCAGCACTGAGATGGAAAATGATAATTCTTCACATCCTTGAACGGAGTCTTGCCTCACCAGATTTACTTTGGTAGACCAGCAGAGGATGGAGAAGGTCCTTGAGGTATCACAAGTCCTAAGCCATTTAGTGATAACCAGTACTTTAAACTGCACTCAGAAACACCCTGACAACCAGTGTAGCTGCTACAGTATGGGACTGATATTCTCCCCAAACCTGCTACATGTTAAAATTTTAGCAGTGGCATTTTGTACTAGCTGAAGCTTCCAAAGAATCTTCACAGGAAGCCCCACACAGTTTGCTACAGTAATCCAGGCAATATGTACCTAAAGCCCTACACACTCACTCTCCACCGCTCATGCCAAGGAAAGAGGAGACCAGCCCATTGGTCTCTGGCTGCTTCTGCCATCATTTCTGCAGCCCACCCACTCCCCATGTTGGGGGCTGCATGTCTTCGGTGGGAAGCCTGCTCTACTCAAATAAGCTCTCCACAAGATTAAGAAGCCTGAAAGATCAGGGTATGAATCATGCAGGGAGCCTACTCAAATAGAACAGGCTCCTTGCTGCAGACATTCAGCCACCAACATGGTGTTAGGGGGAGTGGTGGGTGCTGCAGAAGGAAACGGTGCCAGGGGATGCAGGAGACGACAAGGCCAGACTTATTCCCTCTATCCCCTTCAGATGAGGGTTAATTGCAGGACAAGGGGAGAACAGGGATTAAGATGTATGACAAAGATAGACAAGTTTATTCTAAGCAAACTATTTCTAACAGATTTCAAAACTCCTTCGTCCTCCACAAGAACAGCTTTGACTCGACTATTTATTATACGCCTCTGTACTTACCTGTTTTGAGAGTGCTAATGTAAGTTTCCAAAGCACTGCTGATCTGATTTACACCTTCATGCTTCATCAGAGCTAGCAGGTTGGTGTCTGGCTCATCTTTGGCAAGACTAACGCTGATCTGAGAAGAAAAGGGGGGGGCAGGAATTCATATGGTTCCAACAGGACAAATCTCTTTTCACTGCACATACTCCTCCACCCTGTAATGCATCCATGCGGTAGCTTTTTGTAGATTTGAATGGTAGAAATCAGATATGAACTAATGGGGCTTAAAAATAATAAAAAGCTGAAGAGAGATAAAACTTGGGACTACTTGGATATCTGATCCCTCTTCAACGAAGCAGAAATCAGGAAAATAATCTGTAACTGTGTTCTTACCTCAATTTCATCAACATCATTTTCATCCGATAGATTGGGAATCTCCACATATCCCTTATACTTCACACCTGTATTTGAAGTGCCTGTGAAAAGCAATATACTGAATGAATTGCTCAATTTCCCTTTCTAACAGCAACTTCTGACATGTTCTGGCATTCTAGAAAACTCTCTAAATTCCCTTTCTCTCTTCCCTTGGAGAAGGGGGTTGTTATCTGCTTCCTAACTATTTGAAAAGACTGTAGAAATTCTGCTTTTTGACAATTCAACCAGCACTCTACAGCAAGATCACATTACGTAGCTAAAAACAAAGCAGGAAAACTCACCTGTCCAAGTCAGCTTGATATTCCACTCATAGAAGAAAATCAGCTTTCCTTTGCGGTTATTGATTGAGGCTTCTCCATCCAATTTACTCACTTCTGTCACTTCACAAGTTCCCTCTGCATTCTCTGCTCTAATAGCCAGAAGCAAACTTTTCAGTTTCTCTGAAGACCAGTTAGATGCATCTCTTTCAGTCCTAAGAAAAGAAAAAAATTCTCAAAATGTAAAAGGCAGTAATGAACAGCTGGTGCTTTTCAATGCTCCAGTGTTGCAAAGTTAGTTTCCAATGCATTGCATACACCCCCTTTGTCCCATTCCCTAGAAACACATGGTATTTGGCTATACATCCTGAAAAGTTACACTTCCAAAACTGACTTCTTTTAGGGACACATGGAAGAGGGTAACCAAGGGTTTTGACTAACCACTCTGTATACCTCTACACCAGCGGTGGTGAACTGGATTTGGCCAGTGGGTCAGATTGCTATCTTTCCCACCTCTAGTGGGCTAAGCTTGACAGGTGGGCAGAACCACAAAGTTGTCGATCACCTGACATCAGATTACCTTTTCTGCTTGCAAGGGTCTTTGCATATCACTTCACAAGACAGCACTTTGAAAGGGGCTTCTCATGACCCGCCAATTGCTGAGGCTTGCTAACACCCTTTCAAAGCACTGCACAATATAGTGCTTTGAAAGGGGCTTCTGAAGTGCTGTCTATTTGAAGCACTTCACACTGAGCTTTTCAGTTGCTAACAAACTCCCTTTTGGCTAAGCCAGGTTTCTACCTGCTCCACACCTGATGTCATATGATGTTAGGTGTAGGGCAGTTGGGTATAGCTTGGACAAAATAGCCTTTTTACTTAATTCCCACCACTCAGCAATTAACCAATTATGTCCAATATACATCTATATACATCTATAAAGGAGGGCTCCAACCATGACTAAGAACCCATACCACCTATTTAACCTTGGCTGATCAATTTCCTCAGCCCCATTCTGAATCTGTTACTTTACTTCAGCAGGATTATGAACCAGGAACAGCTAGACAACATAAGAGTTAGGTCCATTGGGATCCATTCAACGTCACACTCTTCTGGTTGTTCCATTAGTGCAAGCATTCCTGCTTGTCAGACAGAGCAATCCCCCCTCTCCTTCCCCCATGCACTGTTCTGGGGGTTCTCCTGACCCTCCAGAATGGACTGGGTGTGGGGGGGGGGGCAAGGCCTCATTGCACTAGCAAGAGCTCTGCTGGTGCACAGGGCTAGCTGAATCCAGGCCACTTTAATTAATGTGCATGAATAACTAAGTGCACTAATTTCAAAGTATAACTTAGTTATCCAGTCCTATGCTTCTAATACAATAGGATGGCTCAAGCTTGAGTTATACAAGAGTCATCACATATTGAGCTTACACAGCCCCAAAACTTCCTTCTTAACTCTTAACTTCCTAGCTCTGGTGCAAGCAAAGCATATTGTTGAAGCTCTCACTAGTAAATCTGTCTAGTAAATTTCAGGCGTGGCCAAACTTGGCTCTCCAGCTGTTTTGGGACTACAATTCCCATCATCCCTGACCACTGGTCCTGTTAGCTAGGGATGATGCAAGTTGTAGTTCCAAAACAGCTGGAGGGCCAAGTTTGGCCACGCCTGCATCTAGTTAGACACAGACTGTCTGCTGCTGTGGAACCTACCTTTTTATTTCATTTAAAAATTATATTTTTTGGTAAAACAATCTGGCAACATGAGAATGGCATCATACACACGCTTAATGAGTAGTCCAATCCCAGCAGGTTCCTATATTTCAATGAAAGAACAGGATGTACAGTTCTAGCCAACCCACAGGATTATTTTGAACCACTAGGTGGACGGACGGAGTGAACTCACAAACTGCTGAGATCATAGCTGTTAAATCTACCCAGCAGAGAAGTAACTTGTGACATGACAGAGACAGATTATACAAACAGATTTCCCCTTTCCCGCTCCTTAAAATACAAGAACTAAATTCCAATACATCAGGCTTCTGCTTTGAAAACCAATCTAGATAAAATGTTTCTGTAGAATCTGCATGTAAAAACAAAGAGTGCTTCATAAGTTGAAGATGGCTATATGTTTCACAGTTGCTTGAGTGCTGCTGCATTAGCATTACATACCCTTGGAAACTACAGCTTGCTCACCACTGCAGAATGAGCTGCTGGCTCACTTCATACTGCCTATGTCACTGTTTTTTCTTTTTGGCTCCGCACCCCCCAAGGTTGGGGCAGGAGGACAGAAGAAACTGCTGCTAACTGGAGAGCTCTCCATGGTTCTAGAGAAGCACACACACCTTCCTCGGATATGAATTAACCATGATGCTCAAAGAGACAGTGCATATTTCCCCTGTGGTTTAATTTAACTGGCAAGTTCCCAGAACAGGGAACCTACAGTATTTATCCTTCCTCCTTTAAAGCCTCCTGCAGCTGAAAAAATAGCAGCTGCTCACTCATCACAAATTAAGAGCATGGTGATCATGTTTCTAGTTGTCTAAAGATGCAGAAGAGCCTGGATAAGGAGCAAAACTGATTGGACTGAAAATCTCAGGAACAGGAAAGACCTGGTAGATATAGTCACAAAAGGGTAGGACTGGACTTCTTTATACTAATCCTGAAAGCTGTGGGTTGCTACTAGGGATGGAAGAAGATACGGTTTTCTGTTTCACCCTGTATTTAACGCATGCAGCATTTTCTCCATTCTGCTGCAGTTCATCTTCTGCCAAAACTTACATTATTTGTCTCACTGTGCGCTGTGGTAAAATTATGTAACTTGCATATTATAATTACACTGTTGTTACTTTATCCCACCCCATTCATTTCTATGCAAAGGAAACACAATGCAAATGTGGGGTGGTGGTGGCATAATCGATTACGTACAATTTGCAGGTGGAAAGCAACAGCAAACACTGGTCATATTTGCCAGATTGATATGCATTAAAGACATGAGGCAAATAAGCAAACACTAGCAACTTCTACTTGGGTTCATCAGAGGTCTCCAGCATCCCTAAGCGGCTGTTCACAAGAGTCCATACCATAATAAATCAAGATGTAAAGTGCCATTGGCACTTGGTCTTTGCACTGCTGGCAAAATGCCATATTTACACAAGCCACACTGTGCACAGCAGCTGCTTGAAAATATTGTGCATAGTTCACTCCTTGCCCAGGTCAGTAAGTGTGGTGGCAATCGCATGAAAAGATTTTCAATAAGAAACAAAAAATAGAACGCTATACATAATAGTAGATGTACATGACCAAGTGACAATATGAAGGCATCCTGCATCTCCAGGTTTTTCTGGTTCATTTCTATTGGAATAGAAAAATGACTTTCTTACAGCAGCACACAAAAATTATTCTAGTTTTATAATAGTATTATAATAATAGTTTATTATTTATACCCTGTCCATCTGGCTGGGTTTCCCCAGCACTCTGTCTCCAATAGTGACTACTGAAAATACATGATGTGATAGCAACAGCCACCCTCTCTGCTATCAGTGTCCTGCACTCAGGAATACTGCTTCTGTGTTTGGAAGCTCCATTTATATCAAAATTGTTGTCAAATCACCCATGAATTTGTATGTGGCAGAATTGCTAGTTTGCTTAAGACAACTTGCGTCACCATTTTTCAAATTAAGACTGATTCCTATCTTGTCATCATTAATTCCACATTAAGGAAGCAATGAATGAAATCCTCCCCCATTCTCAAAATGCTCCTGGAACAGTTTCCCTGGATACCACCACTTCCTGTCTACCCACTTTCTCCACAACTACCACACTGCAAATCAGTGTGAAAAGCAATCAGATACAGCAACCCAGCTAAACAAAAAGCATGGCTTTGCATGTCAGAAACACAGTAAGCACAAACGCACCATTAAAAATGACAAGGGGCTTCCTATTCTGGAGAGTGCTTCTGCAGCACCAGATTATGATACAGGTGGAGGGGCTGCCTCCCTGTTGCAAACTACTTTTATTCAGCAGGCACTCGCTGGCTTTGCCAGATGCTGCACCTGGCCCCTAGAAAAGACTGCCAACGTTTTTGTTTGTTTTAACCAGTCCCCAGCTCCCATGCACTTAAGCGCAGCTTGATCTGAAAGAAGTAGCTAGCGATCATATTTCTTTTTCCATGCCAAAAAGCACCCAAACTCTCACTAGCTGCCCTTCTACAGATCTAGCTGTTTTGGTTTTTTTAAAGGAGGTTAAACCAGGCCAGGGAGGTTTCTCTATCTCTCCTCACCCCTGTAATCTTTTACCACACTTATTTGAGAGTAAGGTCCACCGAACCCGAAGGGAAGTGACTCCGGCGCGAACACGCATAAGCGGTGGAGAATCTAGTGTGAAGGGGTCAGAGGCAAGAGACAGGGAGAGAGAAGCAGACACGCGTCCCCGCAACCGCGGGGGTGTGGGTGGTTGTGGGTGTGGCGGTGGCAGCACGGCCGCCCTTATTCCCCCAAAGCCCTCAGGGGAAGAGCTGCACACCCCCCCCAAACACGAGCCACTTCTCCTCCGCCCCCCCCAGCCCCCGCTGCCTTCCCGGCCCCCCTCGCCCACCAGTGCCAGTTGTTGACGTTGGTGGCATCCGCGCGCTGCTCCACAATCCAGCGCGGATCTCCCTCTCCCCACTTGGCCATCAGCGCCTCGCCGAAGGACTCGCCGCTTCTGCCTCTGCCCGGCTGGCTGGCTGGCTGGCGAGCGCCCGTCGCCCTCGCTCTCTCGCCGCGCGTCTGGAAGCTACTAGAAGCGCCGCCGGCAGCCGCGCCGCCTCCCAGCTTCCGGCAGCCGCCGGAGAGCTTCCTTCCGTTGCTCCCCGCCGCCGCCGCTCCTTACTCCCCCAGTACCATAGAGGGTATAAGCGTAACACACAGACACGCGCAGCCTGGGCAGGGGAGGAAACTGACATGAACACCGAGGGAAGCGGGAGGCACGTTATTGGGGCAGAGTGCATAGACGTAAAAGCAGAGTCTATATGTTGCCTGCCTCGCTTCTGGGTGCCGCCCTCCTTCTCCTGGAGCAAAAGTGACAGCTCGCTGTGGCAAATCCAGGATTTGAAGCGAAGCCGTGAATTGGCCAGCGGCCGAGTGTCCACCAGAAACAAAAGCGAGCGGCCTCTCGACAGGCTCTTTCCTACTCAGACCTGTTTTCGCGTGGGAATTAAGTGTTTAAAGACTTGAAGCCGCATCTACGCCGTCTAAGTGAGCGTCGGGTTGGGGCTGGGGGGGGGTCTAGAATTTCATAATCTCTGCCGGGAAGCATAGCTGTCAACGTTTCCCTTTTTTAAAGGGAAATTCCTTTATTCCGAATAGGATTCCTCGCAAGAAAAGGGGAAAGTTGACAGCTATGCTGGGAAGTGTCGCTCTATTTTTGGAGAAAATCCAGCTTCCTTTAACTGAAAGGGAGGAAGTTCACCGCGGAAGTGAAGGACTGCGGTGGTGTGTAACTCTTCGTTTTAATCTCTGCAACTCAGCCTGTGAGGCACGTAAAGGCCTCGAGAGACACAGGTTCGGACTGGCCTCCCACTGCCATGTCGACGTTCCTTGGCGTGTTTCACCTTGGAGATGCCAAGAGACAGGGAGACGCCGCCTGCCTGCCGGCATTCATCCATCCCTAACGCTGGGCTTCTTTGGACTACAACTCCCGTCATCCTTGGCTGGGGCTGATGGGAGTTGCAGTGCAAAACCACTGAGGGGGTGGGGCAAAGGTTTCCCGCCACGGCGCTGCGGCGTTCGATCCAATGCCCGGGCTGTGTGCGTAGGCTTAACATTTGCGCGCCACTTTAACCTTTCCTTACTTCTGTGGCTCCTCCCTGCTTCTGGTTCCTCGCCTTGCCCCTTGTCTGGGCCGGAGCCCTTTCACTCCTAACCTAACGAAGCAACACAGCCCTTTTCAAAAGAAGCGGCGCGTAAACGGAGTTTTGCCTCCGCCCATGACCCGTAGTGACAGAAGCGGAGCGGGGGAGGAAGGAGAGCGAGAAAGGCTCGGCGCTGAGGGCAGCCCGGCTTCCTGCCTGGGAAGCGCGGCACAGCCTCTCCCGATGTAAAGCGTCGGCCTGAGAAACGCCGCCGCGCTGCGCTCTGTAGTCGAAACCGATGGCTGGGGAACCAGCTGGAAAACTACCTCTCCCGTGATGCTTTTCGAAAGCAACCGCCTTTCTCTTTCCCTGCCTGAGGAGCCGAGGAACACGGCCCGCAGAAGGGCGCAGGGCCCAGCGCCGAGCATGGACGGGGGACCTGCGTGGTGCTGATCGGATCCCTGCCCGGCTGGTCGTCGCTCCCCGCCCTGGAGGCCCTGCTTCTCCGAGGGTAGGCGGCTGTCTTCTCCCTCCGTCGCGGGAACGGGGTCTCCGGCGCTTCCTCTGGCGGGGGGCTTTCTGAGCGAGGAGGCGCAAGACCGTGTCCTGAGGCAAGTGGAGATGCACCGGGCTCCTGCTTTCTGCCTCGCCCCTTCCTGGCGCTTGGGCTTGGCCAGAAGAGGTCCCAGCCGGTTATCTCATGCCCACCCCCACCCCGCGCCAGCAACATTGGCTGCTGCTATTTATACGGGGTCATGGACACCGGGATCTTCCGCCCCTGGGGACGCTGCCGCCTGAGGCAGTCGCCTCACTTTGCTTCATGGGTGGGACGGCTCTGGTCACCCGTGTTGCCTGCTGCTGCCTTACATTCTAGCATAGGCGTCTCTCTCTAACCCTTTTCTCTCTTTCTCTCTAATGAGATTGTAGTCTAATATAGGCAGAGAAGCAAGTAATGGAGGAGACGCAATGAAAAGAAAGGTTGGGTGGAATGGACTTGCATGTTTCTTAAAGTCATGTTGCAGTGGAAACTTATGGGGAGGATGGGGCTACTGCCCCCCCCCCCAGCTGTGGAGGCCAGTCCACCCAATGCCAATGGGGCAGTGCTCCAGCAGCATCAGTCCAGCCTTAGACAGCTGCCAGCCTATTTGCCTTCTTGCTTATATTCAGTCCAGGGAGTGGCGCTTCCTGTCAGCTTCCTCCTCCTCCTCCTCCTCCTCATAGAACTGAGCAAGGAAGAGCAGGAAGGAGACGAAACTAGAATGGGTTGGCTCTACCTCACACTGATCTTGGTGTGATGGGCTGTTGGCCTCCTTGACTTCTGCCTTGCCAGCTGCAATGGGCACCATTCACCACTCTCTCTCCCACTAAGTGGTGGGAAGTTAAGGCCAAATATCACAAATGCAGATTTGCTTGCAGATTTGTTCTGGCAGCAGGTGTAGGATTGCCTCCTGTGTCATTTCGAGTGGTGTGTTTTTAAACATGCCCTATTGGTCAGATCGATCAGTTGCTCAGTGAAAGACAATAAGCTTCAGAGTGAGCCAGTAAAAATAGATCAGCTGTACCTTGAAGCTGTACTGATTTCTAGCCCTCCATGAATTTAGAGCTATTGTATGCAAATATTTGATTCAGGATTATTAAACTGTGGCATCAAGAAAACAATTGTAGTGTCTCTGAGGTTACTCTTGATGCCAGTTTTGGCCACACTTCTATGGCTGGTAAATCCGCTTTGCTTTACTTAAAATTAACAGCACAAACTGAGGAGCACTTCTCAAGACACTTCCTAGGCAAAGTGCCACTGAGAACTTAACCAGACTTTAAAAAAATAAACCTATAATTGATCTGGTACCATCATTACACAGTCTTTGCTTTTCCTTATCTGTTTGCTACGTCCTAAGTTTATTTTGCATATTCCCTGATGGTCAATGCATTTTTGAAAAAACAAAACAAAACAGAAGACCTATGGTGTGGGTCTCTTTCTGAGGAGTTTGAACAAATGCAGTTGTATTGTAGGACTTGGCTGTAGTCAATGGATTATGTGATGTGCTCTGGGTGGAAACTGGAAGCATGTAGATATGGGTCATGGATAGTGTGGTGGTCAGGGATTATTTCTTAATTGACCAAAGGTAATATATATGCAGTAAAGAAAAAAGTCTTATTTTCAGATGAACAGAATAAAGGTTGATGAGGAAGAATACTGGCACAGTTCCAAGTGTAAAGCATTTACGTTTGATGATGAAGATGATGAGCTCTTTCAGGTACAGTTCCTAGTCAGAACAAACTGAGAATGCACTATGCAGTGTCTCCTTGCCTGAAATGTTAAGGAAAGCAGAAATCTGCATATAGTGTAGTCATTTTAAAATTATTGATAGATATCTTTCCATTGAAGGAATTGTGAAAGTAAAATTGAGGAATTGCTATACAGTGGTACCTTGGGTTACGTTACCTTTGGGTAACGTAATTTCGAGTTACAAATGCGGCAAACCCAGAAATATATACTTCCGGGTTTCGCCGCATCCACAGAAGCGGCGCCTCCGCATGCGGACTTTTCGGGGTAAGTACGGACCCTGGGACAAATTAAGTTCGTATCTGGAGGATGCACTGTATTTATATGAGCAGGAAGTATCATGCATGATTGAATGTGTACACTTCACAAGATATGTGGCACAGAACTGGGATTCCTGATCATCTCATTCTTCACTCATTAGCAGAACACGTTTCTAGCCCTTGTGGTTGTGAAGATGTGCTTGAAAGTGAGCTTGCATCTGCAGGTTCAGAAAATTGGTGTTGTGCAGAAGCATATTTCCCTACATCATAGCCTCCAATAGTCCTTACTCCAGATATATATTTTAGTCTTTTCTTGCCACATCATTTTTTCAAAGACCTATTTTCCTGCTACTAAATTGTTCCCTGCCAAACCATTTTAATGTCTTATAAAAGTTGAAAAATGGGTACCCAATAAAGCAACGTAATAGTGCTGCAGGGCAAATAGGCCTTATTTTAAATGAGGTGTGAACTTGTCATATAACATTCTTTCACAATTTGCATCTGGTATATAAGGATTTGTTTGACTTTTTGTGGGTGGCATGTGTCTATAAAACTTTTATCTACATTTTGAAATGAGTATTTTAGATTTTAAAAACTATTTAGAGGTCTTTTGTTGAGTAAGTGGTACAGTGGTACCCCGCAAGACGAACGCCTCGCGAGACGAAAAACTCGCAAAACGAAAGGTTTTTTTCGTTTTCGAGTTGCCTCGCAAGACGAATTTCCCTATGGGCTTGCTTCGCAAAACGAAGCTTGCCCCGGGGACAGCGGGTCTTCTCTTTTGAAGCAAGGGGCGGCGGGGAGATCGCTTCTCCCCACCGCCCCTTGCTTCAAAAGAGGTCTGCCCCCGGACCTCTTTTGAAGCAAGGGGCTGCGGGGAGATCGCTTCTCCCGGTGCTCCGAAGCGGGGTGGGGGGGGCGGGAACACCTGCCCCAGCCGCCGGGCTTCGTAGCGCTGCTGCGAAGCCGGGCGGGGGGCGGGAACACCTGCCCCAGCCACCCCGCTTCGGAACGCTGCTCCGAAGCGGGGTGGGGGGGGCGGGAACACCTGCCCCAGCCGCCGGGCTTCGTAGCGCTGCTGCGAAGCCGGGCGGGGGGCGGGAACACCTGCCCCAGCCACCCCGCTTCGGAACGCTGCTCCGAAGCGGGGTGGGGGGGGCGGGAACACCTGCCCCAGCCGCCGGGCTTTGTAGCGCTGCTGCGAAGCCGGGCGGGGGGCGGGAACACCTGCCCCAGCCACCCCGCTTCGGAACGCTGCTCCGAAGCGGGGTGGGGGGGGCGGGAACACCTGCCCCAGCCGCCGGGCTTCGTAGCGCTGCTGCGAAGCCGGGCGGGGGGCGGGAACACCTGCCCCAGCCACCCCGCTTCGGAACGCTGCTCCGAAGCGAGGTGGGGGGGGGCGGGAACACTTGCCCCAGCCACCGGGCTTCGTAGCGCTGCTGCGAAGCCGGGCGGGGGGCGGGAACACCTGCCCCAGCCACCCCGCTTCGGAACGCTGCTCCGAAGTGGGGTGGGGGGGGCGGGAACACTTGCCCCAGCCACCGGGCTTCGTAGCGCTGCTGCGAAGCCGGGCGGGGGGCGGGAACACCTGCCCCAGCCACCCCGCTTCGGAACGCTGCTCCGAAGCGGGGTGGGGGGGGCGGGAACACTTGCCCCAGCCACCGGGCTTCGTAGCGCTGGTGCGAAGCTGGGCGGGGGGGGGGGCGGGAACACCTTCTGAAGGCGGGCGGGGGGCGAAAGTCTTTGTCCCCCCTGCCTGCCTTCCCAGGGGCTTTTAAATCGCCCCGGACAGCGGAGAACTCCTCCGCTGTCCCGGGGCGATTTTAAAATGCCGCCCGCCAGCATTTTAAGATCGCCCGGACAGCGGAGAAGTCCTCCGCTGTCCCAGGGTTTTTTAAAATGCTGGGGGTGGGAAGAAAAGCCCTTGTCCCCCCCCCCCCCAGCCTTCAGAAGAGGTCCGGGGACAGTCTGTCCCCGGACCTGGTCTGAAGGCGGTTTCCCTAGGAACGCATTACTTGATTTTCAATGCATTCCTATGGGAAACCGTGCATCGCAAGACGAAAAAACCGCAAGACGAAGAGACTTGCGGAACGAATTAATTTCGTCTTGCGAGGCACCACTGTATATAAATTTTGATGGATAAATAAATTCAGCTTGTGCACAAACATAGAATACATCTGTTCTTGGGATACCGGTTCTTTAGAATGAAAGTGTACAGTCTATCTGGATGGAATAGGGCTTGCCTTCATTTTCACTTTGGTTTTGTTCATAGCTGAAGGAGTCAAAACGAACAGTGAACAGCCTCCGAGATATTGTAGATGATGACGATGATCTTGAGAAGTTCAGCTGGAGTGGGGAGCCTGTGGGCAGTAAGTGGAGCAGAATGTTTTTGCATCTATCACCCATTCTTTGAATCTGAATTTGATTATTGCTGCCCTCTGTCAAGAAAAATCTCATTAGAGCTACACCTACTAGGAAATATGGCCTAGTGAGGTTTAGTATGCTTAATGTTGAGCAGGAAAAGTGTCTAATAGTTTCATACATTACCACAATTGTTTATTTTGCCTATTTCGTGCTTGAATTCCCCCTACCTCTGTTTCTGACAAACAAATGCAGGGAATAAAATGACTGCTTCTTTCAAAAACAAGTAGATTGATGGTACATGGGGGGGGGGGCAGGAATCCAAACCATGGTGTGTTTTGTGAAAACCCAGCTTGTTCCCTTCACTCATTCTTCACTACTTACCCCAAATCCTGAGTGCATCATTCCTATGAGCCTCCCTATCAAAGAATTTCCCATGAAGGTAGTCTGTGCTTTGAATATTCCTGATTTTCCTCTGTTTTCCATATGTTTTCCAAGAAAGAGTTTTTTAAATATCAAGGGTAGTTTAAGAGTTAAATGTCTCTTATGAGGTGATGATTTAGAAAAGTAAAACATGAGAGCTAGGCCCAAAAATCATGTATTCCAGAATCAATAACCCTTCTCTGCTCTAGAATTTTAAAGGCCTCATCTTATACTTGCTAGAGAATTTACTCAGATTGTGGTCTTTTTCTCTCCATAGGCATTTCCTGGTCAATCAAGGAGACCGCCTCCAGCAGCAACAATAGTGCTGAGGGAAGAGACTTGGGTGGGCAAAGAGGCTCTTCTTCATACGGAGCATTTCCCAAGCAAGCCTCTTCTTACTCACTGAGCAGCTTTTTCAAAGGTAGGACCTTTACTGGGACTTAGAATCACAGAATTGTAGAATTGGAAAGTACCCTGCAAGTTTTCTAGTCCAGCCTCCTGCAATGCAGGAATCCCAACTAAAGCATCCCTGACAGATGACCATCCAAGGAAGGAGAGATCGCTAGCTGCCAAGGGAGTCCATTGCACTGTTGAACAGTTCTTACCATCAGAAAGTTCTTCCTGATATTTAGTTGGAATCTCCTTTCTTGTAACTTAAATTCATTGGTTCAGGTCCTATCCTATTTCTTCCATGTGACAGCCCTTGAGATATTTGAAGATGATCCAAAGGGTGTACAATTATATTCTGATTCTTTTTATTTGGTTTTGCTATTAGTATAAAAATGGGGAATTCGTGGAAGGGAATTTGGGTCGACCTTAGAAAAAGGTTTTAAGAAGGAGTATTGACGTATAAAGACTGATGTATATAAGGTAAAATTGGATACATAAAATGAATTAAATATAATAATGAACTAAATATAATAAGGTTAAAAATTGGGGATAAGAACTTGTTGAACTAATAAATGGAATACAAGAAGGGGAGGCATGGGGAAGTCGTGGAAATAGGTTATTGAAAATAAGGATTGTAAATGTTGAGTCTTTTTAAAAAAATTTCTTTTTTCTGGACTTTTTTTGAAAATTTCAATAAATATCTTTTTTTTTAAAAAAAGAGAGATATTTGAAGATGGCTACCATATCCCAGGCTAAACATACCCAACTCAACCATTCCTTATAAGGCTTGGTTTCCAGACCCTTAATAATCTTGGTCGCCTTCCTCTGCATATGATCCAGCTTGTCAATACCCTTCTTAAATTGTGACTCCCAGAACTGGACACAGTATTCCTAGATGTGTAATGGGTTTTCAGTGTGTGGTGATGAATCTACCTTTCTTAGCCTTTCTTACTTGCTCTTTCTTTTCAGGAAGAAACAAACATGGGAGCTTTCAGTCACTTTCAGATGGTAAGAATCTAGATCTTTGTCCCCAGATTGCTTGAATAGTCGGCTTCTCCTTGCACAACACAGTGGAAATTGGCTCCACTTTCTCCATTTCCCTGGCTAAAATTCTGACCATCTCTCTCCTTGAGTACTGCAACCTGCTTCTTTCTGGCTTTCCCTTCCCATCAGAGTACTTCCATATCTATTCAGAGTCCTACTTCCCAAACAGAATATATGGGAAGGTAGCTAACAGAGAGTAGCCTCAGAGATCATTATATAACTGTACCCTTGAAGCTGGCACTCCTTGCTCCCTTTTGGCTTTTAGAAAGAAGGTGATAAGTTGTGTTTGTTGCGGTTTAGTCATCCAGGATTTTCGTTCTAATGTTTTTACAACTTCTGGTTGTAACTGATGCTGTTTTATTGTGACTTCATAATTTTGATGGTGCTTCTGTTCCAAATGCAGTGTTTTTGAGCTACTTGGTGGACCAAAATGACATGGAAAGGAGGGCTCTAAATTGTGTGGTTTTTTAATAAAAAAATGCTGTTGTTCTCTCTTCAGCTCTTACAGACACAGGATTTAAAAGTTACGCCCCAGAACTGCGCAGACCAAAAGCAGACTACAAGGTAGGTATATTTTTGGTAGCCTGGATTCAGGACAACATTAAGGGGGAAAGGGTTTGAAGCTGCAAACACTCCTCTTCTTCGCCAAGGGCTGCTCTCTGGATGCTCACTCCACAGAGACTAGGGCTGTGATGCTGTGCATGCTTATTTGAGTGTAAGCCTCATTGAACATACTTGGATGATGTCAGGAGGTTTACAGCACAATCCTGTGCATGTTCCACTCTGTTCAAGTGGTACTTGCTCCCAGGTACTGGTTCACAGAATTGCTGTCTTAGAAGCTCTCTACCTTTAATAAGCAAGGAGATTCTCTCTAGTGGGTGGAAAAGGAAAATGGGGAACCATGCTCCTGCATTGTCCCTTTTCTGGAAACTGCCATCATAACAATGTATTAATTTTGTCCATTTAAATAATGGATAGCAAATCTCACTGAACATGTTGGCATCAGGGACAACTAATGTGTAGTGGGCATCAACCTTTATTTTTTTACATTTATATTCTGCCTTTCATCCAGCCTGGAACCCAGGGTGGCTTACATGGGGTTTCCAGGCAGTCTCTGCACTGATCAGACCCAAACCTACTTAGCTTCTGCAAGGTGGTAGCCTTATGGGGCCTTCAGACCATACCCAGGGACCATGCAGCTCTTCGACTTTCTTTCACTGTCAGTGACCAGCGGCATAGCCTGGCACGATACACATTCAATTTTAAGCCAATCCTAATGCATGGCAGACCATATGCACACCCCCCCGCAGGCTTGCAGCCCTTTACTTGCAGAACATCTTAAATATGTCATCCCTCCCACAAAGCTGTCTTCACAGGCTGTGGCTGCTTTTATTGTGCTGTGTTCCAGACATGTCTTGGGTGCTTTTGCAAGCAATACTAGTCGCAAATGACTCTCCTATGAGTCATTTGATGGGATGCAAGCAATGTTACTTCTCGCACCCCACTGTTGGGGTATCTCAATCATACATATAAGACGAAGGAGTTTGTCCTAATCTGTGCTTCTCAAAATATTTTGAGTGTTAAAGGCATCATGGTTTTGTTTTGTTACATTTCAGGATTACAGCAGTGACTGGAGCCCTAAAGACACAGTAAGGCGGCTGCAGAGAGGCAAGGTGAGACATCTTCCCTGCTTCTGAAAGGGCCAACCTTTGAATTTTTGGGTGGTGCTCCCATGCATATCCATTTCTTCTGCTCCTGCATGTCAACGCTGGAGATGTGGCTGTTGGTGGCTTTTCAGAGTTCTCTGTAAAGAACAGCCCTGTAATTTCCCTGTCTGAAAAGGAGGAGTTGAGGTCCTGCAAATGTCAGGAATGCCAGGGGATTATAGCAGAGGTAGCAGTCTCTGCTCCATAATTGAAGCATGTCCCAAATGGCAAGGAATAATATGTTATTTCACTGACAGCTTTGGAGCAGGTATCCTGAGAAAGCATCCATAGATCTGGTGCAGGGCTCTTGATGCTTTCCGTTGGTAGATCAAAGGGGAACTAAGTTATTTTTTGTGAATATAGAGGTAGTACATAAGCTGCTCCTGGCTGCTTTAGAACTGGCAATGAGCTGATATGCCACACAACATCTGTGTTTAGGAAACCTTTCTGTAACCTTTAGAAAGTGAATTCTTTGTTCCATTTTAGTCTTAGAGGTTAGGATGAGAAATTGGGGGTATAAGAAAGGAAAGTTCCCAGGGGCTATAAAGGCAACTACCAGCTCATCAGTTTATACAGAGCTGATAGTTTATCAGCTCTGTAGATTTAGGCCAGGGGTAGTCAACCTTTTTGTACCTACCGCCCACTAATGCATCTTTCTTGATAGTTAAATTTCCTTACCACCCACCAGTGCTCGATGGAAGGAGGATTCAGCTTGTGCCGTAGAACCCCCTACCGCCCACCTAGAATCCTGAAATGCCCACTAGTGGGCAGTAGGGACCAGGTTGACAAGCCCTGATTTAGACAGTGGGTTCCTAACAGAGACTTTGCGTAGTGATCTAAGGCCTGCAGTTGGGATAGAATGACCAAAATTCTTTTTCTGAAAGAGGATTCCTGTTGTACAAATCCCCAGTAAGGACTACCTCTCAGTGTGTGTATCTGCTCACATTGCAAATTCATGGACATAGAAGCACATGATAAGCTGTGTCTTGGTGGCTCAGAATAATTTTAATTGTGCCAAGACTACCACTCTGGCAACAAAGGCTTCCATTGGTATGTTTTGGCTCCTGAACCGCATGGAGAACAAATGACACATACAAATGATTAACCAAGTGCAGCTCCACTTCTGAGGAGTTTTATGATGAGCCACCTGTGTAGCTGTCTGTCTGAAGCAGGCCTCCACTCAGATAATCCAGGTTCCTCTCTAATCCTTCCATTATTCTCATTCCGTTCTAGATCTGCTCACTGGAGAGGTTTCACTCCCTACAGGACAAGCTGCAGCTACTGGATGAAGCTGTTGCAGTGCATGATGGGAATGTCATTACAGCCGTAAGTGCTGTGATCTTAAAATGTAGGGCAGAACAGGATGGGAGATACATGGCTACAGCCTAGTATGATCCCATTAACTTCTGGTTCTGTGGCCATTTGCATCTGAATGTGGGGGGTTTTACAATCAGTTTTCATATATTGGTTCTGATTAGCTGGAATTGAGTTTTAGATACTGGTTTCGTTGATCATTGGAAATATTAGGTTGCATTTTAGGAGACAAGGCATTTCCTTAACTTCCCTTGCCTCCAAGGATATGAGGTATAAATGAACCTTATGAAGCTCTTTGAATATTTTCCCTAAAATGTCCCAAGGTCCAGATGCCATGTAAATGTTTAGGTTTCTAACGCAGCAGAAAAACGCAAGTGTGCTTTTTCATATACAAGGTTCCACTATAAGTCACCTCCCAATTAGGTTAATGAGATGGGAAAGATTATTTCCCTGACGCCTTTGAGAACTTCTGCCTGGCTAGTTTATTCTCCTGGGTTTTGTAGGCCACTAGCTTTACCATGCGTATGAAATCAGTTTCTCTCCAATTCTGGGCAGATACCACAAATCAGGAGGGACGCGGGTGGCGCTGTGGGTAAAAGCCTCAGCGCCTAGGGCTTGCCGATCGAAAGGTTGGCGGTTCGAATCCCCGCGGCGGGGTGCGCTCCCGTTGCTCGGTCCCAGCGCCTGCCAACCTAGCAGTTCGAAAGTACCCCCGGGTGCAAGTAGATAAATAGGGACCGCTTTCTAGCGGGAAGGTAAACGGCGTTTCCGTGTGCGGCTCTGGCTCGCCAGAGCAGCGATGTCACGCTGGCCACGTGACCCGGAAGTGTCTCCGGACAGCGCTGGCCCCTGGCCTATAGAGTGAGATGGGCGCACAACCCCAGAGTCTGGCAAGACTGGCCCGTACGGGCAGGGGTACCTTTACCTTTACCTTTACCACAAATCAGATGCTGTCGCATCTGCTTCCTAAGCAACCATTTCCAGTTATGCCTCAGGATTGTGGCAGAAAATAAGCACCTTGTTGTCCATTTTCTTTCAGATCCTAATATTTCTGAAGAGAACCTTGAAGAAAGGTATGTGTGCCTGAAAAGTGGCTAGACCCAGTGGCAGGGGGCCAGGGCAGATTGGCTGTCTTTCCAGACCATTAAGATTACTACTTTTTTTTGCCTCCTTATCACAGCATTTGTGTTCATCATAATTTTAGTGCCAACAACTAGAAGGGGATAGCTTTGTTTGGAGTGGGAGGGGAACAGCCTTGCTGCAGAGGTTGACTATAGCGGCACTTTACTAAGCATGGAGAGATTGGGGGATGAGGATTGTTGTCACTCACCATCAGAGATCTGATGAGTACCATTTGTGCATCACGTTCTAGACCAGGCTTCCTCAGCCTCAGCCCTCCAGATGTTTTTGGCCTACAACTCCCATGATCTCTAGCTAGCAGGACCAGTGGTCAGGGATGGTGGGAATTGTAGTCTCAAAACATCTGGAGGGCCAAGGTTGAGGAAGCCTGTTCTAGACAGCATTATTGCAGCTGACATATTGGGAGGGAGTGGTGGATGGAGAAGGAGCTGCACTTCCTCTGTGGCAATATTTTGCCTTTTGGATGGTTGGAAAATGCAATTTATTCACCTTGGAAATGGTGCCTTGACACAGACATTTGGGATCCAAGTAAGCCACTGAGTTGACAAAAGGCTGCCTCAGGTGACCGATTAGCACTGACATTTGGATTCAGTGCCCAAAATCAATAACTTGATTAATCCAAGAGGGCCACAGTTTAGGCTTTCACCTGTTCTGACAAACCATATGATGACAACTGTGTGCATCCCAGACCATTAGCCACCTGTATTATTGGAAATGAAATCTATTAAGATAAAAGAAAGTGCCATCTTCCTGCTAGTACCTGATGTGAATGAGAATGATTCACTCCTGACCAGGCCAGTCAAGCACTTCTTGTCTGTTCATCCAGAAATCCTGTTCAGAGAGCTGGAGCTGCGGCAGGTGGCCTTGCGCCATTTAATACACTTTCTCAAGGAAACAGGGGACCAAAAACTCCTCCTGGACCTGCTGAGGTAAGATCCCAATGGAGCAATTCTTGTTTTGTAGGGCAGTTTTACCTGCCAAGTAATATGTATAAAAATGCATATGCTAGAGTCAAATGTACGTAAAAACTCTTATATCAGTGAAAATAAGATACAATGATGCATTATATTCAGTTGTTTTGCGAGAATGTGTATTTTGGAGCAAAAATAGAAAATTTGTTTATTAGCAGAAATTCACAGTCAAATGCTGATGAATTTTCAAGAGGACTTAAAAAAAATCACAAACTAATGTGAAAATCTGGGGAACTGAATTTTAAGAATGGAAGAATGAGAAACTGAAATGGAGAGATTTGCCCATCCTTAGTGCTTAGCAGGACTGATGCTTGTTTTTCCTCTGCAGGTTCCTGGACAGGACAGAGGAGGTTGCAGTGAGTATCCATCATGCCCTGGCTCACTTCTTATTTATAGGAAACAAAGATGTCCTGAGACATCCACTCAGGGCTGGCCCCAGCAAACTGAAGCAGCTGCCTCAGGTGGCAGAATCCCATGGGGTAGTACCCCACAAGCATTCCTGCTGCTGCCAGGGTTGCAGGATGGCTTCTGGTGGGATCTTGCCAGAAGCCACAGCCACATAACCCCAGGAAGCGAGGCTTCAGCTGCAGGGAGGCGGCAACACCTTCCCATTGCACCTCAGTTGGCGAAACGGGACAGGCCACCCCTGTATCCATTCAGTATATATTTACTCTGCACATCCTACTAGTTTAAGTCAACCCTTCTTGAGCCTGCTGTGTGTGTGTGTTCCTGCCTTCTCCAGCTGACACAGTACCGTGAGCACCTGATGATCCAGGATGTGGAGAAACGAAAGGAGTTTCTGAAAGGTTGCGTTGGGTAAGTAGGTTATGCAGACATTAGTTTTTATAGGATGAAATGAGTTTGAGCCCTAGACGTGAGGTGATTGCCAGTAAGCAGAATGGCCTTACTGTTCCCACAAACCAGGAAGGGGAAGAGCAATGAAGAAAAGCTTTAAAATTTAGAAAAATTGTGACAGCAGTCCCTAACATGACGTTAGATGTGGAGAAATGAATAGAGAGACATTTCTCTCTCTCTCTCCTAGTACTAGAACCCAGGACCATCCAGTGAAGCTGAACAGTGGTAGGTTCAGGACAGACAAAAGTAGGATTGGGGAACCTGTGGCTTCCAGTTGTTGTTGGACTCTTTAACTTCCATCAGCCCTAGTCAATAGGACCAGTGGTCAAGGATGATGGGAGCTGTTGTCCAGGAACATTTGGAGGGCCAGAGGTCCCCCAACCCTGTTAAAGATCTTAGGGCCAATCCCTGGCATTTCCCAGTAGGCCAGAAATTGAAAGCAGCTCATTTTTAGGGTGGGCAGGGAGCTCCAAAAATAACCACCAACGTAGTTCATAATTTACGCTTCAAGATTGTCATGCACAACAACCCAATTGGAACTAAGGATGGACAAAATCAGCAAACCAAAGGGAGGGAGAAATCCAAAACTGAAGAGAAACTCTTCTCCAATTTAGGTTACCATTTTCATTGGAAGATGCTGCTCATGTTCAAGACCATTATACGCTTCTGGAGAGGCAGATCATCATTGAGGTAAGGTCTCTTGCTCCGCCTTTGGGCACATGTGACTGGGAGTTCTCCCTCCTGACTCTGATCTGTTTGTTGTAACACCAAAGCTTCCTACTTGGATTGAAAGGGGGGAAATTACTGGGGGCTTGGCTTAATCAAGCAAGTCACATCTGGGATGTAGGATGGCTTCCTTGCTGTAGCCAGTCCATCATGATAGATGCTGAGAGACTGTTTAGCCTTCAGGTCATGCTGATAACTTACAGCCCTGCACTGATTTATAAGACTTGGCTGTAAAAGATTACAATTCTTGCTTTTAAAGAAACAACCTGAAACTCCTACTGTTATTAATAATAAGTAATATGCCATTGGAAGCCTGTCTTTAATTATTTTTATTTTATTTCTGCTATTTGTATACCACTTAACCACCAAAGTTTCTAAGTGGTATACATAAAGATTACAAAAAGCATCCAGTGGATAAAATCATACAGTGGCTCTGTCTCTGATAACCTTCCACTGGCAGGCATTTTTAGACAAGCTTCGGGCATATGGTGTCTGGTATGGCTGTTGTCAGTTTGCTGAAATTGTTTCAACAATGTTTATCAATTTTATTGTTGTGTTTTACCTGTCTTTACCGCTGCATTTTTGTGTTTTGTGTCTTCTTGTTAGCTGCCTTGAGCACCATTTGGTGGAAAGGCAGGATACAAATTTTAACAAATATTACTACTTGCATTCCACCTTTCCTCCAAGGTGCTCAGGATGACATGCAAGAAGTTTCCCTTTTCCCTCCTGCACAACAACCCTGTGAGGTAGCTTGAGCTGAAAGACAGTGGCTGGACTAAGATGACTAAGAGTGCAGCCCAGTGTCCACTTACCTGGGAGTGAGCCCCACTACCTGTAGTGAGCCTTATTTCTGAGTAAATGCTTGTAGGATTTCTGCCTCAGTATGCCTCATGATTTGAGCTGAGATTTAAAACTGGTCATCCTTGTCCCTATTATATTACCTTATAATTATCCTTGTTTTTCACGCATCATGTTTTTTCTGGTCTCCCCCCCCCCCCCCCAGGTAAATGACAAACATTTAGAGTCAGCTGGGCAGACGGAGATATTTCGGAAGTACCCTCGAAAGGCCTCCATCCTAAACATGCCACTGGTCACCACGCTTTTCTACTCCTGCTTCTATCACTACACGGAGACTGAGGTTAGGGTAACAAATATGGCGGGTCCTCTGTATTAGTTACTGAAGCCTCATGCCCTGCTGAAGAAAAGGGGGAGCAAGATTTGGCTCACATGGCCTGGCCAACCAAAGTAGCCTGTTGCCTCCAAATTGGCAATATTCTGTTGCCAGTATTGCAGGATTTCCGAGAAAGTGAATAGCTGGTCCAGGTATAGGGATACTGTATGGGAGACTCCTTCCTGTCTTACGTACTTGGTTCAACCAGTTCACATTATAATAAATATTAGCTATAACTGGAAGAAAGTAATGCACCATTAGTAATGCAGTGGTTGTTAAAGGTTTGGAACATCATATTCCAAAAGTAGAATAATAATAATAATAATAATAATAATAATAATAATAATAATAATAATATAAAATAAAATAAAATAAAATAAATAAAGAGTGGCTAGCTAGAGGTTAGCTAACAAGTTAAGTGAGCATTGGGATTTTAAAATAATAATTTACTGAAAGGAAAGGTACAATGTACAGTTTTTTTTTGTGTTTGCAAATGTGTGTAAAGATGAACAGATGGATAGATGGATTAGATGTGAAAATGCTAAAATAAATTTTCTGGCATTATAGACTTTAAGTCAGTTCTTGATTTGTTGTGGCAGAGCTAAAGGAGACTAGGTTTTAGAGAGCATAGAGTGCAAGACTCGGACTTGGTCGTGAGAAAGAGGTGATCAGAATATTGCCAGTTTTCTATAAATTGCCTGCCATCTATAGAATAGAATATTACAGAATAGTTGAGGTACCAACTAGGATGGGTCATCGCTATCCCCTCTCCTTTGTTAAATTTGCCATGTCTCTTCCTTCCAGGGAACATTCAGTAGTCCAGCAAACTTGAAGAAAACCTTCAAGGTAAGCTGTCTGCTGGGTATAATATCTGTACATTCTAGGAGAGGGCAACACTGTTAGAAATGTGCAGTGGAAATAAGGCAAAGGTGTGCTTTGGGTGAAGGAATTAAGTCCTACAACAGATGACCAAGTCTAGCCGCAGCAGCTCAGTATAGCAAAGTTCATTGCACTGGCCTTTAGCACTTCAGTTTGGCATTGTGCCTTCCAGATATTGCTGCACTTCATCTAGTTGCTGGGTTGTACCTTAAGAATTGATTGGTGCCAACCAGGAGCTCGCAACCCAAACTGCTGTCAATGCCTTTTCTAACATTTCAATGTTTCTGCCTTCTAGATCCCAGACAAACAGTATGTGCTGACAGCCCTGGCTGCTCGTGCCAAACTCCGGGCTTGGCATGATGTAGATGCTTTGTTCACCACCAAGGTGAGTCAGGGTGGTTTTCTGAAAGCTTGGGTCAAATATTGGGCCTTCATTGGCTCACAGATCACCCGGGATCTGCCAATAGATCCCAGTCTATATACTTGCCACCTCTGCTTTAAGATACCTGCCCTCCTGTAATACACTAGAGATCATCTCATCCATCAGTAGATGCTTGTTTCAGGCCTCTTTCACTCTTTCCCTTTAAGGAAACAGACTTGAGAATACAGTGATAGATGTGGGAGGCTGTTCATAAAGTCTGCAGTCAACCTCCATTGGAAAAGAGTGGAATCCTCAGCCAAAGGAAGGATGCTTTTGCCATTTGAGTGTATAAGGAGGGGCATGCAGACAGAGGAGGAGCTGTCTTGAACATCCTTTGTTTGCTGTTAAGAGGTTTTTTGCTGCATTTCCCATCCTGAAATCTCTGGGTTGCTTTTGTCACAAGATCTAATGTTAATGTGATTTTCGTATTGTGATTTCAGAACTGGTTGGGCTACACTAAAAAGAAAGCTCCTATTGGTTTTCATCGGGTAGTGGAGATCTTGCAGCGGAACAATGCCCCAGTACAAGTAAGTGAGTGACTTGCCCTGTTTCAGCATACCAGTATCCTGCCTCTGAAGTTAGAGACTTCTAACTCTACCCTGCAATTTCTTCATGTATACCACAAGTATATTCATCTTCATTTGGCTGTGCATAAGATATTGGAAGGGACAAGCCCCTCTGGCTGTGCTTGGTTTTCCTACTCCATGATGGTTTTCTCAATCAAATCTATCTTTGAGTTAATTTATCTTTGTTTGACGCATGGGGTTACTGGCTTGACCGTGTGCCTTTTGCATTATATATATATATATATTTTTATCCAGAAATATAAACAAGAATAAATTTAAGCAAAAGCAACTCCTTTTGATGGAGGAAGGCAGGTGCAGAGAAATGTGGTTTACAGCTAAACTTGGGAGATGGAGAAGAGAAGTTTTGGGTAGCTCTGCTCTGTTGATGCTTCCTGTCTTTCTTATGCAGGTCTTACAGGAGTACGTGCGCCTGGTAGAAGATGTTGAGACCAAGTTGAACCTTGCAATGAAATACAAGTGCCATGACGTTGTTATAGATGTGAGTCCTTGCTGTGTGTGGTGAGGAGGAGGCAGCTCTTGTTCCTGACTGTTCTGGGTAGTTTGTCCTTAGACATAAGACGCTGCCTTTATACAGAGCCCAACCATTAGTCCATCTATCTCAGTGCTGTCTACACTGACTGGCAGCAGCTCTCCAGGGTTTCAGACAGAGGACATTCCCAGCCCTACCGGGAGATGCCAGGTGTTGAAACTGTTTTATACAAGGCAGCTGCTCTACCCCTGAGCTACATTTCTTCCCCAGAGGATAAGAACACTTTCTTTCCAAAAAGGTTGAAGTGAAAGTACTGATTCTCCACTGGGGCAGTGCTCTGTCCCAAGGTTCCAGATACAGACCAGTGTGAAAGATTTACTGATACCCCTAAGGACCCAGTTGCAGGGATTCCAAAGAAAGATGCCCAGAACACCTGAGTGATCTGTCCTAGTGCTTTATTATAGAGAGAGACATCAAGAGACTCACATACAACAATACAATGCTGGCTTCCTTGCTTCACCTCAGAATGGATGCTGAAGTAGCAAGCACCATGGTTTTATCCATGAGGGTTTAATATGTTAAGTGTTACTTATACAAAAAGCAAGCTGGCAACAATAATCCAGGTAACTCACCCCTGCCTTAGAGGCCCGTTCCCAACTCTCATCCATCTCTCAGATAAAGAGAATAGTTGGCAGGCAGCCAGTGGGCCTGGGTAACAGCTTCCCCTCTCCCAGTTATGCCAAAAGCTAAGGCTGTAAAGCAAGCACAGAAGCATATGTGATATGTAGCAACTCATACCAATTAATTCACGATGACGTTTACATGCCTTTCACCATTTGGTTCCACACAGGCAGCTTATTTACTTAAAGCATATCTATTCAACTTTCATCAAGCAGAGTCCAGGGCAGCTAGCAGACAACAGAAAATTAAAAGAACACTATAGTACAAAAGCAAAATAATAAAGATGACAACAAGGCTAAGAACAGTGGAGTAAAAACCGCATTCTTCCACCAAAACCCAATTCTATTAGTAAGAGTTTCCAGCAGAGTTAAAAACTATTTTCTAGCAATGCTTAAGATGCCCAAGTTTCAAAAGCTGTCCTTCTAAAAGGAATGCCTTGATTTGATGGTGGAATGCCATTAATGATGGGCCAAAGTCAGTGTCTCCTGGGAGGGAGTTCCAGAGTGCAGGCACTGAGAAGGCCAACTATGCTCTATCACTCTGAGATAGAGGACTGCCGTGCACCTTAGCTGGCTTTTGCTTTTTAACTAGACCTACAAAGACTTGAAGGATCGTCTCCAGTTGATGGCGTACAGATGTAAAGTTGATCGGGGTTCTCCAGCAGAGGAGAAGATTGATAGCATCCTCAGCAACCCGGTAAGAAAGAACAACTCATTCACACAGTTTGCTCCAGGGCCGTCTTTAGCATATGTGGTGCAGGGGTGCAAAAATCCGCCCAGCACCCCCAATTTTTTTTGGGGGGGGCAGGTCAAGGTTGTTGAGCTTTTTATAGAGGGGCAGCTCATAACTCATAAAAAGCGGCAACAATAACTCCATCTTTCCATTTTTGTGATCATGCAAAAATGAAAGACACCACTAGGGGGCGCCGCCAGATACGTTGATTCTGCAGCTCTTCCGCAAAAGAGAACAGAAACGACCCATCAACCGCAATCACCGGGGGGTCCCGGTTAAGGGCTTAGGCGGCTTCAGCGGTGGCCGCCCCCCAGAATTTGGCGCCCGGGTGCGCCGCATCCCTTGTGCCCCTGGGTAAAGATGGCCTTGGTTTGCTCTCATTCCGTTTTTTTCCAGGTGCCAGCTTTGATTTAGTTGCAGAAAGTAAGGTTGAGCAATAAGGGCAAGCAGAAGTGATGTTGGGAAGAGCGGTTGATAAATGTTTAGTGATCCTACTGTTGGCTCTTGTCACAGCTTTATCCTTTCATTTTCTCATGTGTGGTAGACATCGTCAAACTCATACCACATGCCAACTTTTTTTTTTTTTGTAAGGGGGACTCTTGTGAGATAGTGGTATCACTTTTATATCAGGGCAAAACAAAACAAAAGCCAAGTATCTGTGTTCGTTTATCATGCCAGGCAGTTGCTTTTGAGAGTCAACTGTTAGCTTGCATCTTTCCCCCTGCTGCCTCCAGAAATCCAATTCTACCTTTCAGATTCAATTTCATTTCCATTTTACAGTGTAGTAGTGACTTGTAACAGTATACAGCTAGAAACCCAAGAAAATTCAGGACATGATTTCTGTGTACAAAATCCTTCTCCTAAATCAGAAGCTTAAAGACTTAATCCCCTTTAATGATACAGATGGCAGTAAAACTTACCTTCTACTTAATGGAGATGATTTGTGCAAGTTAATTGCTTGTTGTTTGCTTTCCTATATGTCCTATAAGCTTGTGTGAAACAGGGCTTCTAACGTGGGTTTTTTATTAATCCATTTCAAGCATTAACCCAAGATTGCTGGCTCTTCTGTTTCTACCGGATTGTCACTTAGTTGCACTGAAATTAAAGTCTCATATCTCTATTTTGGTTAAAAGATTAAAATATATAATTTTACTCCCATTGTTTTCTCACAAATTGAGTATGGAGTCCTGTCTCCCCATCTGTTTTGACAGGTGTAGGTTCACTGGCTGTTGTCCAGGCAGCCGGGAGGTGTGATGATATTTGAAACTAGCCATATCTCATTCTGTTTCTCTTTCAGCAAATCCGATGGAAGAATTGAGAGCTGCTCACTCATCATGGAAGAAGCCTGATTTTACTGGAACAATGAAGGCAAGCTGCCAAACATAGCTCTGCATTGGTTTTAATCCACTGCCCAGATTGTAGCTGGCTCTGCTTTTGGATCCTGGGACAGAACCCAAAGGAGATGTTCAGCCAACAGAACCAAAGCTAAAAAGCTGAAATCCAGCACTCTCTTTTCAACTTGACCATATGATGAATAGAACATGATTGCATAAATGAGAAAAGTAAATGTGATCAAGAAACTGGCACCCAAACACTTCTTGCAGACTATCTGTTCATCTGAGTCAGGAAGGACGGCTCCCTGTGAAATTGTTATTTATAGGAATTGTTTCCAGTCCTTTCATTTTATCCAGGTCCAAAGTGCGGGACAGTGACTGCTTTGATAGGATTGAAACTCAAGATAATTGGGACTTTTATTTAACTGAGGAAGGGCTGTATAGAGATTCTTCAAGGCTATCTAACCCCACCCGTGTTCTTCTCCCCAGATCATTGTATAATAACCACTTGCCTTTAGGCCAAGGAGAACATAAAACCAATTCTAGTTGGAGACTGACCAATATGCTTCTTGGACAATGGTTGCATTTTCCCTCAGCAAGGGCTAATAAGACTACTTGTTCTTTGGTACTTCTTTCATAAAATGTACCACAGGCCTGGATCCCTTTCTCTTCTGCCCTCTTTCTCCTTCATTTTTTCCATTCCTGTAAATAAAGCTTTGCCTCCCTCTGTGTGACTGCAATGTGTTTTCTTGCTTTTTTTATCTTGCAAAAGTAGAATAGCCAGCTGGGGTTATCATGGGGTTGTACCCTCAAGGGATTATAAGTAAAATGGGAAATTATTATCTAGGGACTCTAAAGCATTTTTGTCCACTGTGACTCTTCAGTGAGAGGACATACATACTTTTTTATTTATATTTATGTTTATATATTAAAACACCACTCAATATTTTTTTTAAAAAAACCCTACAAAATATAAAACAGAAAAATCAAGAAAAACCCAACTACAAAACATACAAAAGTTTAAATACTAAAACACATTAATATTACCTCAACTTTCTAAGCATCTGGGTGTTTTTTTATTATTATTGTTATGTATTAAATTCCTATATGGCCCTTTCATCCAAGGATCACAGGGTGGTTTAAGAACACAAAAAATGCATAACATAGTAACAAACGAGCAATAACCTCCAGTGTGCATACTTGTCTAAAGAGTGCAGTGAAGATGCCTGCTTGATCTCAATAGGGAGTTCCAATAGGCACTGTCGCATTAAAGGATCAAGTTCTTACAAATGCAGAATGGGTATGTGGGCACCTGTAGTGCCAGTCCACCAAACAAAGCAGTCAAGTGGGCACATATGGGATAAGGTGATAGGTGTTGAGATTCCTGCATTGCAGGGGCTGGACTAGATTGCCCCCAGGGTCTCTTCCAATTCTATGATGCCACAGGCATTTCAGTATAGTGATGTTGATTCACGCTGGACTCAAAAGAATTCACTTGCACATGTATTGGAAGCTGCTTTAGCCTGAGTCAGACCAATGGTCCATATAGCTCAGTATTACCTACACTTGACTAGCACTTGACCATGGTTTCAGAGTGTCTTTCATAGTCTTACCTGGAGAAGCCAGGGACTCTTAACTGGGGACTTTCTTCAGTTGCTCTACCACCCTTGCACATCCTGTTTGCATATTCCTGCCAGGCCATGCAAAGCAGTAAGCTGTTGAACTTGGAACTGGGAGAGAAGATTCAAACTCCCATCTAACCACTAGAAGCAAGCTTTAACACTGACTATTTTCAGATGTTCCTTTAGGGCAGCCTTTCTCGACCTTGGGTCCCCAGGTGTTGTGGGACTACAGTTCCCATCAGGGCCAGTGGTCAGTGTTTATGGAAGTTGCAGTCCAAGAACATCTGGGGATCCAAGGTTGAGAAAGGCTGCTTTAGAGTATATGAAGAGAACAGCTTTAATGTATGGTTTATACATAAGCTAGTACCACATGTGTCAATCGGCCAATTCTGGTATGCCTGGTTTTAAAGTTTATATTTTTAGGTAACTGCATTCATTTCCCCTGTTTTGCTTTAAGGTGAAAAATAAGGCAAGGAGTTTTGCTTTTTGTAAGTTGCCCTGGTAATTTCTTATGCATTAAAGGTCAAGGATATAAATGTTCCTTGTGCCTGTCTTGGAAGGCACTTCAACCCCAAAGGACACAAGGGACAGTTAGTCTGGAACACATAATTTAATGCAAGAGTCATTTTTAAAATAAATTGAATTTAGTTTAGAATTTTCCCTTCACACATAAGCATATATTGTAAGAGTAGAGAAAGTCAGCCACCTTAGACTCTACAGTCATAATGGCTGTTCATACTAAATAACAATTTTCAACACAAGGTAGCAGATTTAGACAAAGATGTCTAAAGCTCTGGAAAGTTCATATAAGACAGTTCAAAGTAGTCTGTACCTTTTAAAGAGTTGCTCAGATTCCCTGTAGGGAGGGAAATTATTTGCTGTCTCCTTTAAAGGCAGTAATTATGAAGTCATCACGTGCAAAAATGGGTTCTAGAAACAAGGTTCAGTTACCAGGCATTTGCCATGACGACGGTGGTTTTGTTTGATAGTGTGGCAGTTGAGCAGGACCCAGAAGCTTTTGGAGTGAAAAGGGATGGGATGCTGTGCACTGCAGCTGCCTGTTTCTTTCAGCGGATGTGAAAGCTGGTAATTGGGTGAGGGTCTTTCCTTCTTTCCCCCTTTCTTGTGCCAGGCGAAGGCAATTTTGCTTCTCATGGCCATCAATGGTTCAACAGGACAAGATAGGTCCTTCCATTTCAATAGTACTATCCTCCAGTGTTGTGTAGTGGTTAAGAGTGGTTAAGTCTCGTAATCTGGGGAACTGGGTTCGCTTCCCCGCTCCTCCACATGCAGCTGCTGGGTGACCTTGGGCCAGTCACACTTCTCTGAAGTCTCTCAGCTCCACTCACCTCACAGAGTGTTTGTTGTGGGGGAGGAAGGGAAAGGAGAATGTTAGCCGCTTTGAGATTCCTTAAAAGGGAGTGAAAGGCGGGATATCAAATCCAAACTCTTCTTCTTCTTGATGGCAAATTGATGACTTTGGGGAGTAGCTAGTTTCTTTTTTTCTTCTTTTTTTAAGGCTGTATTTTGAACTGAGCATGGGCTGAAGGACAAGGGACATCCACTCCATTCATTCCCAAGAGCTGTGCAAATAGCCACAGAGGTAATGTCTGGAAGTCTCCCCCTTTTGTTGGAAGCCCAGAGTTTGTGGCAGAGAAGTTTGTTTCTCGTTCTGTGCCACTTCCCTGTGCGGTTGACTAAAGGCAAAAGTACCCGAGGCTCTGGGTGGCACACAAGAATGGCCACATGCACAATAGTTGATTTCACCCTTGCAGAAAGGGTGGTCACCACAGAGCAGTTGGAAATGGATGACCATTCTGCCACTATTGCAGCTGCCGCTCACCACAGAAGGTTTCTGTTCAAGCTCAAGATGGATGATATTATGGCGAACCTGAAGACCTTTCAGCCCGACTATGGAGCAGGGATACATGAGCCCCTGATGAGCTTAAAATGTCGTGCCAAAGGACTGACAGTGACTGCCTGTGCCCACGCATTCTTCTTCTGCAGACTGCTCCAAGCCACCAGGTAAAGTAAGGAACAAAAATCATTCCTGTAAGATTTCCTGCTGTGGATTAAAGCTGCATTATATTAATGGAACACCACTTTCTTCCCTTTTTCTCAGTCTGTGGTCTACATGGGCAAAGCATAAAGGGACCTCACACACTTTTATCTTAAGACTTCATTCTGACTTGTGCAGCTTTCCTCCTTCTGTTTTTATAATGAATTGATTTTAGAATGCTGTATTATTTTACTGTTGTTAGCCACTTTGAGCCCGTCTTCAGCTGGGGAGGGCAGGATATAATTATTATTTTTTAAATTCTTCTTCTTATTATTATTATTTTATTTCAACAGTTTGAGTTTATTGATCTGTCCATGATGCAAGACATTGTTTGTAATGGATATTAAAGAGGGATGAAAATCACATAGAATCATAGAATTGTAGAGTTGCTTTTTATTTTTGCTATTGGGTGCTGGATGTTGCTTGTGTAATCTCATTGTATTTATAGTATTGACATTTTTCATATGGTATTATATTTGCTGTTGTGTTGTTTTGCTATGTTATTATGAAATTGTTTGTGAGATGCCTTCCTGTTTTCTTGTTGCAGGCTACTTTTAGCATTTTTGTGCATGTAAAAGCAGCCTACAAATAAAACGAATGAATGACACTGCCATTTATGTTCTTCCTCAGGCAGAAAAGAGAGGGTGACAGCCAAGGCCTGAAGCTTGGGATTATTGGTGGAGGCCATATTGGGAAACAGCTGGCCAGGACAATGTTGCATCTGGGTGGCATGTCAGGAAAGAGCATCCAGATATCTACAAGGCGTCCAGAAACTCTGGGTAAGACTCAGGTGCTTGACAGGCATTCAGCAATCAATTTAGTAATCACAAAATTTAGGTGCACTCCTGCCTAGAGATCCAGGTGGAGGTCTAGGTAGAGGGAAATAACTAGATGGAGGGAAGCTTAGAACAATGAAATCCTTTCCAATAATCATCCCTGAAGATAAAGAGGAGGAATATTAAAAGTCTTTTTATAGTTTTTGAAAGGTGGCCAGTTTCTGAGGTTTGGCGATTTTCGAATTATAGACTTTAAATCTGAGTTTTTGAAATAGTGCCAGGTGATTATTATTTTTTTGCATTTGTTTCTGGGATAGAGGCTTCAGTCCTCCATGGCCCAGAAGAACTGTGGTGTATGACAGCTATCTGTGGTCATTATGCAAAGTTCTCAAAGTGTCATCAGACGAGAGGACTTGGCTATAATGAAGTCATCTCGCATCACTCTTGTGGCCCATTTTCTTTCATGTTAATGTATTCAAAAAGAAATTACAGACATTAACTCCATCCCAATGCCCTCTACATTAAGACAGATGGAAAACATCCTCATAAGTACACTATGTGCTATAAGGGCATACCTAGAGATGTTCTTAGTGGCTTCTCTGTAACTATGCTATACACCTCCCGAGGAAGCAGAGGCTGCACATCATCTGGAAGTGATGGTGGAAGAAGCTTTTTACTGAAACTGGCTTTTAATGGTAGAGAAAGGTAGGATACAATAATCAGCATTCTGCTTGGTACCCACTTCAGATTATTGGAACGGTGTATGCTATACAAACCAAGTGAGCTGTCTCTGTGTGTAGGATCACACAACCTTGCAGTGCAGTCCTAAACAGGTTTACTCAGAAACAAATCCCTCTGTGCTTGGGTGAGAGCACCACTGTGCTCTTAGCTGCAAGTGCATGGGGTTGCAACCTCAGGAATTAAATAGGTGGCCATTCTTATGCCGGAACAAGAGATCATTCTTCCTCTCCATTGTCTTTTCCAGGAGAATTTGAGACACTGGGAGTTGCCTGCTTTTATGACAACAGGAAGCTGGTGGGCTGGGCAGATGCTGTATTTCTCTGCTGTCTTCCGTCTCACCTCCCACACATTTGTGCAGAAATCCAGGATGCACTTACAAAATGTTGCATTATCTACAGCTTGGTCACAGCTATCCCTCTGCCCAGGTACTGTGCATTAAAACATCAGAGCTAGCTTAATTTGAATATATCATCCAATTGTGTGACACAACTTAAAAGCAACAAGTAACTATTTCCTCTGAGTTAAGCAATTGCTGGTGTCACAGTTGTGGTGAACCTTACCTATTCAAGGTGACCCTTCCTAGTACTATCTGCTTTACTTGGGAACTAGATCTAAGGATTTTGCTCATATTATATTTTAGAATTCTGAGACTAGCAGTGCAAATCTATGCATGTTTACTCAGAAGCAAGTCTCAAGGAAACTCTCCCAACTAACTGTGCATCAAATTATAGCTTGGGACCGCAATCCTATGCACATTTCCCCCAAGAATGCACAGCTAGTATTATAATTAGGTGTGTGACAGTGCTTAGTTTGTGCCATTTGATGCAAAACATGTACATTCTGGGTTATAAGGAAAGCCATGTTTGAAGTTTTTCCAATGTAACTTAAGCAGGGCACACTACCAGATGTCTTTGGTTTCTTATCTGCTTATACTATGACACACACTTGCTCACTCACTGCAACCATGGTACAAGCTTGAACCCCTAAAACCTCACATTGCTCAGAGATTGACACATTACAGAATGACCATTCTGGCCTGTATTGTGAGTTTTCTTAAGGATGTCAGGAATGGTGATTGCAAACATATCGTTTTCATAGTACCAGGCTCCACCCATATCTTCCACCGAATATTTAATCAGTGTGTTGTTTTAATGGGATTGCTTTATTGTATATTTTAATGATGAGTTTATGTTTCAGTGTTTTAATGGGATTTTTATTGTGAATTTTAATCATTTATATTTTAATGCTTGTGCAACTGATTTTTAGACTTGTAAACCACTTAGAACCCTGTTTTGGCATTAAGGGGTATATAAATGAATAACTACAGCAGCAACATGTAGAAATTGGGGGCAGTGATTACAATCCAGTCCAGTGAGCCCACACACATGCATGAATGCATTTTGAAGGCATGTAATAGGGGACTCAGCTACATTCAGGCAATGATATCGTTAAACATACGACACCAGATGGTGCTGTAGTGTCTGAGCCTTTGTCAATGTGATTTTCCATAATGAGCTTTAGAACATGTTTTATCATTCTTCTTCTGCCTGCTTGCCTCTCAGACCAAAGTCCATCTGATTAACTCTGCTCTTATTTGCTTTTAGGCTGAAACAACTTCTTTCCTCCAATAACATCTTGAGGCCACAGTACAAGTTTGTGGAGAGTGGACTTTTTCAGATGTGGGAGGCCAGCAGGACAGTTGTGGAAGCCCTCAAAGACCCAGCTGTTATCCAAGCCACATGTCCCTGTAACCCTAATGGTAGGTGAACTATCTTTCTTCACTTTGCAGCCTGTATGCAGAAGAGAGCTTGGTTATTCTTATGTGGTTAATTTAATGTTCACCTCTTATAATCAAAGCCCAGCTTTTGTATCTGTATGCAGGGAGGTGAAATAGGTTCATTTGCCATGTCCTGGATCACAATGCACAAAATAAACCATCCTCCAAAAACATAGGAGGCCTTCTGACATCTCCCCGCTATATGTGGCAAATGAGTGATTATATCTGAGCATTTCCAATACTTAACGTTTGTATCTGAATATTTTGTTCAGCCCACCTGCTGTTAAAAGCAAAGTTCACTTTTGCTACAGTTTTAACCATTTTCTTTTTTAGTCTTGGATGTTTGAACCCCATTTCTGTTAACATTTCCACTCCCCCCCCCCCCCATTCCACAGCTTTCTTTTCTCTCACTCTCTACCACCAGAAGTCTGTCCTCTGTCCCTGCGTTGGTCAATTACCCCTTCTCAGTGCTTTTTTTCTGGGGGTACACACGGATACGCATACTTTTTTGAGTTAAAATGAGAGTAACCCTAAACATGTAAAAAAACAACAACAACAAAACAACACTGCCTCTTATAATTTTTCTCTCCAGCCCAGAAATGGAGTCTCAGATGCAGATGCACCATCCATTATAGCTGGCTGCCATCAGCTTGGGAAAAGTGGCACCAGCATCACATGCCTACCTCTGAGACTCAATCCACACATGCAGCAGAATGAGATAGTGGAGTGGGCTGGAAGTGAGAGAAATTATTTTTGTTCATGCTTCCCCCATTATTATTTTTTTTAAAAGCTTCCAGTAAATAAAGAAGTAGCATATTTGCAAAAGGCAACTGAGCTCCTTGCTGCGCTAGTTTTCTATGTACAAGGACTTGTTTCTACAGAAGATTTTAAAAATGTGATTCATCCACCTGTAATCCTAAAGTAGTAGCTGCCTCAGAAGTCAACCATTTTATTCTTGACTCATTTAGCTGCCTGTCAGGTCAGAGTCTGTATCCACGGACAGGAGGAGAGATGCAGGTATTCTCTCAGCCCAATTCCCATTCATGATCCTGCTTGTGTGGGCCTTATATGTTTTCCCCAAAAAGGTGCAGGAAAGGGCCTCAGACAATGGCAATCCCTAACCAGGGAGAAGGGTCACAAATTGAAAGGAAAGGTTGGCTTAAGGGCTGCATCATGTTGTGCAGGCCTGGCCTAGCAGTATGGTGAACCAAACACTTTGTATGTCTAATATAACATTTGTGTTATCTTACAGCGGAAATTGTTGTCAATACAAAGTGGCTGGCAGCAGTTTTCTATGCAGCTCTAAACAGCTACACATGGCAGCGTGTAACCTACATGAGAGCCCTGCTCTTCCTTAATGAAGCGTGTTTTCCTGCAAAAGCTAGCACCACCTCCTTAGATAATAGATCGGAATCGCCAGAGCTAGTTTGTGAAAACTTCATCAACCAAGCCTTCGCTTCCACCCTGCAATGTAATAAGTAAGTATGACAAACTAGAAATTTACTCTTGACCTACTGAGCATTTTAAAAAGTGGATGGAGCTTCATCTATGCATGATACTGAATTAGAAACACGCTTTCCAAGTAAAAGAACCCTATGTTCTTCGGTCCTGATGACCCAACCCCCCCATTTTCTTGTTCTCCAAACCCTACTCAGTTTAAACTTCCAGAAGACATAGAGTTTATATAACTGGATAGTTTAACATCTGGGGTTAGTGTCTGCTTGAGACAGGGTTAAACCTAAAGTTAGGCAGTTGCGTGGAAGTTGTTGGAAATGTTTCCATGTGGTAGTGAGTTCCTAACATTGAAAAATCATGCATCCTGTGTATAGTCCTGATTGTGTGTGGGGTTGCTATACCATTGCCATGGCCACTAAGTATATGCAGCACTGGCATGGGACTCTGGTGTGCAAGAATGGATGCTACCTTTCCCCATGCTTCAGTTCTGCTGAAAATCCCCATCCAGACTGTTATTGGCTTAAAGAGGTAAGCTTCTACCGACTGTTATTGCTAAAAGGGAAGAAACATTAAGGTGACATTCAACTAAATACTTGTACTAGCGCAATAGGATTTCCTTTCCTCTCTCTGCACATGCCCCATGCATCTGCTCGTGAGGGTTGGGAAAACCTCCAGCACAAATTTAGGGGGTGCATGGAGAAAGGGGGGGGGGTATGTTTTGTTGCACAGGGAGAAATCCTTGCGTTGATGGAATGTTCACCTTAGCGCTATGTTGAATACAACCCATCAAATGCATTTAATGCCATCTCTGTTGTGGACTGACCAAGAGAAGGCAGCTTCCAAGCTGTGCAGTATATTCTGTTCGTTGTTCTTTTGTCTTGTTTTCTCTTAGCAGCCCTTGCATAGAAAGAAAGAAAGAAAAGTGGTTAGCAAGTTAAATATTAAATCTTCCCATTTTTATCTGCAAGACCTCTATAACAACAAAAATATAAGGATAGAATGGTGGCATTTATATGTGCGGAAGTTGCCCAAGGTCGTTTGACCCTTTATAAAATATCATTCTCTTTTTCTCTCCTAGAAAAGACTGTGTAAGATTAGAGTTTAGAGTTTAAACATAGCACATTACTTTACTTGGTATGCTAAAACACATTTACATTAATATATGAGACTGGCTAAATATGTAGAGACTTATATTCCAAGGCACATAGCAGCATAAAACAACAACTGCTGCTCTCATTGTGAAACTCACTCTCACTCCCTACAGTTGATAACAGACCTAACTGAAAAAAACACCTACTGTGGTGACATTATAGAATTCTATACTACATTAATTCTTTCCATAGCATTTTGGATGCACCACTCCCTTTGGTTTCAAATATGCATTCAATAGTAACAACAACAACAACAACAACAACTTATTATTTATACCCCGCCTGTCTGGCCGGGTCTCCCCAGCCACTCTGGGCAGCTTCCAACAAAACACTAAAATACAATAACCTATTAAACATTAAAAGCTTCCCTAAACAGGGCTGCCTTCAGATGTCTTCTAAAAGTTTGGTAGTTGTTGTTGTTTAGTTGTTTAGTCGTGTCCGTGACCCCATGGACCAGACCACGCCAGGCACTTCTATCTTCCACTGCCTCCCACAGTTTGGTCAAACTCATGTTTGTAGCTTCGAGAACGCTGTCTAACCATCTTGTCCTCTGTCGTCCCCTTCTTGTGCCCTCAATCTTTCCCAACATCAGGGTCTTTTCCAGGGAGTCTTCTCTTCTCATGAGGTGGCCAAAGGACTGGAGCCTCAGCTTCACGATCTGTCCTTCCAAAGTTTGGTAGTAGTGACCTATATATAAATGTTTTCTGTTCCCCTAGTACTTTCCCATGGTTTGACCTGACAGCTGTACAGCAAAGGGACTCACCTTTTAGCCAGTTTCTTGAATCAACTACATCTTTCCAGAAAGTTGCTTTATTATATCGTAACTTGATTGCTGTATTATCTACAAACACTGAAGAATCAATTAGCGCTGTCTCTAAGAAGACATCTCTTTCAGCTGTGCTACTGAACCCCACCAAGACTTTGATTCATGGCCTAGATGGGACTTTCATAAGCAAAGTAGAAGAGGGATCTAGTTCTGATTCTGAAGAGACATAAATTAATTATGGTGTGACTCCAGTCAAGAAGAAGTAGGAAAGGTATTGCTTTTAATCTCAGTACTAAAACCTATGTAAGTATTAAGTAACTACTACCCTTTCTAACCACATACATTTCAGGAATCCAAATAGTGATTTGTAATGAAAAAATATATCAATAGGGGGTGATATTTAGCAATGGAAAGTTTGTAACACAGGCTAAGCAGGGAAGAATTGCTACAAACTGAATCTCAGGAATGACATGTTTTTAAAATGTTTAGATCCTATCATATCTACGCTATGGTGTGGTAAAATAAAGTGAAAAGAAACACTAATATAATTATTAGCCATTTGTTCTTTTACCTCTCATGTAGCTAAACCTGTACTCCTTCATCTGCCACTGTTTTTCTCTAAACCTCATAGCTGAACACAAGTGATTTAAATAAATAACATATGCAATGTTGCAATACAATGGTGATGAACAGCTGCCTCAGTTCAGGATAAATGGAAAACAGGAACATCACTTCTTAGCTGAAGCTAAGCATGATCACTTGAAAATATATTCAACGAAAAACTGTGGAACACAACTTCTAAGCAATCCAATGAACACAGTGTCCATTGCTTCATGAATAAAATTTTGTGTGAACGCGGCCTATGAAGCAAAATCCATATTTTATGAACTCAAGGATGAATACAAAATTCTGTGGCATAAAATGTAAATATCCAAAACCATAGATTCAGAGTTTTTTATATTATAAAAACACTTGACATTTACTATACACTTCATATAGATAATCAAGGTAATCCTTACAAATGTGTACTGTAGATGGAGATACTATGGATGAGGGATGGTTGCTTGACTATGGTTAAATGGTGAGATCATGGCTGGGGCAAAGTTTTAACCGTGGCTTTCACAGTGCACGTTCACAGCCATCACACTACAGTCTGGCTCACACACCTTGTTAAGACAAACCATAGCTCCAATGACAATATACATACAGTCAAACCTCAGATCCCAAACACCTCCATTTTGGAATGTTTCGGCTCTCGAACAAAGAAAACCCAGAAGTAAATGCTCCAGTTTTCAAATGTTTTTCAGAAGCCGTATGTCCAATGTGGCTTCTACTTGAGTGCAGGAAGCTCCTGCAGCAAATTGGAAGCCACACCTCAGTTATTGAACAGGCTTCCGGAACAGATTGCGTTCGTCAACCGAGGCTTGACTGTACTGCTAATGTGCTGCACTAAGCTAAACCATGGTTTGGCTCATTGATCCCTGGGCTCATGGTTTTGTTCTCTCCACACTAACCACAAGCTTTAAGATTTGCTCTAAGATTTACAGTTTATGGTTTGCCCAGGGTACCTAAACCATAAGCTTGTGTTTGGATGATATTATAAGTCAGACCATGTCTTAGCTCAGTGCAGTAGCAGAAAGAGGACCAAATCATATGCAATCTCCTCTCCAGGAGCCTCCACACACTTGTACGCACACTTGGGCTAAGCAATGGTTTAGGGTTAGGCTGTTGTGTGAATCAGGCCAATGTGAGCCCTCACAAAGAGCAAGGAAAAGACCTTAAGATAAACTCCAGTAAGAACACTCTCCTGTGTTTCTGTGTGCTGTTTCTGTGTTGACACCACAGCTGCATGACTGTCCTCTTTGCCATGTTTAGGATTAGGCTGCAGAAAAGCACATCTCTGTTTGCTCTGCAACCACTAGTCCAACTAGCTGCTCAGTGAATGGGGACCACACCCAACTTGATAGTGTTAAAAAACCCAATTTATTTCTTTTGGGAATATCAGTTACCATGTTGTGAGCTCATTTCCTGTGAGCTAGCTTGCTGCAAACTAGCTTGATGTGAGCTAGCCTGCTGTGAACTAGTCCGCCGCGAACTAGTCTGCCGCGAGCTACTCCGCCGTGAGCTACTCCGCCGTAAACTTTTATATTGTGAACTTTCATGCCATGAACTTTCATCCTGTGGTGGTGCTGGCTCATAGTCACGTAATCCTGAGTCTTCGATAAACTGAGAATAGGTAAGGGCATCACTTCGTTTTCCAGTCCGCGATTTCTGCTCCAGAAACAAACCCATATTATCTCTGCGGGGGAGAGAGATGCTTCTGACAAAGGGGGGCTCCTCTATTTCCAGCAATTCTCGCATATGTCGTGAAATTTCCTGAAAAGCAAAAGGAAGTTTTAAGAAAACCATCTCATTTAGGAAAATAAATGTATTAATTTTTTTGTTCTGTTGAGTTTTCATCCTTGTATCCCATAATAAAACAGCAAGAGAAGGAAGGGACCATGGCTCCATGATAAAACACATGTTACACATATAGAAGATCCCAGTTTCAATTCTTGGCATCTTTTCTTAAATGTATCCTGTGTAGCAAGCAATGGAGAAAATTTCTCATTGAGAACTAGGAAAACTGTTATCAGAGTAGATAACACTGGGCTAGATGGAGAAAAAGTATGACTTAGTATAGGAAAGCTTCCTAAGATGAATGGGTGTGGATAAAAAAAAATGCAATTTCAGTTAGCTGAAGCAGTTTCTTGAGATGGTTTCCAAAATTCCCATGGCTGCTGCTATTTTATGTCATGTACAGGAATTTCTAAACACAGGGTATCATATAACAAAGCTTTAGTTTTAGCTATAAGCTTATAATAGCAATAGTTTTAGGAGACAGGACCCAGCAGCAATAGACAGATTTTACTGATTTAATATTGCAATCCTAAGAACATAAGTAGAGCCCTGCTGGATCAGGCCGAAGTACCATCTAGTCTAACCTCCTGTTCTCAGGATGTAAGAAGGCATTGCTTTCTTTCCTATTCTGCAGTTGTTATATGCAGCACTGTTTCTGTTCTGCCACAGTTCATCTTCTGCCAAAAAAATGGTATTATTCAGCTCTCTCTCCACTGTGGCAAAATCCACCATGGAAGCACCCGGTGTATAATAAAACAGAAGTAACCAGAGAAAAAATCTAGTCTCTACAAAAGTGCATATGCCCATATCACTTGTCACATAATCTGTCTTCCATCTACAAAGAAGATCCAGTTGCAGTATGTGCTCTTACCTTCATATGCTCAAAGTCAGTTATCCCAATCTGTGGTAGATTACAACAATTTACATGGATGAGTTTGCGCCCAGAGATAAAGTTTGCAGTAAAACACTCCTAATTACAACAAAACAAGAAACAAATCAGCAACAACAAAACTGCATAATTACATAGCATGTGGTATGTATGACAAGTGGCAAAACCTTTTATTTCTTTCTCCAACTACGGTAACTTAAACTGGTGGCATTTAATTAAATATAACAAAGGTCCAACAATTCACAGTAGTGGAGCTGGGCTCAAACAGCTGAATGTCTTCTCATGTATGCTGCCCTGGGCTTCTTTGAGAAGAAGGATATAAATACATTCAATAAATAAATGCTGCTATACGTGAAGGTTGATCAGGATTATTTTCATTTCGTGTGTGTGTGACCTTCTAGGATACATGTCTATAATTCAAAACAATGCAATTACAAATTAGAATAACAAAAAAGTGTTACAAAAGCATCCATTTGGTGACTGAAGTGCACTCTACACATGCTCAGGGTAACCTTTCTTCACTTTGTCATATCAGGAAGAGCCAGTGTGGTGTAGTGGTTAAGAGCGGTAGTCACGTAATCTGGGTAACCGGGTTCGCGTCTCCACTCCTCCACATGCAGCTGCTGGGTGACCTTGGGCCAGTCACACTTCTTTGAAGTCTCTCAGCCTCACTCACCTCACAGAGTGTTTGTTGTGGGGGAGGAAGGGAGAGGAGATTGTTAGCCGCTTTGAGACTCCTGAAGGGGAGTGAAAGGCGGGATATCAAATCCAAACTCTTCTTCTTCTTCTTCTCCCCTCCCCTCCCCCCTCCCCTCCTTCTTCCACATACTGTACCATCGTGATGGTCCCATCCTGCATGCATCCTGCTGTCTCCCGGCGCTGCAAAGCCAACTCTGTTTACCTTGTACTGGGGGAATCCCAGCGCTTCGATCCACTCGGCCACCTCTTCGGGAGTCCAGGCTAAAAAGTAAGGGCCCATCAGGGCGGGACTCTTGCCATCCTGCTCGGATTGTTCCCCGCTTCCCGCTTCGGTTTCAAGCCCCGCTTCGGAGCCAGACACGGCGGAATCGAGTTTGAATCCGGAGTCAGGACGGATTGACTTGCGGCGCCTCCGCCGAGCCCCCCTGGTGCCTCCTTCTTCGTCGTCGTCCTCGTCGTCGTCATCCTCTTCTCCGTAATCCTCGTCGTCTTCGTCGTCGTCTTCGTCGTCGTCGTCCGCCGCCGCATCCTCCGGCTCTTCCGCTTTCTCCTCCGCTTTCTCCTCTGCTTTCTCCTCCATCTTCGCAGCCTGCGAGGGCGACTGCATGTCCCCTGCCAGCCCCGAGCAGCGGCAGCAGCAGCAGCAGCAGCAGCAGCAACGGCGCCGCTATGGCAACGCGTCCTTCCTGGAACGGTCTCCATGGCTACCAGCGCTTCCGGGAAGTGCGCCGCCTTTCCTTTCCCCATCCCGCCCGCCAGAGAAGCCTCTGTAGCAGCCTGACGAAAGCGGCCCTTTCGAAAGCGGCCGGCTTTAGGCGGGAACTACGTAGGGCGGAGGCCCGAGAGGAGGAGGAGGAGGAGAAGGAGGCTGCGGTGGTGGTCGCGGGTGAGGGAGGGGGACGGGAGCGGCTACGATCGCCGCTCGGCTCTTTCCGGCTTTGCTCGGCTCCGCTCGACCCTCCCCGGCTGCTTTCGGGCGGCTCAGCCCTCCGCCTTCCCATGTCGGACGTGCTGGCCGCCGCCGCCGCCGTGGGCACCCGCTTCGAACCCTCCGCGGCCAACGGCTTGGGAGGAGGAGGCGGGGACGGCGGCGGCGACAGTTGCCCCGCTGGCGGGGCTGGAGACGACGAGAAGAAACCGCGCCTCACGCCTCCGCTGCCGCCTTCCTCAGGTACTTCAGGGGCCTCCCTCGCGGCTGCGGGGTGGAGATAGCGGGGCCGGGGGCAAAAGAAAACGCCGTCTCTGTCAGGGCCTTCCCCCTCCCCGGGGACTGACGGAGCGCGGGAGGAGGGCCCGTGTGGCTCGCCACCTCCCTCGCTCCCTGGAAGGTCCCCTGACAGCGGCGCTGCAGGCAGAAATCCAACAGGTGCCCCCTCCCTGTGGCACGCGTGTGCGCCACCTGTTGAACTTCTGCCGCTCGGGGAGCTTCTTGGCATTCAATAAGCAAAACGAGGGGAGCGGCGAGGTCGCGACGGGAGGCGTTTACTCTGGGGGAAACCGGGTTGGGGCGCGCGGCGAGGAGCCCGGGCTGAGGCGCTGGGGGTTGGGGCTGCTCTGCTGGCGCTGCAGGTGTTCGAGGCGAGGCGTCGCGGAAGCCTGAAAAGAGTCATCCTGAGGCCGGCTGGGGGTCCTGAAAAGACAGTTGCTGGCCGCCTCCTGGTCAGTAGAAAGAACAATCCATTTCTGTTTCCAGACAGACCCTCCTAGACTTCCGTTTTAAGTATCCAGTCGTCCTTGGTTTGATGCCTTCGAAAACTCGAGGTGCAAGTGAATCGCTCGAGGGAGTATGAAGACCATGGGGTTTTCTTCTGAATAAATATTTGTAGGATTGGACTGTCATTGTAGTTCCGTGGTTTTTCCTAAGGAACTCAGCGCATCCTTTCCTCCCAGGGACATGGGTTAAAAAGGACCCCTACCCTTTTGGGATTTTCGCCTTTGCACGCCATTTTCCATGACAACATAGTGCTTAAGCTACAAGTAATAATTAAAGTTAAGTTTACATGCGTCCTTTCACTATCGTATACATCTGTAGATGTGCTAGCTCCATCCATACCAGAATTTATGCCTTGAGTGTTGGCAGATTACGCATTTTTCTGCAATTGTCGTTGCTTGGACAAGTGGTTTACTGGTTGGATAAATTGTCACCTTTTCTTTATGTTGATCAGTTGAAACCAAGGTACAAGGAAGAGTCATGCATATTACAGAAGACCAGGGTATTAGGTGTGTTGGGGCAAGGCAGAATTGCGGCATGAAAGACTTCCTGAAGATGGGCTGCCCATATTGATGTTCTTCACAATTGTGGTATCCCAGTAGCTAGAAGTGGAACCAAAGAGCATAAACTCATTTCCATTGTAACAGAAAGATCAGCGTTAAAAATAACTGGATATCACAGAATCACTTTAATAAGGAGATCACCAAGAACTTAATCAGTACTGTGTAGAACAGTATTGAACAGGTGTCAGAACAAAATCATAATACTGCATTATATGTTTTGCAGTAACCATCAATGTTTTATTTATCAATCAAGAAATAGTGTGGTGGAGCATAATATACTGCAGTATTGCTTGTTTGATGAGCTTGTTTGATATTCTTGTTTGTCAGGAGCTAGCCTTTAATAGCTTTTGTTCCCTTGGGTTACTGCATTGTTTAATTTTTCCCTCAGCATACCAGTTGTTTTCTAATTGGGCTAATGCACCTTGGTGTAACTGTTGCATCAGGTAGCAGACAGTAGTGGCATTGCCATGAACTTCTTTGCTTTCTTGTTTTATGCACCAGACACTTCACTTTTAAAATCTCAAGTGTAATAACACAGCATAGAGAGGTTTAAGTGAAAGCAATGGAAATGTGTTGTTGACTAATCATTAAAATGGAGGATCCTAGAAATCAGTGGTAGATTTAAAAGTATACACCCTGTGCACAGACTTAAGACTCTGTGCAGCTTAGCCCCCACCCCAGTTGTTGTTATTATTTATTAGTCACTTAGAAAAAGTGACCTACAAACAGTAGAAATAATGAAGTCAATTACAATTAGCACAGCCAATAAATACCTTAAAAAACTGAAAATCTATACAAATAAAAGGCAGGTCTAAGCAGATCCTGCCCCAGAAAATGAGGCCACAAATACTTCAAAACCCCATTAGTATACATTGGTATCTGAGAGGATACCTTTGATCAGAATATCCCTATTTCAAATCTAGTTTCTGCCATCTGAATTCAACGGTAGACATAAGGAAGCCATAGACTTAATCTCTCACCTTCAGTTATCAGCAGGATAATTTCTGACAATTGTTTGTAAGGATCACAGCAAAATAATGTATGTGGAAGTGCTGTGTAAATGCCAAGTCCCCCCCACCACTGAATAAGCAGTGCCTAATGTTAGTTAGCTCCCACATATCAATATCAATATGCAAAGGATGTTGAGTAATAATAATAAGTGAAATATAAAAATGGAATCATCTGTTGCTACAGTATTGGGTGTCAGTGCTGGCTTTGAGACAAGCTGGTGATTCTCCTAGATGGAGATTGGAGTTCTGGACTTTTTTCTCCTGTGTTTGCAAAGCTAATGCACTTCTTTTCTTCTTAAAAACACACAACTCTCACTGTGCAGCTGTGACAACCTTAAAGTAAATACCTGCTTCTGTTCTGGTTCCCTATTATTGGTTACCTTCTATAACTGTGGGAGGAAGTCTCCCTCACCACACTTCTTTCCCCTTTATTTATTTATGGGTTAATTGTGGTGATCCTCAGAACTTCTAAGCCATTGATGGGTTTGGATTCTAAATAATTTGTTTGTTTGTTTTCAATCAAAATCCTGCACGAAAGGGAAGCCCCCAATCATATTATGCAAACAATATTGGAGCCCCCCACACCTGTACTATAATTTCTGCTCAACAGCTTCTCTCAAAACCCGGACAGTTGCTGCCTACACATTTTCAAGTCTTATCTTCACATCCTTAAGAGCTAAAAATGTACATTTTAAAAAAATGAATACAAACAAAACCAGCTTGAAATTGTTAGCATGCTGAATACTGTACTTGATGCCAAAATCTATACTGGCTTAAGGAAATTGTAGAATAGCTTTACTGTATTTGTAGTACGGTACAGTATCCTTAATTTTTTTGTAAAGATGTAAAGTTTCTGTTCATCTGAGCAGATAAGCACTAATGTAAGAGGGATCTTTTATGCTAAGCCCAGGTTAAGGAAGGAATTATAAAATTAGTTGTTGAGACTTTATCACAACAAGCAGTGCTTTTTTCTTTAAACATATTTAGGGGTACTCTCATTTTCCTACTCATATTGAAATAATGCCCCTCAATGAGGCCAAACTTTAGATTCACAAAATGTTTAGGGGTATGCATACCCCTGCGTCCCCCCACAAAAAAGCACTGACAACAAGCATTTACTTACTGCTTTGGATAGTTTTCTGAAAATCTTTAAAATTGAACAAAAGGGCAGGGCAACAAAATTACAGTACCTGTAAAATGATTTAGCAAATCACTTCCAGAACTTAAATGTTCAGAACTGGCTTTCTAAAATCGTTTTAAGAACCAGTACCCCTGGATTCCTCCTGATGACCCATAGACTCACCAAGCTGGGGCTGATGAGCTGAAGTCCAACAACTGCTGCAGCTGGTGGTGTCAAGCAACTATTTTTTCTCTCTCACTCACTCATTCACACCCCCCCACACCCTACCTCAGAGATGAAAATGCTGGGCTATTTTGCATGAGTATGTATGGATTATGAGATAATATATGTAATGCTCTGAAAGCACTATGGTAGTTCTCATTATTATTTCAGCAGTGTTCTCCATATTTTTCAAACTAATTGGTTGTCATTCTCCATACTTTCCTTTATTTCTCCAAATTGTTCTCCCGAATCCGACATTCTTTGAAAAGCGAGAAACACGAGAAACAGGGAAAAATGCAGAAAATGAGCAAGCACATTTAAATGTGATTGATCTGCAGAATTTCATTTACATATATGTATAATTTAGGGACGCGGGTGGCGCTGTGGGTAAAACCTCAGTGCCTAGGACTTGCCGATTGCATGGTTGGCGGTTCGAATCCCCGCGGCGGGGTGCGCTCCCGTCGTTCGGTCCCAGCGCCTGCCAACCTAGCAGTTTGAAAGCACCCCCGGGTGCAAGTAGATAAATAGGGACCACTTACCAGCGGGAAGGTAAACGGCGTTCCGTGTGCTGCGCTGGCTCGCCAGATGCAGCTTGTCATGCTGGCCACGTGACCTGGAAGTGTCTGCGGACAGCGCTGGCTCCCGGCCTATAGAGTGAGATGAGCGCACAACCCTAGAGTCTGTCAAGACTGGCCCGTACGGGCAGGGGTACCTTTACCTTACCTTTTTATAATTTCTAACTTATTAAAAGAAAATTGTGCACTGCCATCACCATACTGTTGTGCTTTCTTACAATTCTGAAGATAATCGACTTAGATAAAAGCTCTTATGGCATTGCCTGTTCCCAGTTCCTACATTAAATCTACAATCGGTAAACAATGTATACCAGAACTTTATAAACAATTATAAATTTAATTTGTCACTCCTGGACTGGGCTTTAATGAATTTAAATAATAAAACTAATGATAGCCTGCTCCCATTCTGAGTAATCTCTGCTGAAAAGCCAGTGATTACCGTAAATGAATTAAAATGTCATCCTGTTCTTCTGTTTAGAAAAGGTTTTCTGTGTGCTTCTTGACTATGTTTGAGTTAGCAATGGTCCTAATTTGTTTATTAAAGTTACTCCTCATTGTCCTTCCACGGTTGTTGGTTTTCACCCAATATTAATGCTTTCCCTGATTTTTTCACTACTGTTTAAGAACTGAAAGGGACAGTTTGGCAGGCATCATGATAAGTACTGATGGCCATTGCCACTTTGCTTGTCCTGTGCTGTAATAGCGGGTAGAGATGTTTATATAGCAAGTGATGCCTTAAATCTGGGGCCTGTCTGTCAGGCTGCCACATCTGTATTCTGTGGCTCAGACGCTATACAATCTGGATACTGTCATAACAACTCATTGTGCTCTGCTTGTTATATGACTTTAAGGAAGCAGAGTATGTCTTTTAAGTTGTGATTGTGATATAGCCTGAAGTAGGTGTGGAATGCAATTTTTGCTGACTGTCCATTCGCTCTGAAGTCCTCAGCACTCCCTCCCACATTGTTTCAGAGAGTCCCTCAACTGCTGAAGCAGCTTTTTCAGGGAGAACAAGGGGCTGCAGGGGGAAATGAAAAATTGCCAAAACTTGCCTCCCTCCCTTTCACTCATAAGAGCCTAGCACTGGATAATAGCTAGAGTTTTACAACTGCCGAAAAACCAAATATTATTTATTTCTGCCCTCTTCTAGAGAATGAAGATTCAGATCAAAGACCGGAATCTACTTTCCAGGCAGCTGCCACATCTGAAAATGATGCCTTGCAGTGCAGGTAGGAAATATGTGTAATGAAGGCCTGCATTAGGTCTTGCTCAGGAGCAATGAAGGAGAGTTTCTGGTGATGAAGGAGTCTAGCAATCAGCTCAGCTTTCCTTCACAATATAGAATATATATCTGAATATCTGTCAGTTGCTTCATTTAGTAGTTTTGTTGGATATTCTGTAACTCCTGTAAAATATCTGTAAATGACATATTGATTCTTTATTGATGGGTTTTTGAAGTGTTCAGACGCTGATCTATTAATAATTGTATTATATTATAATTGTAATGCCCTATAGTGCACCATGTTTAACAAGAGAAAGAGCGGGATTCAATGAGTTAAACTTTGCTTTTATTGTGAAAGCACAATGTTATTTTTAAAAGCAAACTTAGGTAATCCTGGCATTTGAATTCTGGAGCATAGAGGAGATAGAAATCCCTGCTGCCTCTGTAATTACGTTTTCATCCAGGGATGCTGTGCAGCATCCCATTGATGCCAAATAGGCTTTTGCTTTAATCTCTAAGATAGCATGAATGCCAGGTAATTTTTTCCCCCATTACTACAATGTTTGTTCTCTAAACTAGCAGAGGTTTAAATATTAAATGTTCTCCTGCTGGAAATATGTTCTTTACTTTTAGATAATAGATTCTAATTAGATTATTCTTTAAGATTATTATTATTTTTGTTAGTTTCTCCTCCAAAATGGACCCTAAGAATGACTTAAAAAAAATAATAATAGGTGGGGGTGGGTAGGGAGAGAAATACAGAGAGAGGTTTTCCACTATATTTTTCTCGGATTAGACTCACTGAAACTAATGAATACAACTAAGCCAATTCATTTAAAAGGGTCTACTTTGAGTAAAACATAGTTGAGTACCATCCTATAAGATCGCCAGTAACAACTGTGACAACTTATTCCCTAAACAAGTTATAAATTAAAGCTGAGGCATGATGAAAATATTAATGAACACTGAAAGAGAGAAAAGGTTTGAAGGGTTAACTATTAAAGGCACAGTACTTATTTTCTGTCAGAAACACTGTTTCAGGTCTAAACCAGAATTTATAGTCCTCTACAACAGAATTGTTTCTATTAAAACCATCTACTCCTAGAATGGGTACCCACTCCTCTAAAAGCACTTCTAGTCCTTTTCCATGTCCTTTTCCTCCACATGAGGAAATTATACAGGTTTATCCTGCCTGACAAATCCCTAAGCACACCTAGCTACTTCCATAGCCAGCCAGACTCTCTCTGCCAGTTAAACTATCAAATATCAGTTGTTTTAGACAGGGCGTGACCAAGGTTAAATAACCCCAGACTTGGCCATGTTGCCCTGCTCCCATCTTTGCAGAGGTCAGAGTAGTTAGCTGGGACAGGAACTTACTGCTGTGGTTAGTCCTGAAGGTTTGTTGGTAAACCCTGTGTTGTTATCTGTAAAATGCATTTGCATAAGGCTTAATGTATCTTTAAAAAAACATTATTTGCGAAAATTTCATTTATAGACATGGAGATGCTTGCATCAAGCTGTCACATTATTCTGATGTACTTTTTCTGTCTAGATGAATTAATCAGCCTGAGTGCAGGGTATGATTTGCTAAAGCCAATGTTTACAAAGTATTTCAGCTATGAAGTGGTGGTTGGACGGGCTCAGCTGGGCTGTATTTCTGCTACCTAAGGGAGTACAAAGCTGCAGAATTATTCACTGTAGCATTGGCTCAGCTGAGACAGCTTTATGTGGTTGTGTCAGGAATACACACACTAAAGAAATCTTGTTTCTTTAGCATCCCTTTCTTTAGCATCCTTTAATCAATTTCCCCATTTGATTGGAGATTCATTTATGATTGTTTCACCTGCCTGAAAACATCCTGAATTTCTCTTAAAACATATTGAATTGATCTGCTGTTTTTCTTTGAGAGGCTGCAGAGTGGGTCACCTGTGAATGCAGAAGCTACAAAGGATTGTGGAAGTGCTGACGATGGTCTGAAAGAGCAAGATGTAGAAGGAAAGGAAGAGATCCTAACTGATCAACATAAGCACCCAAAAGAGGTAGGGGACTGGCTTCCTAGACTGTCTGCACAGTATTATTTCTGAATGCATTCGTCTTTGTAGCACATGGGCAATACACTTTGTTAGGTTTATTTGTGATACTGTTCATAATACATGTGTACTTCCTGTTAAGTTTATGGGGCTGTTCTTTGTATTAAAAGAACACTTTATCACATTTGTGTACTGTTAAGACATGGATACATTTTTGGACACTTATTACTTCTCTGGGGTCTGCAAAATTTTAAAATTAAAAAACCCTTTGATGAGGAAGAAGTGTGAAAAGACATATGTGTGGCTTTGCAACATATGAGGGAGAGGGTGAAGCTAGACCAGTGTTTCTCAAATGGCTGGGAACCATTATGGTGCCTAACTCCACTTTCAATAGGGCTTTGGTGCCATGTCTCATTCAGTGCCTCCTTACTCACCTGCATTGTCCCACCTGGCCATGCTGTAGCCTTTTTTGTTGGAAAAATGCCAGCGCCAGCAAACCAACCCTCCCATATTCCGAGTAAAGTTTGCTGGGAGATGGGAGGGGGGGTTAAAGAGAGAGAGGGAAAAGAAGTCTCCCTCCTCTGAGGCTAAAAGACCAGAGGAGGTGCTGAAAAAAATGAGAGAGAGAGGTTAATATTCTTTATAATAGCAAACTAGAAATACAAAGGAAAGGGTTAGGGTTGCACTACCGTTTTGTGACTGGTGGTGCCCAATATTTTTCAGCCCTCTCAGCTGGTTCCTAGGGGTAGAAAGTTGGAGAACTTGTGAGTTACACAATAGAACAAAGTTGCAAAGAGTGTCTAATGAATTTAGACACAGATCTGACTTGGGCATATATAAATTCTGTGAATTCTTTTGAATTGACCTCTGCTGCCTTTTGGGATATCTTCAGGAGAAGCAAAGGCTAAGGAGTTAACCCGACACAAATCCGAAGCAGAGTCCCTAAGGTGGTTGGATGGTATCTTTTATGCTTCCTTCTGGCAACTCCTGCAACCAAGCTGGTGCCAAATGTATTGCTTTTCTTTCTTTTGGACCATATCAGCAAAGCCAAGAGTGGGGTCCTGTCATCTGGGCAGCCCAGGACCTCCATACACGCTGCCCAGGCTTGCACCCCAGAGAGGTCACTTCAGTGATGCAAATGCAGCCTTTGAATTTAGATAGCCGAGATATGAATCTTGAGTAGGATTGTTGACATCTGTGTCTTGAGAGACAATGGAACAGTGTGCCAAAAAAATATATGTCTGCCAGAGTTCTTTCTATCTGTTGCTGAGTAGCTGTAGTGTTTAATATAGTACTTAGAAAGTAATTTGATTTGCATTTGATTCTCCTTAAAAGGTAAGATTGGAATTGAAAATTGAACTTTGGAAAAAGGTCAAAGTATTTTGTCATTTTTAAGCACTTGGTTTCTTTATTCTCTGCTGTTTTCCTAACAGTAAGGCTATGAGACTACAGATGCAAATGTTGGTCTGTGCTTCATGCATTTTTAAATGAACTGAAATAGATATCTCTTAATGGCAAAGTTGTATTGGCCTAATTATTGCAATGAATGCACTTTGACATGATTTCATTTCAGGAGAATTTCTGTATGCCCAACCTGTCTTCCACTGAAGAGCTCCAAGGATGAGGTCAGGGCAATTTTGGCAGTGTTTACTAGTATTGTCAGATTTTAACCTGGGGAATATGTCTTTATACAATGTAACAGCCAGTGCACCTGCTTCCTAGTTTTGCTACTGGTCTCTTGCCCAACATATCACTTTTGTGCTACTATTTTCGTACTTTAGATTTGCTCCAGGAGAAGAGGGTGGGTGGTATGATGACTAGTGTAGTTATGTAGAGGGAGGCACAGTAAGTGCATCATGTCTTAAAAGATATATGCAGAGTCTCCTGGTAATCTAGTTCCTACCCTTAAGAAATCTCCATGGTTTTCGGTATGTGACCTAGAAATTGTGCATCAACAGGTAAAATTTAGCAATTAAATGCAAATAAATGTAGTAATTTCAAAAATATATGGTGTGATTCTAAGGAAGCTTGTGTCCTCTGCATAGGAGGCTGTAGTGCGGATGACAAAGTATCCTGACCCACAAGGACCAGGTGATATAGTCATGATACAGTCTGAATACACAGGAGCAGTAGATGTCCTCACAGCAGAGCTGGAAACTACAGATTTACTGGGTGAGCAGAAGAAAGGTAAGATTTGAGACTATATCACTGTCTCAGGGTATTATTTATTAGTGGCTAGAGTTCTGGACAAATCCCAAATATAATATTGATACTCTGGTATGATAAATCTTCAAACATGAAATTGATTTATAAGTTTAGAAAAATAGGAGACTGGGACATTAGACTATGTCTGCTCTTATTTTGTTTTTAATTTATTTATTTGTTTTAATTCAGTGGTCTTTGAGTTCAATTGAAAGGCAGTCCAACCTGTAAAATACATGGCTAGAACACTATGATACAATTGGAAATCTGCAGGGAAGCAATGGAATGGAGACACCAAAAGAGCTGAAATAATTGATTTCATTTATTTATTCAGCCCTGGAGCAAGGTTCTCAAAGCTATATTTCTCTGGGGGTGGTCTCCCCCCCCCAACTAGAAATTCATTTAAAACAGCCCTTTTGGCATAGCAAATCAACTATGTTAGGATAGTGTTGACAATTAAACGCATTGTCACTAATTCCCCGTGAGAAGCTTTTCTATGTGAAACTAAATGCATACTAAGTCTGGGTATATAGTATGTTTAAATATGAGATAGATTGCTTTTGTCAGTGACATTAAAAGACTAGTGTCAATCATCCCAAGGTAAAGTTGGGTTTAGATGAAGAGGGAGAAAAATAGTTACTTGCAGTTTCGAAGAGCTCTACCAGCATAAAGGTGGAGGAGAACTATTATTTCTTTTTGAACTTTTTGAAAGTTGGCAACCATATGAGCAGAATTCACCATTGCATCAGTGGGGTTCAGTTTGCACAAGGAGACTCTCCTTTCTTCTTCTTTCCTTTATGTACCCAGGGGATTTCTCAATTCTTCAGAGCATATATTGAGAATGCCTGGGGGACTGCAGGAAGTCCCATCGCACAAGCAAAATCTATTACGCTTGTTCGCAGTGTTAGATACAACCTTATGATTTAGAATGTACAATGAAATTAAAGACTATGCTCTCTGTTGATTACAAGCTAGTAATACTTTCCTTGTTTCTTTCAGCTCGTCCTCCACCTCTAATTCCCCCCACTACTTGGACAAGCGCCAAGATAAGGGAGTTCAAAACAAAGATGACAAAGGAGAAGAATGCCCGAATGGTAGTGAAACGGGGTGAGGTGTTAACAGTCCGGGTGCCAACTCACCCTGATGGGAAGCGTGTCTGCTGGGAGTTTGCCACAGAAGATTATGACATTGGCTTTGGAGTCTATTTTGATTGGACTTCTGTTACTAGCACTGCAATTACTGTGCAAGTTAGTGAATCAAGTGATGAAGATGATGATGATGAAGAGTTTGAAGGTCAGTGCAGAACTGGGCAAGAGTCATGATTGTTGCCTTAATATCAGCATGCTGTGATCCAGCTCCGAGGTTACAGGGAACCAGGCAGAGGGCCTTCTTGGTGGTTATGCCCACCCTGTGGAATGCCCTCCCATCAGATGTCAAGGAAATAAACTTCTATCTGACTTTTAGAAGTCAGGGAGGTTTTTAATGTTTGAGGTTTTTGGTGTTTTAATATTTTGTTGGGAGCCGTCCAGAGTGGCTGGGACAACCCAGTCAGATGGATGGCATATAAATAATAATAAAAATTACATTATGTAATATACAACACACAAGATAAAAGGGACATGGAGGGAAGAGGAATTATGACTGTCGTGTCTCATAAAATAAAAACATAAAACACATACTGAACATCAGCATAAATTATAAGCAACATCGAGATTAAAAAAGGAAATCTGTAGAACTTCATTGTCATCAGCAGACACTTAACTTAGAAAGCCATGGTCCACTGCAAAGCATAATGTTTTCTTCTTGTGATCTTCCTTAGTCAGTCAGATGACACTTTTTAGTCTTTGCTTTGTTCACTGATGCTTTGTGTGTTTCTTTATTCTCAGGACCTATTCCAGTTGGTGATGTGGAAAGAGGCTCTAGAAGCTATTTGCGAACCCGTTATGGGGAGATCATGCCTGTCTACCGAAGGGATAGCCACCGGGAAGTGCAAGTAGGCAGCCACGATTATCCAGGCGAGGGCATCTACTTGCTCAAATTTGACAATTCATACTCACTCCTACGCAACAAGATTCTCTTCTTCCATGTCTATTATACCAGCTAGAGCAGTTAATGAGATTTGGAGTGGGTGGGCCATAAGACACCAAAGCAAGCTGCCTGTCATGACTAGTATCTCCTAACAGGCACACATTTGATGGCTGAATCTCTATGCTTATGTATGGATGACTTCCTTCAACCCTTCCTCACTGTTAAAGTGATGCACGTGATTATTGGCAGCTCGTTTGTTTTACGCAGACACCAATCTGAGAGCTTAGTTATAGAAAGCAAATCACTGGACCAGGTTCAGGTGTCTGCTTTTACGTTCTATTGCACTTCCATGAACTGAAGTTGAAATATGCCTTTTCTTTTGGGGTAAATATATTATCAGCTTCTACTCCTCTATCTGCAAATAATCACTGGGATCAGCTGCCAAAGCAGCCTGTAGAAACTGCATTGTTACTATGCTGTGGTGCACTGCCATTTGCTTGGTCTCTGGGAAGCTTCTGAAGTGGCACGTATGTATGCCATCCAGGCCATTGCCAGCCTGTCTTCTCTCTTCTAGTTCTGTGCAAATGTAGCTAGTTTATTGTAAGGCAAAATTGGTGTGTATTTGCTGGTATAGATACCTGGATTTCACAGCTTGTCTGAAAGAATTTTAAGTTACATGTATTTTCTCTCAGAAAGGGCACAAAATGGGAGAAGGAAGAAGGAAGCATAAACCAAATAATTCTAGTCAAGCAATTCACCAAACAAAGATTCTTCCTCCTCCAGACCTTTTGGGGCTAATGTTATTTTCATGGGTTGACTTTTTGACTGAATTCAGTGTAGCTTAAGATGGGAGTGTCAAACCCAAAATGGGCTGGTGTGTCAATTTATTCCAGCAAGAGGATTCATTTTTTAAAAAGTCACTTTCACTGGAAGCAAAACATGATAATGTAGTTTGCATATGATAATATAGTTATGCTTGTTCATATTTGCTGTGCCGTGCCTGTGCACTCCACCAATAAGCACTCCAAGCTACAAGAAGGCCATTGTGCACGGTCATACGAGTACACAGCATCCCTTTCCATCCCAGTGATGGAAAACTGAGCCATGCAGTAGCATTTATTGGCAAGTGAGGTCCTTTATTCTGGGCATCAACGTCTTCGCCCTCATGATATTGTGTAGAGTGTTCTATAATGCACATAAGGGATTTTCCTCAGCCTTATTTTTGACACCTCTAGTTTAATATCTCAGGTCTTAGTTAGTAAGAGAGCCTCTTTCCTTGCATTCAGGCTTCGGAGGCCATTGCCAGTCTTTAATACAGCATAAGCGGCACAGATAACTGTTACATTTCAGAGGAGTGGCAGTCGCATCACCTATCATTCACAGCTCAGGTTTTATAGGGTATATATGTGTAGGTCACATAGTCCTTTCTGCAGCAAAGGACTAATACATGTATTTATCAGGATTTCGGAAGCAACTCTGGAGTATGCCTTTTAAAACAGCGGCTGCTGATGTTTATCTCTTGTGTTTGCTTGGCTCTTTGCATGATTGCAGCAAACAGTTATAGTATGAAGGATACACACACATTTTGGTGACCTTTTGAGGAAATGCCCTTGATCATATATCTTTTGCTGATAGTTTAGTGCTAGAAGGTGCAATGCCAAAGAATCTATCTTCCAAACAGACATGATGGTTCTCTAACTATGCCATATAAAGTACTTTGCCAAGGAAGGGAAAGTTGCAAAGCAAATACGGTAGCAAGAGACTATTGGTTCCATTGAACTTTTTTTTTAAAAAAAGTTAGACTTGGAGTGAAAACCTAAGTCTTTTAATTGTTGGTAGTGAGGCCTGGCAAACAAGGGCTCCTGCTAACTTTAAAAGTGGAAGTCAGGTGTAGCTGCTCCTAGGCATTTTGTTTTTATTTGCAGTGAGAATGGAGAAATTAGTGGCTGATTCCAGGCCAATAAGTGAGAAGCACAGAGTTTGCAAAGCACAGGACTTGCAAGAAGCAAACTTTGGGTTTATCTTTCTGCAAAACAATTGGAGGGGAAGAGAATGAGAGGCAATCCAGTAGCAACGCAAATTGATTATTTGGCTTAAAGGACAGTATGTGTATTTATTTTTCTATAAATATCCTGAACAGCAGCTGCTGTATTTTTGAAAAGCCAGAAACAGGAGCTCCCTTGTGTCTCACGGTTGCACAGCCCATGGTTAGCTTTAAAGACTCTCTTCCCTCTGAATGTTTTTAAACACTGTTGTTCATTATTGTTCAAAGCATTTTCCCTGTGAAAGTTAATTTCTTGACTTCCCACATTTTACAGAACACACAGAGTCTGCTAAATATGTCCAATACAAGGGCTCTTATTTTGGTATAGACAGGTAAAATGATAGGTATTTGCCTTACCTAGGGTTCTGCTTGAAGAGCAGACTATAAAGACAGATTGTGTGAATCAAGTACAGTATGCAAGTTTGAGTTAAGTTTGTTTGTTACAGAGTTCTCTGCTTTTTATCACACAAGTAATATGAAAATCTCTGTTCAGCACAATAAATTTGTCTTTGTTCTTTAGCCCATGCCTGCTAGAGGTGTGTTTGCTCATGTTAATTGCTACTTAAGTTGTACTGCATGTTCTACCTATAAATATAGGAGGCAATGTCTCCTTCCTGGCTGGAAATAGTTCACTCTGGGAAAGAGAACAGAAGTTGAAATTAAGATTTAATAACCTAAACTGCAGTAGATTCAAATTGAGCAAAGGCCTTACATGTTCTCCTCTCTACAGTCTGTTTAATAACACATTGGTTTCAGTGCTGCTCTTGTTGATTAAATCAGTTTAAAATTGGTCTTTTGCCAATACACATACAAATGTAATGTACTTTTTGAAACCATGTTTGAAGATAAATACACACACACCACATGCCTTTCCAAATACTGACGGGACTTAGAACTGTTCAGCTATAGAGATGCAGCCAGGGCACAATGTGTTTATGGTTGTCCTATTTTCACATCATGAAATCTGGATCGCTTTCTTGGATCACAGACCTAAAATCCCTGGAGAACTATCATCTTGGCATCTAAAGAGTTATGTGGGAGATAGCCAGGGAAAATGCACATACTTGTCTGGGATTGATACATGTACCTAATTTTTAAAGCATTTTTTGAGATAGAATCGAAAACCAGTTTCAGGCATTAGGACAGATCATCTATGATTTCAGATCAGGGGCCAAAGGGATTGAAATTTTCTAAAATAATTGTGAGGACCTCATCAATATAGTGTAACAACGCACTTGAAGTACTTTGATCCCTGCTCCATTTGTTCTGTGTGATGTTTTTGAAGCAACTGAATACTTCAGCAATTTGTTGTTGTTTCAAATTAAGAGAATATTTTATAATCATCATCAATCTTCCCTTATGTACTTTATTTTTACTTCAGCACTTTCATAGGCAAGTGTAGAATTGGCATGACTGAATTAAATTGGAAAATTTGTAGCCCTGTTCCATTGTATGATCTCTGTGGTTGGGGACTTGCTAGCTTCTGAAAGGCTTGTTTTGCTTTTGTGTTTTTCAGTTCTTTACAGCCCAGTTTCTGCTTATTTTGCTTCTGCCTCTTACAAAAAAATAATAATTCTCTGAGAATCTTCAAGTGAGAGGAAAGCTTATTAGAATATAAAAACAAAACAACAACCCTTCATGTTCTCCCCAAGAGTCTGTCTGGTCAGTATCCTGTTTTCAACAGTGACCTTATCCAGATGCTTCTTGAAAGCCCCAAGCAGAGGATGAAAGCAACAGCCCTCTCATGCTGTTTGCCTCTGTGCAGACTGCACCATTTAGCTAGTTGATAGCTCTGTCCTTCCATTTGTCTAATACCCTTTTAATGCCTTTTAAAGTAGCAAATTACATAAATCAAGTATATTGGTATACCATTTCATTTTTGTTTTTTTCATCAAGCCCGTAGTTTCCTTTCTCCTTTCTGTTGCAAGAAGCATGTTAAACAGGTCATCATCTGGGGCTAATCAATTTTACATCCCTTTGTGCTGCTTTGGGAAAGTAGCCTTATCTCCTTAACCAGGATGCAGTTGCCAGGAAATGATAAAGAAAAAGTTGTGTGATGTAAAGCTAAGGCATCCAATCATGTGTAGATGAACTCGGTGGGGCTTATTTCTGAGTAGACATGTATAGGATTGCATTGTAAAGTCTCCCATTCCAAGGACTTGTGCCTCATAAAGCATATTTCTGTTACCTTTCCAGAAGGCCTTAAAACATTTTACAGATAAAACTGAGGTAAGCATAGCTAACAATGTAGTTGTGGTTAATTTACAGAAGAGAGATGATTTCATCCCCAAGGATATTCCTATATACTTTATTTGGACCAGGAAACAGCATCAATCTATAGTTATTCATCCCCTCTCAGCACTAAGACCAAACTCCATGCAGTGGCTGTGCATCTTGCATTTTATGTTGATGTCTTTGAGTGATTAGTGGAATGACTTTTCATGGTGGTCATTTTTTATTTGTTGATTTGCTTGCCACTGTGGACAAGGATTACCTTCTACCAGGCAAGTCTTTGTGTTTGTTTAAACATATTCTTAGATGCGCAGGCTAAAAATACTGAGCCATCATAAGTGGAAAGCATGATAAAGTGTGGGAACTCCTGATCTTGATCAAAGGCAGTTTGTGTAGTTTAAACAAACACACCTGTACAATAACTCTGTTGCTATTTTCTTGTGTCATCAGATATAGTGGATCAATGAAGTTTATTGGGTTTAAATGTATGACCCTGTTCAAAGAAACCTGTGAACTGAATAATACACACACTTGGTTCAATCCTAAGGCAATACACCTACAAATAAGAGTTTACAGATGCTGACTGGTTCTTGTGAGATATATTTCTGAATAAACATGGCAAGAATTGGATTACATGAAAGTGTAAAACTGCTACTTTAGAACAGTGGCATACAACGTAATGGCTAAATTCCAAAGGGCTTGAATTAGCCCAATAGCGAATTCTTGAACTCCAAAGCCCAGTACCACATCAAACCATTTCCTATGAAGATGCCTTATTTGAAGTTATTTATTATTATTTATTAAATTTCTATATTACCCTTCATCGGAAGATCACATGGTGGTTTACAATACAAAACCACAAAAATGCATAACATAATACCAAACACAAGCAATACCCCCTGCCTGTTTTAAATGCTATAGATTGTTTAATTAGCCAAAGGCCTAGGAGAAGAGGAATGTTTTTGCCTGGTGCCTAAAGAGATGTAACAAGTGGACCAGATGTGCCTCCCTGGGGAGTATCCCACAAGTGGGGGCTACTGCAGAAAAGGCCCATTCTTGTGTTGTTGCCTTTGGACCTCTCACACAAGAAGGGCCTCAGATGACGAACGAAGGCTTCAGGTTGGTTCATATGGGGAAGAGGTGATTATTGAAGGCTTTATAGGTCAAAACAAGCACTTTTGAATTGGGTCCAGAAACTAATTGGCATCGAGTGTGGTTGGGCCAGGATGGGCATATGCGCAAACTGTCTTCCCTTGGTGGGCAACCTGGCTGCTGAATTCGGCACCACCTGAAGTTTCCAAACTGTCTTCAGAGGCAGCTCCGTGTATAATGTGTTGCAGTAATCTAACCTAGAGGATCCTAAAGCATAGACAACAGAATTTAGGCTATCCCTGTCCAGATAGGAGTGCAGTACAGTCCCATCAGAATGATGCTGATTTCCTGAGGTACCGAGCAAGGGGCTTTCCCATTCCTGTTGTATGCTATCCTTTGAGCTGACAAGAGACTGATGGCTTCTCCCAAATATGTAGGACCCCACTACCACCCAAGTGGCTTGGCAGAATAGAATGGGTGACTGCTGTTCAAGAAGCACATGTCCACTGCCCTCTGGGATGTGTTGGGGCCTGGGCAATAATGAAAAAGAGAGACGTGGCTGAAATAAAATCACAAAACAAATGGGTTGATGATATATTTGACCAGCTTATGTTCAAATTGCTGGAAGTAAGCTTTTGAATTGCACAAACCTCTCCTTCCGTAGTAGATGTTGAAATAAAAAAATAAAACAAATGATCCTATATTTTGATGTCAGCTGAGCTGTGCTTTGAAATAAAGTACATTTTAAAACACGTAGTTTAAATACTTGGGCCAGATTTAAATAAGCAGTTCAGCCAACAGGAGCCAGTGCAACAAGTCCTGCTAGTGCAACAGAGCTTTTCTCCTCTCCTCCCCCTGCATATGTTCCCCAACATAATAGCACGCAGGGGAAGAAGCAGGGAGGTTGTTTCATCTGGCAAGCAGAAATGCTTGCACTGATGGAATGATCATAATAGTGCAGGGCTGAATTCCTTCCATGGTTGTTTTTGCTTTGAACCCTTAAGCCTAGGCCTGAGTCAAACTTCTAAGAAGCTCCCTTGTAGCATTTTAAACAAACTTGGTATAAGCAGCTAAGGTGTTGCCTCACTTGCTCTCTGTTTCACCATTAATCATCAATGGGCTGACTCTTGGGCAAGTTGTAGGATACCTAGAGAGGCTGAACTTTATTGAACATAGCAAACCGTACTCCAAGGTGTTAACAGTAGCCTATACTCAAACATTGTGGCTAAGACAAAAGGAACAGACTATCTGGAGTTATCAACCTCTAGCTGCAACAACATGCCCTCTAGTCAGAACACCACCATGGTACACCATTTCTGTAGATTGTAGGATTTCTGTCAGTGATTTATGATCCATGTGATATTATTTTTGTTTCTTAATCATTAATTTTGTGCACAAATATGCTGCTCACATCCTCCCAAGCATTCACCCCCCCCCAAAAAATTGAGAGGATATTTTATTAAGCTATGTCACTGACTTGTACTGGCGAGATAAAGTTTTTCTAGTGTGTTTGCTGTTCCTTGTAGAACTTGGTTAATGTATGTTTCATTGCATGAAGTAAACCTGTGACTTGTGTGTTTGCATTTTTCAAAAAATATTTCAATAAACATTTTCATCATACAGCCTCAGCCTTCCGTCTTTCCTTTGCTGCTGTGAAGAAAGAAGAAAATGAACTGCAGAGGTATAGGGGGTGTTGGTCTGAGTTCTTTTCTAAGCGAAAAGTGGCACAGGTTCAATTCCTGCTATCTCCAGTTAAGGTAAATGTAAAGGTAAAGGACCCCTGGATGGTTAAGTCCAGTCAAAGGAGAAGAATCTCAGCTAAAGGAAATTCCTGCCTGGAACCTTGGGGAGCCACTGCCTGTCAGAGAACAACAGATGTGTCAAGTTGGCATATGGCCGCTTCATATGCTCATAAAGGTTCTGTCTCACTCCTGCAAGACAGTTAAGCACTTACTGTTACAGAGGCCCTTTGCACATTTTTTTTAAAATGGCCGGAGCTCTTCTTCACACAGTTAATTTCTGCCTAACCTCACCTACTCAAGGTCCCCTTAATTGCTCCCAAGTGTTCTCTCCAGCACTGAGGCGTCCAGGTGGCTCCATAGTATTCTGGGGAGCTTTGGGCTATGAAGGAAGTGGGATGAAGGCTACAGTGCAAGTGTCATGCTGAAGGTGCCCAAGTAATGATTAGTGCACATGCCATAAGTGTGGGCCCCAGACCAGTGGCTGGATGCAGCGGTGAGATTGATGACGGGGAAAACAAGCTGACCTTGAATCCTGGCAAGACAGAGCCTATGTGCGTGAATGGTTCCTGTGCCTGAGAAATTGATTAATTGCTTGCCCTGGGTGGGGTTGCACTCTTGCTGAAGGAGTAGGTATGCAGTGCTCTGAGATTCAGCTTTGTCACTGGAGGACCAGGTAGCCTCAGTGGCTAGAAGTGGCTTTTACCTGCTGCAACAAATGCACTCCTTGTGCGCTTGACCAGGAAACTGCAGTTAGTGCAGAATGCCGCAGCACAGTTCCTGACAGGAGTGAGACCCTATCAACACACAGCACCCCTGTTCAGAAGTCTGTACTGGTTGCCAATTTGTTACTGGGCCAAGTTCATGGTATTACTATTGGTATATAAAGCTTGGGACCTGTTGCCTTACCTCATATATGCCCACTTGACACTTTGATCTGTGGAACTGGCACTGTTACAGGTGCCAACTAATATTTGTTTTGCACTTGTAAGAAATCAGTCTTTTAGTGTGGTGCACCTCCACTTGGAACCATGTACATCAGGCAGGTGCCTTCACTGTATTCTTTTCAACACCTGCTTAAAAAAAATATTTAGGCATGACTATCGAGACACATAGATGTTGACATGTCTTAATATATTTTTAGTCTACTGCTAATTTTAATCTTTAGTATTCTTAATTGTTTTTATGTGGTTTTTATTGATTATTTTAATTCTTGTAAGGTGTCTAAGAGGTTTTATTACAATCGAGCAGTATATAAATTTTGTCAAATAAATTCCAAAAACGCTGACTGTGTAAGGCTTGGCCATGATGGCATTCAGCTCTTCTTATCTGTACTGTTTTGAGAGTGTGCACAGCCTTACACCACCAGTTCTTTCAAAGAGATTAAAAGGGAAACCTCTGAAAGATAAACGGAGCTGTGAAAATTCTTTATCAACTATACTGTACTGGTTCAAAATTCAGCATCTTCTTCTTTTTATTTTTAATATAGAGGCGCAACTCATAGAATGGAGTATGTCAGCAATGCCTAATGACCTTTCAGAAGCCAGATAGAGGGACTGAGCAGAATTTCTAGGGTGTGAGTGGTAATGGGGAAGGAAGTGAAAGGCTTCAGTGCCCTGCCTAAGTTTCTGATCCTGCTTCTGCTAGTCACAAGTAAAAGCCATGATGCAAGATGAGAAAATGCAAACAATTGTGGTTAATTTTCATAATTCTCCAGTTAGGGAAGGTTTCTTAAGATATACACCCCCTGATAAAAGGAAGCAACTGATGATATGATAAAACTAAGGGGATTTGTCAAATGAGCTACTTACTAGGCTTCTGTCTCTGCAGTGCTTCTCCAAGGTTACTGCTTTATTGCTGCCTGGAAGGGCATTCATAGTGCAAAAAACAAACAAAAACATCAGTACTGAAAACCCCCAGGATACTTGTGGTAGGAACAATTACAGGATTTCAGTAGAAAGCTACAGGACATGCACCATGTAGAAAATAAAGTTTCACCCTGACACTCGTGCTGCGCCGCAAACCATATTTAAAGCAGATGGTATATAACTGCCCCCATACAATCTTGAGCAAAAATAATGAATGCATAATTAAAAGTATGCCTGGAGTGGGGGGCAGAGATCCCTTGCCTTAAAAATAAATATACAAGAGATACTTACTTGCTGCTAAGAGGGCTCTTGGATTCTAACAATATGCTCCCCTTGCAAATAATTGTGTTAGCCTATATTTGTAGGCTCAGATTTGAAACACATGTTGTGTGAGCTAAATAAACAGCAAATACTTAAATCTTGCCTGCATTCGGATCTTTTGGCTCATTTAGAATATGAAGTCAAATTTCTTTCAGTGGTGGGCATTTTATATACCAATGGAAGCTACCCTCATTGCACACAGCCTCGTCGTGGAGGTTTTCTTGGTTTTTTTGTTTTGCACAGGCAGCTGAACAAACTTGCATCACGAGGCAGCCTGGAGCTAGACCAAGCTGATTATCCGAAAACATGGATAAATGTTCTCTTCTGATTGTGTGCTCTGCTTTAAGTAGTTTTTTCCTCCAAGGGACAAATAGCCCTGAAGCACGAAACTGCAATAATGAGCACATTACTGGGGACAAACACATAAGTGTGAAATGTTGCAGTGCTGACATGACCAGTGTTCATAGAATATTGCTGAGTTGCAAGGGATCCCGAGGTTCATTCTAGTCCAACCCCCTGCATCTGCTGTTCAGATGCATTGGCTAGAAAACCATAGGCCATTTCTCCTCACTTCCTTTGGCTGCATATTATCCATGTTTCTATTTGGATAACACAAGTTACAGGCATAAAAGGAGAATAATTTTGCACAGGGATGGTGCTAGCATTAGGCAGAAGGTGGCAGAAGCCCTCAAGCAATCCCTCTAGCACACCTTCCCATTCCCCTCATTTGGAAATCAAAACTCTGTGTGCCACAGACTTGCCATCTAAACTAAACCTGCTAAACTAGTCTGCTTCCATGAAGTGCACTGGAAAACATTATCCTGTCACCATCATTGAAGTAAGATTCAGCTGCCAGTCCAGTCAACTTCTGTACATGGGAGAGGGGCTGCTATCTTGCCCTTTGCCTCAGGGAGCACCATGTCTTGGGCTGTCGGCTTACACAGATTTCTGCTTCTGACCACCAAAGCCTGTGAAAGGCTGAGGGAATCTCCAGGAAAGGAGGAAAGGGCCCACATGAAGAGTGGTTGACAATACCTGAATATATAAAGCAGGCATAGGCAAACTCGGCCCTCCAGATGTTTTGGGACTACAACTCCCATCATCCCTGACCACTGGTCCTGTTAGCTAGGGATTATGGGAGTTGTAGTCCCAAAACATCTGGAGGGCAGAGTTAGCCTATGCCTGATATAAAGCTTTGAATGTTGCAAAACAATATTTCAACATGTCACGTTAAGCTACAAAATGTTCCCTAATAGAAGTACACTGTGTTGCCCACCAAACATGCCATATCTCCAAAGTGACCTTTGGTCTTTTCGCCTTGCTTTCAAGTAGAGCTAATAGATGCCACGTCTTGGAGAACATCAGCAGGAGAAATATGATGGCTTTCCCTCCCTCGTTCTTTTCCACCCCACACTCTCTTCATTGCACAACAGAAATGGATATTGGCTCAAAGTGAGTAGCTTTAAAGGAGCTGTCTACAAAAGCACATTAGTCCATCTAGCTCACTATTGTCACCGTACTAAATAGCAGCTCTCCAGGGTTTCAGGCAAGGAACATTTCCAGAGCTACCTTGAGATGCTGGAAACTTGACCTGGAACATTTTACTACAGTAGCTCCAGCACACAGTAAGGCAAAATGCTTAGGAAACCGAAGAGCGGTTGGTTGGTTTTTAGCAACAAGAGCTTATAGAATGAAAAGGCTGAGAAACCTCCGGCTGGGTGTGGTTTCCTTGTTTGCAGCTTATTTGAAGCAGGGGGTTACACCCTTATTCACATTTTGAGAAGGCTACCCTAATACAAAACAGGAGTTTTGAATTCAAGTCCAGTTCCCTGCATCTTCGACTTCAGATATTAGGCCTGAGAAAGCTAAGCTTTCCCTAAAATGTTGCAAATGTTGTGCAGTCATGCATATTTAAATTAAATGAGTTTTATTAAGCAGGTTGACATAGATTCACATTTTATGCTTTTAATACTATTTTAAAAAAATGTTTGTTGGTTTAACAGTCTGAGTATTATTATAAATACTCAAGCTCCCTTATTTCTTGTCCAGAAACAACTTTACAACCTTTATTAGAAGAAACCCAGTGAGTAGATTTTAAATGGCTTAATTGTTCCTAATGGTCTTTGAGAGTGTTAAGTGTTTCATTAACAGATACATTTGATTCAGGTGGCCTGTCAGATTTTTTAAGCCATCTGTCTCAAAAGATAAGCATTTCTGAGAAGAGAATTGCACAATATATTTGAGAAATTTCTGAAGTATTTGGATTGGTTTCATCACAGGCACCCAAGTCCTGCTGGGCTGATGCTGCTGAGAAAAAAACAGTCTCCATCAACACATATGACAACTAATATACATGAGACAATAAGGATCATGTCTTACTTAAAAACTGTCTCACCTACTTGATCTCATTTTTTTAAAAAAAATCCTACTAACACACTGGCTGGTCAGTAACTGCAATGGCTCACCCATTTTCTCCTACTCAACAGTAACATTGAAATCTTATGCATACCTACTCAGAAGTAAACCCCACTGAATTCAATGGGGCTTACTATACGGGAATTTGAATTAGAGTTGCAACCTGGAAAACAGAATCTGGCTATTTAGTTGATTAAAAAAACCGAAATCCTAACTGCAGTATATTGTTTAACAGGAACTGGTAGACTATATATTTATTTAGACAGCAATTTGATACATTAACCTTCCCCAACCTGGTGCCCTCCAGATACAGTGGTACCTCGGGTTAAGAATTTAATTCATTCTGGAGGTCTGTTCTTAACCTGAAACTGTTCTTAACCTGAAGACCACTTTAGCTAATGGGGCCTCCTGCTGCCGCTGCACCACCGGAGCACGATTTCTGTTCTCATCCTGAAGCAAAGTTCTTAACCCGAGGTAATATTTCTGGCTTAGCGGAGTCTGTAACCTGAAGCGTATGTAACCTGAGGTGTTTGTAACCCGAGGTACCACTGTATTTTGGACTACAATTCCCATCAGCCCCAGCCAGCGCTGGTTGGGGCTGCTGGCGTCCAAATCATCTGATGGGCATCGGATTGGAAAATGGTGCTATAGATAGTTAGGTCCCATTGAACTTAATAGAATAGATCTGCAGAGGAATTCACTGTCAGTCAATTTATAAGCTGCTCTTCAGAAATAGGACCATCACAGTGTAAACTACATGTTTCCTCAGAATAAATCCTATTGAGTTCAATAGGACTTTCAAATAAATCGGTGACATACAAACTATTTATTTCCTTTCTCAATCGCTTCCCACGAGGCACTATAACGATATATAAAAATATATATAAATTGCATATAGAAACAATTTAAAAACCCCTATAAATATTAAAAAAACAAACAGTTTAAAACAACACCACATACATAAAATCAGTTCAGATCCAGAACAGCAAGTGGGATACAGATTTTAGAAGGCTTGGCGAAAGAGGAATGTTTTTAGCAGGCACCAAAAAGCTAAGAGAGAAGGTGCCTGTCTGATATGCAAAGCGTTCCAAAGGCACAGATGTCTTCATTCACACATCTCATTTCAGTGGCCAGAATTACTCTTCATTCGTTTTGTGTGTCCTGATGCCACTGCCTATGCGTGGAGAGATTTCCCAGGTGTGGTGGTGCTATAAACAAAATTTGAGAGAGAAAGGCAAGGCTTCTCATTTTGCAGTTAGGATGGTATGTGCTCTGGCCCCAAGATGCTGCTAGGCCTTGGGGCCAAAGCCTAGGATCTCCACCCACGGCCAGCCATAGGGCAGGAGCAGCAGCCAACAGTTTCCAGGTCTGGTGCTGATTTCTGCAGCATGTGAAAGTGCAGGTGCTCAAGAGTATTCCTCTCTTTTTAAAAATCAGGCCCCACAACTATTTGCTCCCTCTGTATCAGAAATATAGCAGCAGCTGCAATACATGGAGAAATGTCAATGGTGCGCGCTGCACAACTGGAATCATATCTATGCCATCAAAAGCCGCCCGCGTCGAGGGTCAAATATTTCCGAACTGCACCAGCTTTCTAGCCTGCCCCTTAAAACCACCAAGTATTTCCCCCCACCCCCTTGCAAATAAACCACGGTCGGCCTTGTCACACCTGAAACTGATCAAACAGGGAGCAGGAAACTGGCTGAGACCAAAAAGCTCCGCCCTGGAATATGCGGGGCTATAATAAAGAGCACCTCTGAGCAGCTGCAGAGTGCCCGCGCCCAACCCAAGCCCGCCGCGTGTCGACCTACCCAGACTTGGGACTACCCTGACTCGCCCGTGGTGTCTGGGTGGGCGCCTTTGGGCCTCAGAGCGCCGCTCCCTCTGCCATGCTCTCTGGTGCTTCCAGTTTCCTGAGTCTGGATGGCTTGGGGACGCCCCGCCGGCGATGGAGCTGGGCCCCCGGAGGCCTCTGGCAGCGGGGGGAGGCCGCCCTGGTCCCGCAGCCCCGCGGAGGGGCGGATTTCTCCCGGCGGGAAGGCAAGCTCCACTTCTACGCCCTCTGGTCTCTGCGCGAGCCGCCCCGGCAGCTCAGTAGGTGAGGCCTGCGCGCGGCGGCTCGCCTTTCCCGCCATCCTGGAGGGTGAAAGCGGGCAGAGGTTTAGGGAAATTTATGTGTGAAAAAGCCTGCGCCTCAGGTTCACAGGTCACTTTTATGAAACGGTGTTTTCGCACGTGAAAACCAACAGCAACCATGAAAACAGCGAAGAGTCTTGTGCGACACCGGGAGCCTAAGCACTAGCAACGTTTTGGGTGCGTTAGGGTTGCCAACGTCTCAGCTAGCCAGTGTAGGTGTGTGCCTTTAACAGCAGCTTGATGGGCAGACATTTGCAGGCGGTGTTGCTTATCTACATGCTGCAAAAAGCCGATTTCTGCATGACCAGCAGACAAGCACTTAAAATAGGCATGGATGTTTGCAACCTTTCACCATTTCCCATATGAAAATAAGTGTGTGTGTACCTGCATTATCCCAGTTCTCCCACCCAAAGTCAAGGCCTGGCCAGAACTCTTCATTGCTGATTTTTCTCCCTTTATGCATTTTTCTGTATCTTCTCTTGCACTATTTTATGAATCCATTGTGTATTAGAAAACTGATTAGCATTAAAATTCATATCCTCTATTTTAGCTCCTTAGGGGTCTAGGTCTTTTAACTTCCACTTATTCAGCAGAATGTCTAATCTCACAGTGCATCTGGCTGCCTTTGTTACACAACATACATTAGAACTAATTGAACAGTGTTTAGTATCTGAATAGGCAATTATGGGAAGCAAGATGGAAGGGAAGTTAGAGGAATCCACAAAACCATCAAGATATAAAATGGGGGCAGCTATTGGAGAATATAGACTGCACCTGGTAAATGGGGACTGCTGGAGCCCATGCACAGAATGCAAAGAAAGCCGCTTTAAAAGCAATGTTCATAATTGGCACAATGAAGGGTTTCTATTCAGGTTACACACAGTGTGAGCCTCACATTTGTAAATGCCCTCAGTTGGGTCCCTTCTGTCCTAGAAAGATAGTTCCAAAATTTCAAAGCAGGTTGTCAACCCCTCTTTCTTCTTTTAGGGAACAAGTGAGAAGGAATCCCTTTGCTGTATACATGCTATTATACCTTTAAAGCACATTTTCCCCTCAAAGAATTCTGGGCACTGTAATTTACCCCTCAGAGTTAACTACAGTGCCCATAATTATTTGAGGGGGAAATGCGCTTCAAATGCACTTTACAGGTATTGTGCACATGGGCGTAGCCAGGAATTATTTTAGGGGGGCAGGCCTTATGTTGGAGCAGAACCGAGTTATCTGCGACACAATTGGTCAGTTAAGTACCGGTATTTTTATTTATTTACTGTACTAGGAGGGCAGCTGTCCCCTCTGTCCCCTCCTGGCTACACCCATGATTGTGCATACACAGCACCAGTCTTTCCCCCTCTTGCTTTCCATCACTATGAATCCTTCTCAGTTTCCTTCCATGCTATCCCTTTTGAGACTAATATATTTTCTCTTCTCTCTAAGCAAATGCCGTCAGAAATGTTACCAGACTCACTTACCACTTCCGCTGCCCAAACACCTAGTGGTCTTTGGTTTGGGTGACTGGAGCCGCTATTCTCAGAAGACAAGCATCATTGTGGAAATATTAGTGAATCCAAATGTTAAGCCACAAAGGATTGGCAAGCTGGGGCCTGAAACAAGGTAAATTCTAGATAATTAGTGAATTTTGGTGCCAGTATTGATACTTGTTAGCATGCCAAGTGCTTTCCAAACACACTGTGAGGAAGTTCTTTAAAAAACTGTAAGAGGGAATAAATTCCTTATTTTAAAAACAGGGAATGTGTCCAGGGCCAGCAAAGTCTGGATCTGAACTCAAGACTTCAGGGATCAACATGCTATTAGTTACAGCAGCTGTCATGAGGATGTTGTGCTATTGCAACCTACCAAATCCATTTGTTCTGCTATGGACAGTCTTTAAAGCTTAAGAATGTATTGTCAATTTAACTCTATCAGCTATTGAAATAAAAGTGAAATTATCTCAGAGCAAGAAAACAGTGATCTGTGTGTTTTACTCAAGCAGGTGTTTGGTATGGGAAGGTGACTGGCGAGTGGATGTTTTGATGGCTTCGCTAAAGCAGGAAGAGAATGGTAACCCTGTTAAGCTTCTCTTGACTGTCGAGGAACAGGTAGGAAAGTTTTCTATCTTGTCATTTCTGTACTCCCTGCCTACTGAAACTGGGTCCATGTGGATTCATTTTTAACGTGACCCATATATACAGATATGAAAATGGAAGTCTTAAAAGTATCCGTTCCTGTAATGCCACTTGTTAATGAATATTGATATGCTGTGTAACTATTATTCTGTCTTGTGATGGCCATGTGCCCTGAAAGTTTAAATACTTTGCCTAAAATATAAGTAAAACATCAAATATAGGCCCTAAGTATCTGAGGGAGTCCCTCCTTCTTCATAGACACATTCAACTGTTGAGATCTGCAGGGGAGGCACTGCTGGTAGTTTTGCTACCCTATCAAGTTTGTAGGCAGGAATGCATGAGAGGACATTCTCTGTGGTGGCCCCCAGGTTTTGGAATGCCCTCCCCTTCTGGCCTCATCATTATATACATATCAACGCCAGGTCATAATGCACCTTTTGCATAGGTTTTTGGGTTGCAGGACGAGTTCAGAATACCTTTCCCACTGTAGTGTTGTTCCTGTTTCCTGACTGCTGTTGATTAGGTTTAATTTATTGCCTAGTAATGTTTGTGTGTTACATAGTTTGCTTGTTGTATTGAGCTGTGTGTAACTATCTCTAGAACAAAATGATGAAGGGCAGCCTGTAAATGCATATAAACAAACAAATCTCACAGATTGAGTAGCTACATGTGAGATACCCCAGCTCTTTGATTTGGGCCTGAAAACTGGTTGGAAGCCAGTGACTACAAAGCGTGGATGAAATATGTTCGTATCTCCCGGTGTCCAGCTTACTTTAAAGGCAGCCCATGTACAGAACATTGCAATTATACAATTAGTACAATAATACAAACCAGGTTGGCCTCCTCATCCACAATTAAATTATGAATAAGGGAGATTTTATTATGGACTAACCTGGCATTTAATAGCAACGCTGACAGGCTCAGGGTCATACCGGTTGCTGGTATGGCAACCATGATCCGTCTGACCGAGGGAGAGACCCAAAGAGGGAACAGATAGATACCCACTCAGTCTACCCTGTTACACAGCCCGTCACATCCTTCAAACCATACCTCCCTCTCTTTAAAAGCCTCCATTGTAGGGGGCTACTCATCTGTGCATTGCCTTTTGACTCAAGTTGCAAGTGTTGTTCTGATGTGTGTGTCTCTCCTCCTTAGCTCCTCAACAGCACCCCCACCCGCCCATTTCAGGCCACAGAGCCTAATCAGTCACCTGTCCTTCCAGAAGATACAGGTCAGCGATTGGATGATCCCCCTGAGGTAGGTTTATAGATAGAAGTCTCCTTTTGGTGGCTTCTTCTCTATTCTCCTAACTGCTTGTTGGTAACTTCTAGGACCATGACCAGTCTACAAGTTACACAGACAGGTAGTGGAATTCTGGAAGCATTATTCCTACTGAGGGAATGGGGAAGAGGAGGAGAGTACAGTGGAATCTCGGGTTACGTACCATCCTCCTTACGAACACTTCGGGTAACGAGCTCCGCTAACCTGGAAGTAGATGCTCCTGGTTGTGAACTTTGCCCCAGGATGCAAGCGGAAGTCATGCATCGGTGGCGCGGTGGCAGCAGGAGGCCCCATTAGCGAAAGCGCGCCTCATGTTAAGAACGGTTTCGGGTTAAGAACGGAACTCCGGAACGAATTAAGTTTGTAACTGGAGGTACCACTGTAATTCTATTCCCCACACCAGAGAGAGGACTACATGAAACCTTTCTGCCTATCCTCTACATGCAGGGATGTTTGTGTTTTGTTTTGTGTGGGAAAGTGTACAAAAATATATCTGCATCTACAATCTGCAGTGGTTCCTTCCAGATTTCTGCTACCATATTCTGTGTGATCTGTAGGACTGCTTCAGGTCACAGACTTAGAACAATTGCTCAGAGATTGTGTTTGTGATCAAAACTCTGTAGTGGAAACTTCATTTGGCATTTCACACCCAATAAACTTGCAGGTGACGCCAAACTTGAAGGGATAGCTAATGCCTCAGAAGACAGAATCTGGATTCAAGATAACCTTAATAGATCGGAGAACTGGGCCCAAACTAAGAAAATGAATTTCAGTAGGGACAATTATCAAGGTCTACACTTAAGCAGAAATAATTAGCTGCCCAAATATAATGAGGGACACCTGGCTTGCCAGTAGTACATGTGAAAAGGATCTAGGTAGACCAGTGTTCCCCAACCTTGGGTCTCCAGCTGTTTTTGGACTACAACTCCCATCATCCCTCACTACCAAGACCAGTGGTCAGGGATGATGGGAATTGTAGTCCGAAAACAGCTGGAGACCCAAGGTTGGAGAACACTGAGGTAGACCACAAGCTGAACATGAGTCAACAGTGTGATGCAGCAGCAAAAAAAGCTAATACAGTGGTACCTTGGGTTAAGTACTTAATTCGTTCCGGAGGTCCGTTCTTAACCTGAAACTGTTCTTAACCTGAAGCACCACTTTAGCTAATGGGGCCTCCCGCTGCTGCCGTGCCGCCAGAGCACTATTTCTGAAGCATTATTTCTGGGTTAGCAGAGTCTGTAACCTGAAGCGTATGTAACCCGAGGTACCACTGTACCATTCTAGGCTGCTTCAACAAATGTAGAGTGTCTGGATCAAGGGAAGTAATAGTACCACTCTATTCTGCCTTGGTCAGACCACACCTGGAATACTGTGTCTAGTTCTGGGTATAACAATTTAAGAAGGCTATAGACAAGCTGGAATGTATGCTGAGGAGGGCAACCAAGATGATCAAGAGTCTGGAAACCAAGCCTTATGAGGAAGATTGAGCGAGTTGGGTTCTATGATTCTATAAGTGCTTGGGCCTTTGATGAACCTTGCTGGACCATACCTTCTACTTCCAACAGTGGTTTACCAGATGCTTTGGGGGGAAACTCTCAAGCTGGACAGAACAGGAGCAAAGCATATGGGGTAAGAATAGTCAATATGGGACCCTCCAGATGTTGGGCAACACAACTCCCAGTTCCAGCAAGTATGGCCAATGGTCAGGGCTGATAGGAATTGTAGTCAACAACTTCTGGAAGACACCACGTTGGCTACCCCTTGTCTAGGGCAGCCCAGGGAAAACTGGAGTTGTCTGTAGTGCATGCCTTCAGTGAGCCCTTTTCATTAGGCCCAGTCGTTTTGCTTGAATGATTTCTGATCCCGATCTAATTCTGTTCTTTGTGGAGCAGTCTAAGAATGGGAGTTCAGCGATGCCTGTTAAAGAGCCTGTGCTTGAAAGGAAGGAGTTCTCTCCACCCATGGAAACGCTGCTTATGCTTCCTGCTCCAGAAACAACTTCTGCATCGGTGGACTGTGAGGAGGCCAGGAATAAAACATGTACATCTAATTCAGCTCGCCTAAAGACCAGGAGGGTTCTCTTTGAACTTCTGGCATCCAACAGACAGCAGGAATCTGAAGGTTAGTGAATCTATAGCAGGAGTGATGTCTAGTTTCCTAGACCAAATTAGCTTGTAATTGTATGGTATTCTGGGACAGGGAGGAGTATTTGTGCTCCCAATGAATGCACTATGTCCAGTCCCGCCCCCACCTTATCCTACTAGCTTGGCCTCCTTTTCAGAAACTTTCCAGTGATGTTGTAAAATACAAGACTTCAGCACATGCCAGAACCCGCATACATCTAGTCAACACACATTCAGAATGTTCTAATTTATATGAACATTCCTGATGCATAGGAGTTGGGGAAGATACCTAGCAGAGAGTTATATACTTGATGATATCAATGATGTTTGCATTTGGGCTTGCAGCTTATGGAGACAACCTCCAATCTGTTCTTTAACTTCCTGGCCAGTCATCATTTTCATGCAGTCGAAAAACTGTTGCCAGATTGGCACCAATGGTGGTGTTCCTCCCTGTGCCAAATAATGGCTTTAGCAGGTGACTGCTGATCAGAGCCACAACATGATAAAGGTAAAGGTACCCCTGCCCGTACGGGCCAGTCTTGCCAGACTCTGGGGTTGTGCGCCCATCTCACTTAAGAGGCCAGCGCTGTCCGCAGACACTTCCAGGTCACGTGGCCAGCGTGACAAAGCTGCATCTGGCGAGCCAGCGCAGCACACGGAAACGCCATTTACCTTCCCGCCAGTAAGCAGTCCCTATTTATCTACTTGCACCTGGGGGTGCTTTCGAACTGCTAGGTTGGCAGGCGCTGGGACCAAGCAATGGGAGCGCACCCCGCCGCGGGGATTCGAACCGCTGACCTTTCGATCGGCAAGCCCTAGGCGCTGAGGCTTTTACCCACAGCGCCACCCGCGTCCCTAACAACATGATAGGAAACAACATGATAGGAAAGAGCTAATCCCACTACATGCTGCAGACCTGATTCTGATAGTGTCTCCCTCACTGCTGGTATTTATAGTTTGAGGGTGGGATGGGAATCATGCATTACCAATGTTAATGTGTGGTTTGGCCGTCGGTGTGCAAAAAATGCATGTTAAACTACTGAGCGTGCATTCTAAAGCATTTCACCAGATACAGTATCATAACTTCTTTGCTTATGATGAAATAGCATCTTTTCTTTTTTCCAATATAAATGCATGACCCATTGAAAATCAGTTTGAAGGGAGCATTGCACAAGAATAGTAATCTCTCGGAACGTTTTCTCTCTCTGCAGACTTGGAAGTTAAAGAGCTGCAAGGTAAAATACCTGTTTCTTGAACAATTTGTTGGAATTCATTCAGTGCTTCCAGAACAGCAGCTCCTAGTAATACCCAGTTACTGCTCTTCCACTGTGAGCTACATGTGGCATTGCAACCGACTTCCTGTGTTTTGAGGGTATAGTGGGAGGAACTCCATGTCGTGCTAAGGTGATCATTTTGTCAGGGCAAGCATTTCAGCTTGTTGTAAGGAACAATCCCCCCTCTCCTCTCCCTATGTGCTGTTCTGGAAGTTCTCCTGACCCCCCGCCCCTCAAGCCAATTTTGGGGGGCATGCAGGTGGAAGGTGGGGAGTAGCCTCATTCTGTAAGCAGAAGCCCTTGTGCAAGGCTTACATTGACAGAAGTCATTAGTTGAATCTCACCCATTAATTCTTGTATGTGGACATCTCACTATGTTCAGTCTACCCTGAGTCCTAGGGTGGGAAAGACAGAATACAACTGAGCCACCTTTTAAAAAGCAGTTATTCTAGAGTTTATTGTTTTAAAGAGCAATTTGGTAATTACTTCCAAGAATTCCTTTTAAAAGTTGAAAAAAGTAGCCCAAAGAGCATGGGTCTTAATTAAAAGATAGAACAGAAAAATGACAAAATGGCGCATGACTGTAAAGGTAATGGTGCTGGCATGGCTATAGCTTCATTTACCTGCAGTGTCACTGGTGTACCTAAACTGCAGCTCTAGGAAAAGTGGAAGATTAGTTTTAAGACCATCTACGTATGTGGAGTTTGCACAGTATTTTCTGTGGTTTGAGGAACAAGAGAAAGCACTGGAGGGTATTGATTAGATGATGTCCTTTAGATGCCCTGTAAAAAGTGAGTGAATGAACAATGGCAATTCCACATTAAGGGTAGCAGCCAGAATCAGTCATGTTGTAGGTTTCAGGAGGAAGTTCTCCCAAATGACCCTCCCACAATGAAATGAGATGGATTCTGTGATATGTTTCTGCTGTCTCCACTCCTGCATCTCTCTGTAGTATGTCCAAGCCCTCGGTGGTGTCATGCCATGTGCCTGAGCGACCCTGAAACTGCTGTTCTGATTGGTGGCGAAGGAACTAATCAACAGTTTTGCCAAGATGCCCTGTGGAAACTGGAAATTGGTGAGATGCTTCTTTGCTAGCAGTGATGTACATGTTGACACTGTCTGCAACTGATCAGAGGGAAACTGAATTGGAGTCGGTTTTTCCTATATGGGGATAGTAGTTCTTAAAGGAGTGTCTGCCATGCCTGGTGATCTGAACTTGAAAGTGGCTGGATTTAACTTTCTTTGCACACTACTTGTGTTCTAGTTAGCAGGGAAGCCAGCTCTCAGCTTTTAGCATGTTGGCGACTACTTTGTGCAACTTTCCCCCCACCCTCTTGCACATCTTGAGTTCATTTCTGTTGCTGATTTCACAGACAATGACTTCTGGTTCCCCATGGATCTCCCAGCACCAGGTTCCATGCCACAGTGTTCAAGGGGCCACAGTGCCACATATGACCCAGAGACCAAGCGCATTTACATCTTCGGGGGTATGAGGGAGGCAAAGCGCTACAGCAACATCCATGTTCTGGACACGGCATCTTGGAAATGGCTGCATGTGTCTGTGAGTCGCAAGAGAAACAAAGCCTTGAGCAACAAAGAGAACAGTTATTATATAAGAGACATCCATTCCTTTATTTGTTTTTAAATTGCATCCTGGTTTTCACCAATGCGATTTACAACAATGTAATATGTGGAATTTGAAACATACACTCCCAAAACCTCAAGAGCAGGGGTCAGCAAACTTTTTCAGCAGGGGGCTGGTCCACTGTCCCTCAGACTTCGTGGGGGGCTGTATTATATTTTTTTGGGATAATAATAATAATAATAATAATAATAATAATAATAATAATAATAATAATATCTTTATTGTCATTACCCCCTCTCGGGGACAACGAAATTACTTGACTGCTCCATAAAAACACTAATTAAAACAATACAGTATAGTACAGCAAGGAAGATTAGATGACTTTCAAAGTCCAGGCTTCCCATTCAGGGCCAAGATCGCTCTGGAGAAGAAGCTGTTCTTAAGACGGCTCGTTCTTGTCTTCATCGTCCTGCATCTCCGTCCCGACGGCAGGAGCTCGAAGAGACAGTGACCAGGATGCGATGGATCTTTTACTATGTCCAGTGCCTTCCTATGGCACCTTGTGGCATAAATCTGCTCTAAGGTGGAGAGTGGGCAGCCAACAATGCTCTCTGCTGCCTTAACAACTCTGCACAACCCCCTCCTGTCCTGGGTAGTACAGCTTCCGTACCACACACACAAGCCATAAGTGAGCACGCTCTCAATGGCACAGTGATAGAAGGCAAGCAGCAGTTTCTGCGGAAGATGGTTTTTCCTTAGAATTCTCAAAAAGTACAGTCTCTGCTGCGCCTTCTTCACAAGCCCCCTTGTGTTGACACTCCAGGACAGATCCTCTTGTAATTCAATGCCCAAAAATCTGAACGTTGTTACCCTCTCCACACAGACCCCATCAATCAAAAGTGGCTGGACATTGCTCTTCTGTCTCCTGAAGTCCACCACAAGCTCCTTTGTCTTCCTTGTATTTATGAGCAAGTTGTTAGCTCTGCACCACTCTGCCAGCCTCTCCACCTCATCTCTATAATCCGTTTCACCCTCCCTTTCAGAGATGAGCCCAATCACGGTTGTGTCATCTGCAAATTTGACAACCCTATTACTAGGGTGAGCAGCGACACAATCGTACGTGTAGAGAATATAAAGGAGCAGACTGAGTACGCATCCCTGTGGTCTTCCTGTGTTAGTCTTAAGCATATTAGAGGTATAAGGGCCCAACCGAACCCTCTGGGGGCGGTCTGACAAAATGTCCAATATCCACCCACAAAGTGATAACAGAAGCCCCAGATCTTTAGACATCAGACGTTGTGGTAGAATGGTATTAAATGCCGAGCTGAAATTAAAAAAAGCAGTCTGGCATAACCCCCCCCCCCCTGCTCCAAATGTGCAAGGACGGCATGGAGGGCAATCGCCACAGCGTCCTCTGTCGATCTTTTCGTTTTATAAGCAAATTGGAATGTGTCCAGTCCCTCTGAACAAATTCCTATGCCCCACAAATAACCCAGAGATGAATTTTAAATAAAAGGACACATTCTACTCATGTAAAAACACGCTGATTCCTGGACCGTCTGCCGGCCGGATTTAGAAGGTGATTGGGCCGGATCTGGCCCCCAGGCCTTAGTTTGCTTACCCATGCTCAAGAATTTAGAATCTTAAAAAAAGAGCAGACCATCTGAGAAGGTGTCTTTATCCCTGAGTCTTCCCCACTTTTGTAAGAACCTCCCCTCCATGTAAGAGAGAGTGGTGGATCACAGCTCAGGTGGGGAGTGATTGAGGCAGCTGCTGTCAGGTCTATTAGGAAAGCATTGGAAAGGGGAGGAATCGTGTTCATTGATGCTGCCAGCAATGGAGCTGTCTGTGGTGCTGATGCTAAGTCCGCCTAAAATGCCAGGCCTGTACAGTGACCGGTGATCTCTTCCTTAGGCTAAGGGTAAAGTGCCAACGCTGGCTTACCATAGTGCAACCATCTACCGAAAGGAGCTATTTGTCTTCGGAGGAGCTTTCCCTAAAATGTCATCCCTGGAGATGGGAGCTTGCAGCAACACACTCTTCGTTTTCAACCCCGAGTATGAGATCTGGTATCAACCCATTGTTGAGGGGGAGAAGCCTTTGCCTAGGCTTGGGTAAGTCTTCTTTGCTTCAATGAGGAGAATCAGCTTAGTGCTGATTTCTTGATTTTTCTCACTGAAGTGTGATATTGGACAACTCCTTCATTGCTCTCATTTTTATTTTATTTCCTTGGCAGTTGGAAATAGTGTAATTAGTGCTTTCTTTGAAAACACTTGTACATTTTCCTGCGGGTATTTACTTTGTTTGATAGTGCTATGATGCCAAGGGAGTCTGTGTAAACTCTGCCCCTCAAGCTGAGGGCCCCTCAGAAACCTCCTATCTTGTTCACATACTAAGTGCACTCAGACATCCTCTCTGCCTGGAATTCCTTGGGAGTGTTTTATTCTCAACTAGAGCTAGGGCTTTTTCGGCTGTGGCTCCGATCTGGTGGAACACTCTGTCACAAGAGACTAGGGCCCTGCGGGACTTGACATCTTTCCACAGGGCCTGCAAGACAGAGTTGTTCCACCAGGCCTTTGGCCAGGGCACAGCCTGACTCCCTCCTTCAGCAATCTTCGCGGAGCTCTGGCCCAATGGTTGCCATTGGTTTGATTTGAATTAATTTTATAATGTATGATTTTAGAGTGTTGTGTTGTGTTGTGTTGTGTTGTGTTGTACTGTTGTACTGTTTTATTGTTGTTAGCCGCCCTGAGCCCGGCTTCGGCTGGGGAGGGCGGGATATAAATAAAAAATATTATTATTATTATTATTATTATTATTATTATTATTATTATTATTATTCTCTCACACTCCTGTTCCCAGAATGAAGCTTACAATGCCATTTTTAAAACTCTGTGCAGTAGAAGGCAAGACTGTGGCTTGGATCCAAGGTGTCTCGTGTGGGCTGCATAACTTTATTGCGTGCTGTGAGGGGGCATGCAGTTTCAGGATCAGCTTGCAGGGGTCTGTCACATATGGGAGAGAAGTATGAGAGTCTCATTTCACAAGTGGAGTGGGTGCCTCTTGCAGGTTTTAGGATCAGGCTCATATACTAATATTGATAACACCTGTGTAAATCTTGACAAAGTTTTCCTTACCTCCAGCATGGGAGTTTATGTGTTTTGGCTAAAGACTTTTCAGTTCTCTTAATCAGAGAATTCACAAAAACCTGTTGGTCAAGAGAAGGAATTAATAGAAGCTTCTTCTCATTTTGCAGAGATCAGCTTAGGAGTTGGATCTAAAGGTCTCCGGACCAAATTACACATTCCCTAATACGTTGCTTCAATAAAACTTTTAACTTTAGCAAATGGGGGAAATTCTATCACTTCTGATGAGTTTGTTCTTAATCTAGATAAAATCTTGGCGAATCTACTCAAGCAGTGCTGTAAAACTTGTGTTTACTTGACACATTTCTCTATTAAAAAAGCCTTTTGTGTTCCATGGTTCACATTACATTATGTTTATGTATGTCTTTTTTTGAGGGGGTTATATCCTGCCCTCCACTCTAGGGCTGTGTTCACATTACTGCCATATATTTCAGTGAAGTTGTTTCCCACAGGGATGCTTTTACCCTATGCAAAGGTGTTCACACCTTCACCAAAGGCAAGAGGCATAAGGATTCCAATCATGTGAAGCTGGTTTGAAAAACAATACATCAAACAAAGTACAAGATACATAATGCATTTTGGATAACATCATGTGAACACAGATTATAAACCAGCACCGGAAACTCGGTGAATGCACAGTAAACTGGAGTGTGATCACAGCCTAAGGTTGCAGGCCAGCTTATGGCAATAGAGATTTTTTTTTTAAATTACAGGCAAAACATAAAGCATAAACATTATTATATCTAAAACCAACTCACACATTTTATTCTGCTGCTGCTACCGAAAGAAGAGCAATTTTATTCTTCTGCTGCTACCGAAAGGCTTAATGAAGCTAATGTCTCATATTAAAACTTTAGTTTTGAAAGTTGCTATTGGATATTGGAATACCATAATTTGTTTTTAAGGCGTTTCTGGAGCTGACCAAACTTTTGGCATCTTTCCACCAAATGCCTTGCTAGCTTTGGAAATGATGGAGCTACTCATATACAGCCCCTGTGGGTGCCCCAGAATGGCCACTGAGATTGATTGAAGCTAGGAAAAATCATTCAGAAATGTAAGACATAAAGTGGATTTCTAGCTATAGATGTTGCAGGGACTGTTTCATTTTCCTACGTTTTCCTTGTTCACTGTCTTTCCTTGCTTTCTCAAAGCCATTCAGCTACTCTGCTGAGGAACAAACTGATCATATTTGGGGGCCAGAAGACTTCCTTCTACCTGAACGACACACACATCCTAGATCTGGGTAAGAACTTTGCCATTCCCTCTCTGTTTGGATAGAGTTGAAGTCCACTGCCTGGTGAGGTTAAAGGAATCCCTTGAGGCGGGAGATGTCAGAATATTGCACACTGGTGTGAGGAAAGACTGATGCTAGGGAACAGCGACTTTGCCTCAAAACCTTTTGGAGAATGGATCAAAAATGACCCCTCACTGGCCATTGTAAGATTACTGGTGCTGTAACCAGGTTTATCGCCAGATGCAGTTACAGACATCTCTGCATCATATGCAATAATAAGCTGCTGCAATTCCCATCCAGAGAGGAAGCCGTGTGAAGTCTGTTTCAGCAAAAACAACAAAACCCTGTAGCACCTTGAAGTGTAACAAAGTTATTGTGGGCGTGTGAGTGGAGAGGAAGTGAATAAAATGCAAAAAGTAAAGCCTGTGATGATCTAAATTCAATAGTTGTCTTATGAATGGCCACTAGTCAGACCTTTTTCATTTCTTTACAAATTGATACCATTGTTTACATTCCTCCTTACGTCTGATGAAGCCAACTTTAGCCCACAAAAGCTTCTGCTGTAGTAATGTTCAGTGTTTTTAAGGTACCACAAATTTTATTTCCTCCCAAGAAGTTTGTTGCATCTGAAATCTTCCACCTTTCCTCATGTGCCTCTAGGTTTCATGGAGTACATTTCAGTTCCTTTTCTCTCTGGACAACCTTCAGCTCGCAGGTAAGAGCCGATTATGGGGCTCTCTTGCATGGACAATGCTAGTGATTGTTGTCAGTCATGAGTTGGCATCCCTGGAGCCTGGGCTAGAAAAAGGCAGAGCTTTAAACTTGTGTGTGCTGCTCTTCTCAGAAGCCTGTTAGTTGACAAGAGGAAACCAATCCTTGACCATTTTACTGCAGAAATATGGAACCTATATCCCTTCCCACTCCTGGTGCTGCTGCACTCCAGCTCCCTTCAGCCCCCAGCCAGCTTGGCTAATGATCAGGGATGATGGGAGCTGGAACCCAACAATATCAGGAAGGACACAGGCTCCACATCCCTGATTTAATGGGTGAAACCTTCAAGCTGTTGGTATACCTGCCTATATCTAAGCTCCTAGGCAGGTGATCTATGGTAGCAGCCACCTTTTTCTCTTCACAGTATTTGATGTGAGAGACTCATCACTGCATCACATGACAACCCAGAGGCAAAGCTTACACTTGCCTCCAGCTTCAAGCAGCAAGTAGCTCTTTAAGGAGTGGATTGGCAGGGAGGAGTCTTCAAGTGTTGTAGCTGCTCCAAGCAGCTGTTAACCCAACCTGAAAGTAGGAGTGTGGGGAGGTTAAAAGGCAGTCCTCACATTACCTCATAAGAGTGAACAGTTCTTTTTTGGGTGAGATCACTTTTTAAAAAGCTCTTAACATTTTTGCACAGATAATATTTCCTCTGAAAAATGCGGAACAAATCAGAATTTGTACAGAGATGGACCAAGTTTGAGTAGAGCAGAGTTGCAAGTTTGAGTAAAACAGAGTTGGGGATAGAGATGAGCCTTCTGCTTTCAAAAAAACATATCCCATGTAAGTTACACCAGACACACCCTAGCCTTTGCCTCCTCACCTTCCACTATCATTACCTGCTGCATCAAGATGGCCTGGTCCAGGCCGTGATGTTGCCTTATGATCATGCAAGTGGATGATGTGATGTTATGGACTCCCGATAAGTCCATAGAAGTTGGTGATGGCTACACAATACATTTGAAGAAAATGGGAGAGCCAGACTGCGGCATTGGGGGGCATATTAGCTGGGTGGGTGAGACAATGACCCTAGATGGCCAGGCAGGAAGTGAGCAACTGGGTACAAGCTCTCACTTTTGCTTTATTCTAATCCTTAAGAATCCATCTTCTGCTTCCAGTTTCCATGCGGCCATTCCAGTGTCTGATCAGAAAGTGCTGATAAGCGGAGGCTGTGGTGTCAGAGGAGCCTTTCGGGATGCATTCACATTCCATCTTGGTAAGTCCTCGCGGCGCTTTTGCTACCAGTACTCAAGACGTGGAGGTTTGCTACCACCCATTAACCCTTTCCCATTGCAGATACCTTGACTTGGAGTGCAGTCAAGCATAGTGACCTTTGCTCTGTGCCCCGGGCAGGCCACACACTGCTCAACTTGACTTATGCCCCCCAGACGGATGCAGATAAGGAGAACCAGGGCAAGCACAATGCGTGCACTGTTCTGGTCTTCGGGGGGTCAGACCGTGCTGGCAAGTTCTACAATAGTACAAGCAAGCTGCAGCTGGACCTCGAGGTGACGAGGTCTTCTCTGGACCCTGCTTGAGTCATTGGGAGTCCTGTGTCTGGACCAAGAAGGCAAGATTAGAAAGACTGAATATTGGAAGAGTACAAGTGGATGGGTACAAGACTGCCAGTGCGAACAGAGGTTGTGAAAACAACATCATCCCTCTCTGAATACTTTGCTGATCTTCCTGCTGGTTTTATCCCATGTAGGAGAAACAGAGTGGGTTTTCAGGAGATCAGACAGAGGGTTTTTACTTTAGTATTTGCATGTTTGCACTCTGTCACTTCAGTGTAATCTCCCCCATCCCTCACTGTTGCTGCTTTTGAACCCCATATTCTATGACATGCCCTAATCAGTCAGTCTTGGATGCAATAGTGCTCAGCTAGTGGAGAGGAAAGTACCCTGAAAATGAATGAACAAATACTGCAGGATGTTTATAAACTGAAGGGCATATAGGCTGGGCTTCAGATATTTGACAGCTGGATCTGGATTATACCAATGCATTTCTATACCTTTCCTCCTTGCTCCTGTTTCTTCCCATTCTATTATGTTCCTGTTTTTAATCCTCTGTCCCCTGTCAGTTTGACCAAGCCCCACCTCCCCAGCAAAAAAGTTAAAATCCAAACCCAAATTGTGTAATAAAGCATGCACAAGAGTTGTGATAAAAAGAATCTGTCTTTGTTCTATTTATGCTATGAAACTTTGCAGGAGGCATGGAGAGAAGCAATTGCATTCCCAGAACCTCCTAAATTATGCACATTTAATTTATACACACATAATCCGCCTCTTTCTTGCTGTAGAATTACTTTTTTTTTAAGTACAAAGTATACACACTCCTAATTAACACTTCAGATAAGTGTGTTCTGACCTCTCTGAGGAAGAACTTCAGCCCCTGTGAGATTCAGAAGATGCTTAGTTCCTGCCACTGTATTGCACCAACTCCCATTTTCACCATAACTTCTTTGCTCTGTTGAGATGCTGTGGCCGTGGGCTTAATTTGGCTGGCAGGCACTACTTTAGCCCTGAGTCTGGCAGCCTTGATCCCATAGATCTCTCTGCAATTATGCATCTTAGCAGTTGTCTCCTATGCAGAAGGCTTTCCCATTTACTTCTACAACATAAATAAATGGGATTTATGATTTAGGCCTTTGGACAGAAAAAAAAAAGCTTGCTTGGTTGCTTGCTTGCTGCCTGGGGTGCTACTGAAGAAGTTATTTTTAAAAAGTAGTTAAGCTGCTGTTTTGTCTAACTTTTTGTGCAGTCAACCCAGCAGGATGGTACCTTTGCCACCTAGAGTATAACAAGCAAGATAATATCAAATGAACTTCACACAGAACAGTCAGAAGCTCTTTTTTCTTTTAATCTCATTTTACAATTGTCAAAACATGATCAAAGGTTAGGTCTTGCTAAGTGCTTTAATGTAGTTGCATCATCATCATCATCACTATTTATTTACTATTGAATTTATATACTGCCCTATACCCGAGGGTCTCAGGGCTGTTCACAAAATAAAACCAGAATAAATCGTGATGGTGGAGTGCATTTCCCTCTCTTAGCAGGAAATCATTCAAGTTGTGGTTCTTCCTAGATGGTGGCACATAGAGTCCCTTTATGGGCAAATTATTATTACTATTATTATTTATTTATTAAATTTATATACCATCTGCAGGTCTCAGGGCAGTTCACAAGATAATCAATTTTTTTAAAAAAAGTTATGCCCAAATCTTCCTCAGTAAAAAAATGGGGCAGCTTTAGACTCTTAGTTCTGAAGGGGTATCTGGCTGCCGTGATGGATGGCTCATTTGGAACGCTTCCAATTCCAAGAGAGCTTTGTTGATTCTGTTTATTGTGGGGAATGGCGTAAGATCCACTTTAAACCTGCCAAGACAAATGAATAGTTAGACATAGAGGCTGTGGTAGTTAATGTAGTGATTAGGGGTAGACAAATGTGTCAATTTCGGTTCTCTGTTTCTCTTAAATAGTACTTCATTTTCACACAGCAATTTTATAATAATAAAAAATTCATCAGCATCCTAATGTGTGCGCGCGCACAATTTCCCCAACTGCAGTTTTGCAAATCAGCTTCCCCTAATTTAATGCATTTTTGTATGTTCTTTTCACTAACATACACATTTTCATGCACACCCTACCCCAGTATATGCATTTCTGTGCACATCACTTGGTGGGAGAAATGCACCACAAAACTGGGAGAAGTATGAATTTCTAAGGATGGCTTTGTTTCGGCTCTTGTATTGTTTCAGAAAGTGCAGATTTGCCTTTAAATGCAAACAAAATCAAATATTTTCCCTATCCATAATAGCAATATATTCTGAGAATAAATGCTCCACCCACAAGCCATGATCCAGTGAAATAAGCTCTTGCACGAAAGCTTCATTGGTGTAAATGCTCCCCCCCCCCCATTAATTGTAGCATGCATTTCAAGGGGGCGGGGTGGGATTCACTGGGATTTTGGCTGGGGAGGGAAGGGCTAATCTTCCCCTTCCCTGCATTTACTTTGGTTCCCTCACCCTTGCTGTTAAATGAACAAAAATGGCTGTTGTGATTGCCAGTGATGCACTGAGCATCTTGTGTAGTTAGATGTCCTAGATGTCGGCAACCGAAGCAGGGGCATTTAGGCCAGGCTTCCTCAACCTTGGCTCTCCAGATGTTTCTGGCCTACAAGTCCCATGATCCCTAGCTAGCAGGACCAGTGGTCAGGGATGATGGGAATTGTAGTCTCAAAGCCTGATTTAGGCAAAGGAGAAACAATACAGAACTGGGATGTGGAAGACAAAAGTCTAGTGGACATCCTAATTCTGGGCTGTTTAGGTGAGAGGGTGGTGTTTTATCTTGAACTGGGATGACTCACTGCCTGCCTTCTAAGTGTAGATTGGAACGCTGCACTTCTTAATTTTCTATTTTTCTTAATAAACACAAAGTGATATGCAACGTTGGGCACATTCAGAGTACACCCATCTAAGTCAGCAGACCTAAGTCATTTTAGCCAGCTTATTTCAGTGGGTTTATTTTTAAGCACCGTGACTTCATACAGATGCTTCATACAACACATGAATGTCGAAATATAAAACATAACAGCATTGCACTTCTCCTGACTTCCCTTCCACCCCAATGTTTTCTGGAAGTTGAATCCCAATGCAGAAAGTTTATCCAATTTGTCTGCTACTTCAGTAGGTATTATCCTCCCACCCCATGTATGACTGCCAACTAGGCCAATGGGATCACACCAGTTGCCCTAGCAACTAGCAAGGCATATTTCTGCTTACCTCCCGGCATTGAAAACTTGGGGAACCAAGCATAGGTCAGCCATGGTTACCTGCAGAAAAGCAGAAAGAAATGTTAAAGCAGTTCCAAGAGCCCTTCAGCTTTTCAACCTAGCGGGATTGTGTTTTCTCAGAGTTAAATTATAGTGGTGACATGTTGATGTGGCTGGAATATCAGCTCAGAGACCGGTGGGATGACGGTGGAGAAGTCTCTCTGCCTCCTCTTCTATCTGATGTATCAGAATCTTAGAATTGTATAGTTGGAAGGGATCCTGAGGGTTATCTAGCCCAACCCCTGCAATGCTGGAATCAAAAAAGTGATCGGTGTCATGTGATGGCGATGATCCTATGAGAGGCACAGCGCTGAGCAGTTTGATATTAAAAGCAATGAGAAGAGGCAGGGAATGTGGAAGACAAATTAATACAATACCAAATTCTGCTTACAGAAATATCTTAACGGTTTGACATTAAAAAACGTACTGTAACCCTTTGCAATTAGTTTGCTGGGAAACTTCAGTTCACTATTTTCTGTAGCTCAGCTCATTACAGTGGTGCCTCGCAAGACGAAATTAATCCGTTCCGCGAGTCTCTTCGTCTTGCGGTTTTTTTGTCTTGCGAAGCACGGCTATTAGCGGCTTAGCGGCTATTAGCGGCTTAGTGGCTATTAACGACTTAGCGGCTATTAACGGCTTAGTGGCTTAGCGGCTTTAAGAAAAAGGAAACAAACTCGCAAGACGTTTCGTCTTGCGAAGCAAGCCCATAGGGAAATTCGTCTTGCGGAACGACTCAAAAAACGGAAAACTCTTTCGTCTTACGAGTTTTTCGTCTTGCGAGGCATTCGTCTTGCGGGGCACCACTGTAACTGGATATGGATTTATTTATTGTGATATTTATACCCCCACCATTCCATTTCGTATTAGAATACTCGGGGCAGCTGATATGAACAGTTTAAAAAGTATTGTGAACCATTTAAAAATGATCAGGAATTTTTTTTAAAAAATAAAGCCACACACTTGAGCAGCAGATGAAAACAACCAAAACAAAGTACCAGGTATGATTAAAATCAGCACTTGGTAGCTGGCAGGCCACTGGGAACAGGAAAATCTCTAGCTGATGAAACACCATTGAAAGGGGCTAGATGGCTCACTCAAGGCTGTTTCAACTGACCTATGTGAATGAGCAGCATCCTGCAGGTGAAGATAGTCCTTTTCAGGTATCCTTTTCAGTCGTGAAGTACTGTATAATATTTGCAGTATAATTTGGGTGCATGTATGGACTTTGGTTAACCATTGTTATTTTTGTATTCAGATATGTTGGGTTTGCATTTGATAATTTGGGTGTGTGTGTGCATGTGGCTTGCTCTTCTGTTCCCTTTTAATTCTCTGCTGGCTGGGTGCAATGGTGGGTCTGGACGGAGGAGATGACGGCAAGAATATAAGTGCATTAAGCAGAACTGGATTTGCAAGAACCCCTTTCAACTAACGTTTCCTTGAGACACCCGAAAAGATCTACATGCTTTGGGGCCTTGGAAGGAGAAAGAACATAATGGCCACTCCCCCATCTCTGTACATGCAACAACCAGAGTAACAGCTTGCACGCTATCCTGTGACGTTTTGATTGGACTGCTAACAGTAGCAGGTGGCACTGTTGCTCAACTCTTGCTGTAGCCAAGAATAATGTTCAGCCTTTTGCGAGAGGTCCCTAAAACGGTTAACTCGGGTAGGGAGAGAAAGGAATAAGTAAACTATTAGCTTACTGTGTCCTTGGATCTCTACTCACTTGGCCTCTGCGTTGATACCAGTGCACAGATAAGAGAACATAAGAACAGCCTGCTGGATCAGGCCAATGGTCCATCAAAACAGTTCTCTCTGTGGCCAACCAGATGTCTATGGGAAACTCACAAACAGGACCTGAGCACAAGAGCCCTCTCCCCTGCTGTAGTTTCCAGCAACTGGTATTCAGAAGCTTTGCTGCCTCCAGCTGTGGAGGCAGAACACAGCCATCATGGTTGGTAACTATCAATAGCGCTCTCCTCCGTGAATTTGTCTAATCCTCTTTTAAAGCCAATGAAGTTGGGGACCATCACTGCCTCCTGGGGCAGCGACCTCCACAGTGTGACTATGTGCTGCATGAAGAAGCACTTCTTTATCTGTCCTAAATCTCCCAACATTCAGCTTCACTGGATGTCCACAAGTGATTTCTTGCTATCCTGACTTAGGAAATCTGGGGAGTTCCTTGTTGGCACCCTGGTTAACCAAACCTTGGTAATTCTGAGTTTCTCATTATCTTGGTCCTCAGAGGACAGGATCGCATCTTGCCTTACCTCATCTCCAACACAGTAGCGCCCAGCTGTTACACGCAGGATCTGCTCCAAAGCTTCAGGAAAAGAAAACGGCATGTTGTTGGAAATCAAGAACACACTTTGTGTTTTTCAGCATACACAAATCACACTGCTAAATTTGGCACTGTTTTCATAAAGGAGCATTAAACGTCCTGGTTATTAAATGGCAAATATCTGGACCTCCCAAGGAGGATATTGCATTGGTTTTGCTTCTCCCCTGTTGGACCACATGTTTATGCAGGGGTGAGGAAGCCAATAGGCCAGATCCATATTTCCCCAGCCCTACTAGATCAAATTTGAATGATAGGTGTGGGTGCCCCCCTGCCAATCACCTGACATCACTATGTCAGATGCTTCTGTGATTTGAAGTCCCAACGGTTGGGACTTTGTTCAAAGCGCAGTCTGAGGCTCTTTGAAAGCCCTTTTCCAAACAGCCTTATGCTGCTCTTTGAACTTGTGCTGCCTGAGACTAATAGGAGCTTAATCCAAAGCAGCTGGAGGGATACCAGATTGATGGAGGCTGGCTTAACTGTTCCACCGGTGTCTTCCAGTACAAGCCAGACAGGAGGACAGCTTTCTCCTCAAAGCCTCCTACCTGGCTAGCAGATGACTAAAGTCCAGCTAAAAGTTTCAACCTGGGACTCACCTTTGAAACCACGAGAAATGCAGTTCTTTGCCCAGTCTTGCTTCTTCTCACCAAACTGCTCCAGGACAGTCAAGTTCTGATAAAATGTAGGAAGAGTCTGCAGGTTAGATTGTCTCTACTGTACAACACCCAGAAGCTTCACTATATGGTGGCTAATAAGTAAATATTAATAATAAAAAGAGAAGGAAGGTTGGAAAACTACTTTTGGGGTGTGTGAAGGTATGGCAAAGACAATTATTCAGATAAGGTACCCCTGCCCATACGGGCCAGTCTTGACAGACTCTAGGGTTGTGCGCCCATCTCACTCTATAGGCCGGGGGCCAGCGCTGTCCGGAGACACTTCCGGGTCACGTGGCCAGCGTGACATCGCTGCTCTGGCGAGCCAGAGAGGCACACGGAAACGCCGTTTACCTTCCCGCTAGTAAGCGGTCCCTATTTATCTACTTGCACCCGGGAGTGCTTTCGAACTGCTAGGTTGGCAGGCGCTGGGACCGAACAACGGGAGCGCACCCCGCCGCGGGGATTCGAACCGCTGACCTTTCGATCGGCAAGCCCTAGGCGCTGAGGCTTTTACCCACAGCGCCACCCGCGTCCCATAATTATTCAGATAGTGAGGCTTTAATCTATGATATATTGCAAGGGTAACCAAGCTGTGTCTTTCTAGGGGAGGAACTCCCATCATCCCTGACCCTCAGTCAGGGTGTCCTGGGCTGATGGGAACCAGAGTCCAATAACATCTGAAGTGCCGCAGATTCACCACTCCTGCTGTAGTGTTATGTGCCTTTTGAACTTTAAGGCTGAGGCAAGACAAACAGATATTGTCTTGTTTTTATCTCTAGGGACTTTTTTGTCTGGAACAGATACAAAGAGGGCCACAGACAATGGGTACTGAGTGAGCACTAGTACAACACAGTATGAGGGCAGGGGTCATCTGCAATACTATCTGTAGAAATTCATTACTCCCACCTTTCTGGGAGAGGCCTTCATGATGCCCTTTTTACTGTGCATTCATGATTATTTGCACACTCGTGATGGTGTGGGGTGGTTAAGCATAATTCTGCTTACAACAGAGTTCACAACCTGCAAAAGTGTCAGGATAATACTATTTTGTGTTCAGTCAGTTCCAGTCCTGTACCTTCCGCTAACATCCTGTCACTTTTTATACTTCAAATGTTGCAGTTTGTTTGTGCAAAAGTGCCCTTCCGGGGGGAAATAATGTTGTAATGTTGAGGAAGCATTGCTTCCAGTTGGAACGATGTGTGGCTGGTCCAGTTTAAATCCACCCCCAATTTTGCACTATCACTGTGTCTTTTATATATTGAAGAATATATATCCAGGGGGGGGAAACCCAATCGGGAGGGGTGTTCTGAACCACAGGCCCAAAGGAAGGCTCGTGGGAGTGGTTTGGTGCAGGAACACTAAAGGAGGACATCAAAAACATAAGAGCGGCCAATTATAGGGCTTTATTAAAGGAGGTGTAACATTACAGCAAAGCAGTCTATAGCCTTCATAGACGCCGGACAGATTCTGCGGACAAGCCATTTCCTTGCTGCGGTGTCTGTCCCATGTCTGCAAAGGCTAGGAGACCTGGCAAGCTGCTTTGCTGTAAGCCTACAATGTATTTAATAAAGCACCAGAACTAGCCATTCTGATGTTTTCGACATCCTTTGGTATCCCACACCCAACCACTCCCACAAGCCCTCCTCGGGGCCTGAGGTTCGTAACAAGGGACACCGCTTCATTTGCAGTCAGTAGTGAACTCTGATCCAACAGGGTTAAGGATGGATAGGCAGGCCCAGCAACTGGGCAATTACCTGCAAGGGTTGAATTCCAGAAGCAATGTGTTCTGAGATCATCCGCACCAGGGCTCTCTTCTTTGGATCCTGGGGCAGGAGACTAGGTCTTGGACGCGTCTCCTCCAGGTACTCTATTATTGCTATCTGCAATAAGCGGAGAGACTTTTAGACAAGAATGGCCCGGGAAGGGGGGGGGGAGTGGTTGAAATGGAGACACTAGTTCCCTGATGCAGATCAAGGAGTGAGAAATCTAAAGCAGTAGTTCCCAAACCTCCCTCCCTCCCATGGATTTGATGCTGCAGCAATTGCAATGTGGCTGTACTAGATACTGTATGACTCTTTAAATGGTATTGCTTTTATTTTCTATATATTATAAAAGAATTATATAAACTGTAAGAAATAAAAGCAATAGAAGTACAATTAAAAATCAATATAAATGTTTAACACAACGGGTGTGCCATTTCCCATCTTCAGCAACAAATCCACAGGTAAGCCATGGATCACCTGAATGAAGCTTGTGCACCACAAGCTCTAGATCTGCTTGGATTAAACCAAGCCTGGGGCTTTCCAGATGTTGAGCATTACAACTCCAGTCAACGCTCATTATCAGCCATGCAGGCTGGGGCTGATGAAAGCTGGAGTTCAACAACCTCTGGAGGGCCACAGGTTCTCCATCTGTCTTTCAAGCTAATCTGGAGCATATGCTAGTAAAAGCATATCCCGTGTAAGGAATGAATCTCATGTCTCAGAACAATCAGTATGGAACCACAGGTAGGATGGGATTCTTCAAGCAACATCAGTGTGGGATTAATTTCATGGTGAAAAGAAACCCATTTAATGGTGCTGCTAGGTGTTCCTATCCCATTCACGATAGCTTTCCTTCCAGCAAGTCCCAAGCCCGCTCCTGAGATCTGGAGTGCAAAGTCCTTTGCCTGGGCAGCAGAACCAAGTAAATAATTAATACAGATTGCTTACTCACCGACTGCGAGAGGGTGATGCCATCAATTTTGAGGGCTGGGACTTGCTGCATTGGGTTCACTGCTTGGTACTCTGGTGTCAGCTGTGGAGACAGGACAGCTCCTGAGACGTTTGGGCTCCGCTACTGAAGCCCAGAAGAGCAAAGCTTCCCCCTTGCGGAGGCACCACCCTGCCAGCTGTGCAGACCACATCCCGCCATCTCCTTACCTGCTGCCCTCCATCCTTCACAAGGTTGACAGGTGCTGAATCATAGGCAATTCCTTTCAGAGCCAGTGCTGCCAAGAGAAAGGGTGACATACAGTTTCAGGATGCTACCTACTCCAATTTATATATTTTTATCACTTCATTTTTCAACGCTCTGAACACTATGGAAGTTGAAGCAACAAAACAACAAAAATCTGTAGAATCAGCATCACAAGAACTTGTAATAATATGGATTTAAGAACTAAGGTGTGCATTAAGAGCAAATATGAGAACCAAGATTTTGTTTCAAAAGGGAAATGTGCTCATTTATGTTTGTCAGGGGTTCAGGAGCAGAGGCAAGGGCAAGGGAGGAAACAGAGAGCGAAGGGGAGGAGGCAGAAGAAAAGATGAGCGATGACGACGACCCGAGATCTCCGAGTCTTTCCAGTGAATCGGAGGATTCACAGAAAGGAGCACCAGTGGCCAAGGCAAGGGGGGAGTTTAGGGGGGCACCCCAGGAAGATAGAGCCAGAGGGGACTCAGAGGAGAGCAGTTGGAGATCGGGACCAGCGTCACCGCCAGAGAACAGGGAAGAGGAAGGGAGCCAGGGGGCAAGCGCTGGCAGCTCACAACAGGAGGGAGGGCACGAGTCAGGGGTGGCCACACCTCCATCTGGGAGCGAAGAGACGGTTAGACGGAAGGTGGAAGGTTGGGCGCGCGCGCCAAGTTCAAATGCACAGGAAGGCGGCGCAGTAGGCAGCCCGGAAAGAGAGCCGGGTCCTAAAGCCCGGCGCAAGGAGACAGGAGGGTCCGGGGGGTCAGCGTCAGAAGAATCCCGGAAGGAAGAGACCCAGGGGGGCAGAGGGACCCAGAGAAGAACAGTCAGGCGGAAAAGGTGGAGCAGGGCTAGGATATTAAGTTGGTGTACAAGGGGCGGAGATTCAGACGGAGCTTCGCCGATCTAGCTACTAGACGTAGAGTTGCACGCAGCAGCTTGAGAATGGAAACTGTAACTCAATAAAGACTTTTACTTAATGACCGTTGGCTAGCGTGATCCTCTGTGAGCTAGGATCTTGAAGCAACTCTGACAGTAAGCTCCGTCTCCAGAATTGTGGGCATCTACAGCCTCGAGGAGAGGAGAGAAGCAGGTGCCTACTAGCGAGCTCACGAACGGCAGCCGACATGACGGCTGAACAGCAAATAGCGGAACTCAGAGAAGCAGTGTCACAGCTGAATGCCGAGGCTCTCGCATCCAGGAAGAGAGAGGAGGACGCAGCTGCCGCCTACAGGGATCTCCAGGTCAGGTTGGAAGTGCTTACGAAGCAAGGGCAACAGACACCCAAACCAGAGGGGATTGGTTTGGGGAGACGCACAGGCGGTCTGGTCTCTCACTTCGATGGGAACCTGCAACAGTATCCCAATTTTAGAGCAGACGTGCTGTGTGCACTGCAACTGCTGAATAAAGATTTTAGAGATGAGCAGGAGAAAGTGGGATTCATCATGTCCTATTTGCATGGGGATGCCAGGGCATGGCTGCGCAATTTGTGGAGGGATAACGATCCGGCGCTCCAAAATGCGAATGCCTTTATTAAAGCGATGGATGGGTGTTTTTTATCAAGCATTGACGTGGATCTTGCTCGGCAACAGATTCATGGACTGAAGCAGGGAAGGGCCAGCGTACGGCAGTACCATGCCCGCTTTTTCGCCTTGGCCAGTGCCCTAGAATGGGACAGAGATGCGACTCCTGTAAGAGACCTGTTCTGGGAGGGATTAAACAGCTCTGTGAAAGATGAAATTGCGAGGGGGGAGAGACCCCGGACCACCCAGGAGCTCGTGCAGAGGGCGCTGGCAGTGGGGGTACGGCTGGAAGGACGTCCGTGGAGCAGGGACGAAGGGCGTGGAGGGCGCGAACCAGCCAGGGGCTCCTCCTTCTTTCCCAGAGAAGCAGCACGTACGCAATCCACGCCTCCGCCAGGAGGAGGAGCTGAACCGATGGAGGTTGGAGGTGCCAGGGCTCAGTCAGCAACCAGAGCCCTAGCACCAGCAGCAGTGAAAGCGAAGCCTCCTAGAGGGAACAGGAAGTGTTACGTCTGTGAGGAGCCAGGGCATATGGCGAAAGAGTGTCCCCAGAGGCTCCGCAAGCTCACTGCAGCCTCAGCAATGGCGACTGCAGCAACGCAGCAAGGAGAACCACAGCAGGGAAACGACGCAGTCTGGCTGGAGGAAGAGGCACTGGGGCCCAGCCAGACGTATTAATGATGCAGTCCCCAGAGATTTTACAGCCCGTGAACCCCCTCCCGCCCAAACCAGTGGTGAGGCTCACCGCATCGCTCCAGCTGCCCAATGGCATCACCATGGACGTGCCAATCACCATTGACTCAGGCAGCAATGCGGACTTTATAGGGCAGGACTTTGTCAACAAGCAGGCTATACAGTTGCTGCCGGCCACACTGCCCCTGCAGGTTGTCACGGTGGATGGCAGGGAGCTGCTAGGGGGGCAAGTGGTGCAGCAGACGCCACCAATGGTGATGCGACTTGGGAATCACAAAGAAGTCATCAGCTTCAACGTCACTCAATTGTCGGACACGCCCATTGTGTTGGGCATGAGTTGGCTGGACAAGCACAGCCCAACGCTGGCTTGGTACCAGAGGCAGCTGACCTTCGGCTCTTCCTTTTGTGCTGAACACTGCATCGTGCCCAGGCAGGAAGGAGAGGAAGAAGGGTCACAGCTGCTGCTAGGCACGCTGCAAGCGATTCCCCACAAGTACGCAGAATTTTTGGAAGTTTTCTGCGAGAAGGAGGCAGACAGGCTACCCCCTCACAGGCCATATGACTGCAAGATTGACCTGCTGCCAGGGGCGGCGCTGCCTAAGGGGAAACTGTATTCCATGTCAGAGGACGAACTGCAAGAACTCAAGGAGTTCATAGATCATAATTTGGAGCGCGGTTTCATCCGAGAGTCCAAGGCGGCGGGAGGCAGCCCGGTGTTCTTCGTTAAGAAGCGGGATACGCCCCAAAAGAGACTCGTAGTGGATTACAGGATCTTGAACAGCGTGACTAAGCCGTCGGACTTCCCCATGCCCCGAATTGACGACCTCCTCGCAAAGGTGCGGAAGGGCAGAGTGTTCACCAAGTTGGACCTGCGAGGGGCGTACAACCTCATTCGCATGCGGGAGGGAGATGAGTGGAAAACAGCCATGTTCACGCCACTGGGGACCTACGAATATAGAGTTATGCCTTTTGGATTGCAAAATGGCTCCCACGTTTTTCAAGCATTCATGCATCACGTGTTGGCGGGACTTCTCTACAAGACGTGCGTCTGTTTCTTAGATGACATCCTGATCTTTTCGGAGTCGCAACAGGAGCATGACAGACACGTCAAGGAAGTGCTGAACAGGCTAAAGCACCATAGGCTCTACGCCAAGCTGGAGAAGTGCCAATTTGACGTGACGGAGGTGGATTTTCTGGGCTACAAGCTGTCTGACAAGGGGCTCGCCATGGACAGCGCCAAGGTTCGAGCGGTGTTGGATTGGAAGAGCCCGCGCAACCGGAAGGAGGTCCAACGGTTTGTCGGCTTTGCGAACTTCTATCGCAAGTTTATCAAGGGCTTCGCTATGCAGACGGCGGCCATCACTGACACGCTTAGCTCCAAGAAAAAGAAGTTCATTTGGACAGAGCAGGCGGAACAGTCCTTTCAGGCACTCAAGCGTCTCTTCGCGTCGGAAGAGCAGCTGCTTCATGTCAACCCCAGCAAGCCGATGAGGGTGGAGACTGACGCCTCGGACAGAGCCGTGGGGGCGGTCCTGCTGCAGAAAGACCCGCAGGGGGTGTGGCGACCGGGAGCGTTTTACTCCAGGAAGCTCAGCAAGTCCGAGCAGAACTACACCATATGGGACAGGGAGTTGCTGGCCATTCATGCAGCGTTCAAGGCGTGGAGGCACTTTCTGATCGGCGCCAAGCACACGGTGCAGGTTTGCACGGACCACAAGAACCTAGAGCACTGGCGCACGGCACAGTTCCTGAACCAAAGGCAGATACGTTGGGCTGAGTTCTTTGCGAACTTCGACTTCCGAATAGAGTATGTCCCGGGGGACACCAACATCATGGCGGACGCTCTCTCTCGCAAGCCACAGTATCTGGAGGACGCAACGCCAGCGGCCGCCATGCACATCTTCGCACCAACAGTGTGGGCGTGCGCCGCGGCAACCGTGGATCTGGAGGCGGTGCGACGAGCGTTGCAGGGGGACTCCTTCGCGCAAGCAAAGATGGCAGAGGTGCAAAGGGGCAAGGCAGCGGCCGACGGTTTCCAGCTAAGAGATGGATTGCTCATCCGTAAAGGGGCCATCTACGTGCCGGGAGACGAACTTCGCGCCAAGGTGCTGCAGCAGCTGCACGACGCGCCCACTGCAGGGCACTTCGGCAAGGAGAAGACGGTGGAATTAGTAGCCAGGGATTTCTGGTGGCCTGGAATGAGAGGGGAGGTCGCGGACTACGTGGCGAGGTGTGACACCTGCCAGAGGGCGAAGCCAGTGCTTAGACCGCCGGCCGGACTGTTGGAACCGCTGCAAACTCCGGCCGAACCTTGGGAGAGAGTGGCCCTGGACTTTGTCACGGATCTGCCCAGCTCGAGGGGCAAGACGGCAGTGCTGGTGGTGGTGGACTTGTTCTCCAAGATGGCACATTTCATTCCGTGTGCGAAGGTGGCCACGGCGGAACAAACCGCCAAAATGTTCATAGACCACGTGTTCAAGGTTCACGGTCTGCCACGGTCTATTCTGTCCGACCGGGGGCGGCAGTTCATCTCGAATTTCTGGCAGAGGCTGATGGGCTTCCTGAACGTCAAGATCAACCTGGCGTCGGCGAGACACCCGCAGACCAACGGGCAAGCGGAGCGGGTCAATGCCATCATGCAGCAGTACTTGAGGTGTTATGCAAATCAACAGCCTGCGACGTGGGTGGATTACCTGCCGCTCGCCGAGTTCGCCTACAACAACACGAAGCACGTGTCCACGGGGGTCACACCGTTCTTCGCCAACAACGGGAGGCACCCCAGAACCTTCCCGGGACTGGAAAGGCTGGGGGAGGGGGAGCCGCAGACGGCAGATGCGTTCGCGTCGGAACTGCAGGAAGTCCACGATCAGCTGAGGCGCCACCTGGAGCTGGCCAAGCACGCATACAAGGTACACGCGGACAAACGCAGAAGGGTTGGCGAAGAGCTCCACGTGGGAGACTGGGTCTGGTTAGCAGCCCACGCAGTGCCGGCCAGGTCGTTGGCCAAGAAGAAACTAGGGCATAAGCAACTGGGGCCCTATCAAGTCGAAGAGCAAGTCAACCCGGTGGCCTTCAGGCTGGCGCTTCCGGAGGGTTCCAGAATGCATCCGGTGTTCCACAGATCGGTGCTCACTCCCTACAAGGCACCGCACAGGTTTCAGGAACCCGGAACGGCGCCGAGTCCGGTCAGAGACAGAACAGGGCACGCAGGAGTGGCACAGAAGGAGCGCATCAACGAAGTCACAGAAATTTTGGATTCCAGATGGGGGGAAGAAGGGGTAGAATACTTTCTCGCCAAGGAGGGCACCCCGGCCAGTGCGAACAGCTGGGTGCCGGGCTACGCCTTGGACGAACCTCTGCTCAAAGACGAGTTTCATGCCCTCTTCCCACATAGACCGATGCCAGCAGACTTTTTCGACGACTGGCTTTTCACGCCCACGCTTTCGGCCAGCACGTTCCGGGGGTTCGACTCGGACGAGGACCCGACACGAGACGTCCGTTCCCCGGAGGGGTCACCCTCGGGATCTGCCTCAGAACCCTCGTATTGGTGGGACGACAGACCAGAGGAGCAGTGGCGCAGGAAGTGGCAAGAAGGTCCAGGACGAGCAACGCCGCCAGGAGGAAGTGAGGGAGAGACGGACATGGACGTTTTCGGGGACGACCCAGGTTTCGAGCATGGCGGCACAGAGATGGAAGCAGAGGTGACCGTCGTCGACGAGAGCAGGGAGGAAGAACCGGAAGACTTCGGATGGAGGCCCGCTACGGGAAGCGAACGGTACCCGACATTCGTCCCCTTGACGCAGCAGCACCCAGCTCCAGCACCGGAAGGAGGGGAAGGGGGAGTGGGGGGCTTCGAGGGGGGGATGGATGTCAGGGGTTCAGGAGCAGAGGCAAGGGCAAGGGAGGAAACAGAGAGCGAAGGGGAGGAGGCAGAAGAAAAGATGAGCGATGACGACGACCCGAGATCTCCGAGTCTTTCCAGTGAATCGGAGGATTCACAGAAAGGAGCACCAGTGGCCAAGGCAAGGGGGGAGTTTAGGGGGGCACCCCAGGAAGATAGAGCCAGAGGGGACTCAGAGGAGAGCAGTTGGAGATCGGGACCAGCGTCACCGCCAGAGAACAGGGAAGAGGAAGGGAGCCAGGGGGCAAGCGCTGGCAGCTCACAACAGGAGGGAGGGCACGAGTCAGGGGTGGCCACACCTCCATCTGGGAGCGAAGAGACGGTTAGACGGAAGGTGGAAGGTTGGGCGCGCGCGCCAAGTTCAAATGCACAGGAAGGCGGCGCAGTAGGCAGCCCGGAAAGAGAGCCGGGTCCTAAAGCCCGGCGCAAGGAGACAGGAGGGTCCGGGGGGTCAGCGTCAGAAGAATCCCGGAAGGAAGAGACCCAGGGGGGCAGAGGGACCCAGAGAAGAACAGTCAGGCGGAAAAGGTGGAGCAGGGCTAGGATATTAAGTTGGTGTACAAGGGGCGGAGATTCAGACGGAGCTTCGCCGATCTAGCTACTAGACGTAGAGTTGCACGCAGCAGCTTGAGAATGGAAACTGTAACTCAATAAAGACTTTTACTTAATGACCGTTGGCTAGCGTGATCCTCTGTGAGCTAGGATCTTGAAGCAACTCTGACAATGTTTAAAGCAACAGCGGTGGTTTCTGTGGAGCTAATTCACCTTCCTCACTGAAGGTCAAACTAGATGTGACTTGAGAAGACAGGTTTGCTGTTCAGGTGTCGTCTCTGTTTAAATATAAAGCAAGGGGTGCCTACCACTTTCCACAACAGATAAGCATGGGTGAGAGGGGGCTGAACTCTTTCACCCTCCAGTTGTTGCTGAACTACAACTCCCAGCCCTAGCAAGCATGGTCGGTGGCCAGGGATGATGGAAGTTGTAGTGCAGCAACATCTGGAGGACCAAAGGTTCCCCACTCCTACACTGAAACAACAAACCAGACACCAGGCTGCTTCACCATGTTCTGCAATCTGGAGACAGCAATTCAGTTAACATGGTTGATGCTCTCTTTGACTGATAGTTGTAACCCCCAACCAGAGTCAGTCTTGTTTATCTTGCTAGATTATATCAGGTTATGAGCTTCAACAGACAGAACTTTTAAAACCCAAAGTCTTCCAGCATCCCTTGAGTGTTTCCAGAGTGCCTCTAAAGAATGTAGGAAATGCAGACATCTGGATTGTGGTATTTTTATGTAGAAAGTATGTATCTAATTAATCACAGTCCTCAGATAAAAAAGACCAGCCAAAGAGAGAAGGAGCTACATAAAAATCCTTATGAGTGCAGAAATATTTGGGAATTTCTAGATTGCGTACATTGCAATATAGGAGTAAATGTGGCCTGTCTCACAAATGTTTTCTGCCACAGGAGAGGGCTGCTTTGCACATTACAGAACTTCCTGCATGTAGTGCACTTTATGCAAAGGAATAAAAAATTTAACCTCATGCGTTAACAGTGCAATCCTAACCATGTGTGCTCAGAAATAAGTCCTATTGAATTCAATGGGGCTTACTTCCAGGTAAATGGGGTTAGGACTGCAGCCTGAAACATCACTTTTGATGCACAGTGGAACCTCGGGTTGCAGACGTAATCCGTGACGGAGGCACGTCTGCAACCCGCAGCGTTTGCATCCTGAAGCGCTGCGTCTGTGCAGGCACGATTCAGCGCTTCTGCACATGCAGAAAGTGCGAGCGGCGAAACCCGGAAGTAACCCGTTCCGGTACTTCCGGGTTTCCCATGGTCCGTAACCCGAAGCGTCTGTAACATGCGGTATGACTGTATATACAGGCTGCACATGTTGGACACATGGGCTGTGGCCAACTGCTTTCTCCCAAAGACAATTGCACACAGGTTGCACAGTATTTTTCCATTTTTGCAGTACAGTCCTTTATGTGTCTACTTAGAAGTAAGCACCACTGAGCTCAGTCAGGTTTGCTTCCAGGTGAGTGTGAATAGGGTTGCACCCTTAAAGTACAAACGTGTCCTCTGTATTCACACAATCTAGGAGCTTTCCTCTTTCCACAGCAAACTAATTTTAGCATTTGCTCCCACTCTTTACCACAAGTAAAGAAGACACGTTTTAGTCTTCAGAAATGGCTGATCTTTCGGATATATGTTTGCTGCTCTGTGGTTTGATAAATCACTTATTAACTGCGTTTTGGTGAAGAAATGCAAAAGACTCTTAACTGGCAGCATCCTATAGAATAGGATTCCACGCTGTGCTTACCAATTCTCACTCTCCAGGTGCAGGAACTTCTGAAATAAGTATAGAGGACTGGCTGCAGTGGGGATGGGGGTGGGACAAGGAAAAAAAGTAAGTTACAATTGAAGCAGACTCACGAATATTGAAATAAAAGTTACCAAGTCCATAGAAAACAGATAATTTGTTTTGGTTTTTTTCTTTTAGCACAAGACAGTCTTGCCATTTGTCTTGTGATTCTCCTGAAAATGAAATTGACTCACTTTGCAAACAGCATGTTTAGACAAGAGTAGCCTCACTGATTCCTATTTCTTCTTCTGAAATACTGGCATTTTCCACTGTTGACCCCTCCTCATCCCCCACCCTGCAAATCCCAAACAGCTATAAGATGAAAGCTCACTTTCTAAACTTTCAGTGAAGGAGTGCCTGAAGACCAGCAGCTTCTACTCCAGATGAATATTATAGAAAAGTGTGTGGGAAAAGTGACACAACAATGCTATGATATCAAGACAGAGCCTCACCTACCAGAAACCCACATTTATCTCACCTTTTTAGAAGCCTCCATGCTGCATGTGGTGCAGGATTCTCAGAATGAAAGCCAGCTCACACTGTCTAAAACTTGCAGGGAGGGTGAGAGGGAGGAATATTTCCCTTGCAGCCAATTGGAGAAATTTCATAATCCCACCCTTTTAGCTATCAGATGGCAAAACGGAGCAAGACAAAGATCTCATTGCTTAGCACTTTTAGTCAGATACCGGGGTGGGGGGTGGGGGACTAGAGCTGTGTGACTTTTTTTTGTAAAATAGGCAAGCTGGGCCTGTAGTTATTTACTGCAGGGACAGAAAAACTGTGGTCCTCCAGATGTTGCTAGACTTCATCTCCTGCAACCATCCTATCTGGATAGTTTCTGCCCGAAAAAGAATCTATTAGAAAGACCCTAAGACTTGCTGATCAGAAGGTCGGCGGTTTGAATCCCAGCGATGGGGTGAGCTCTCGTTGCTCAGTCCCTGCTCCTGCCAACCTAGCAGTTCGAAAGCACATCAAAGTGCAAGTAGATAAATAGGTACCGCCCCAGCGGGAAGGTAAACGGCATTTCCGTGTGCTGCTCTGGTTTGCCAGAAGCGGCTTAGTCATGCTGGCCACATGACCCGGAAGCTGTACGTCGGCTCGCTTGGCCAATAAAGCAAGATGAGCGCCACAACCCCAGAGTCAGTCCCAACTGGACCTAATGGTCGGGGTCCCTTTACCTTTACCTTAAAGGATTGTGGCAAAATAAATTGGGTGTGTGTGTGGAGAAAATGCATAGTCGAGCAATTGCATAATTACCCTTCAGCAACTGACCTTCAACTTTATTGTGTTTTACAATCAAGCTGGTAAAAGAACTGTAAACAACCCTGAGGTCCTTTTTGAAATAGTGGGTACAAACGAGATAGGTAGACAGCTTAGAATCCTGACTAACCAGTGACACAGGAAACTGCCTTATACTATGACACACTATTGGCCCATCTAACTGCATTGACTGACAGCAGCTCTCCAGGGTTTCAGGCAGAGGTCTTGGGAGATGTGGGGTATTAAACCTGGGACCTTTTGCATGAGCCACAGTCTCTCCCAAAGGGGATGGGGATATGGGACCAGGATTATTCCAGATTATCACAGAACAAAGATTTATGGTGTATCCCTGGTTGCCCAGAAGGCAAAACTCCATCCTGACTTTGTCTCCTGCTCCATTTTGTTGTTTATCAATCTGAAATCCTCGCTGAACTTCACAGGATATCCTTCTGTTCTTGGTAGACGGGTACAGGGTAGCTCAGTTACACGGGGAAATTGTCAGAGCAAAAAGAATTAAAATGGGCATTAAGCTTTCGTCTGAGCAGAATATTTAACTCAAATGGAAGCCTGGGTACAAGGAAAGAATATTCAGGAAAAACAAGAAAAAGAAATACAAACAGCGTGTTCCTCCAAGCACCCTTCACCAACGAGTTGTCCGGATGTTTTGGACTACAACTCCCATCAGCCCCAGGCAGCTGGCTTTGCAAACACAAATGTATCTTTTCCCCCCTCCACATTGTTGTAATAGCAACTACCTTCGCTAATGCTGCGCACATCCTGTGCAGTCCTTCGTCTTTCTCTAGCCGAAGAACGAAGCTATGATTTTTTTGCTCAACAGGGCATTGGCTATGATAGGAGTAGCCGCCCCCTCCTGTTCCGCGCGGGCGTTTTACTGCCTGCCAGCCTTGAAGGGAGACTGTTCGAGAGTAGACGCTTTTCCCGTGAGTCGGTGGGATTCTGGGAGTTGTAGTTTCAGCTCATTCCAAAAGTCTTAAAACTGGCCCTTTTTATTCCTTAGGCGGCAAGCACGAATTTAAAAGAGAACACCTCAGAAAATGCACATTTCAGAGAGGCAGCTGTGTCAATCTTTTGCAGCAAAAGCGGGACAAAGCTTGGGCCGCCCAGGACCCAGTTAGGCAAATGAGACAACTTATTTTACAAAAAGGTAAAAAACGGTTGTATTTGCCTTGACAACTGCAATACATATAGCATTAAGAAAACGTCGGGTTAAACTGAAGGCTTCTTTATTTAACTCAGAGCAGTAAAGAAATCTCCGAAAAGGCTAAAAAACAAACAAACCAATGTTCCCAGAAAGTGAATTGTAAGCAATATCTACCCTAGCTCCTAGTTACAATTTTCCCAATTCTCATCCTTGCTTTCCAAAGACCAGTGGACAAAATGAAAGAGCAGGAAGTGGGAGTTTTAAATTAGTGTATTTATTGTCTTCAAACAGTTCTGCTAGCCCATGTTTTAGCAGGAACTTTTATATGTACAGATGTCCTTTAAACATGTCTAGCCCTTCTCTGACAGGTAACCCTAGGATACAGTATTTCAGAGTATTTCAGAGATAGCAGCTTGTCAGTCATAATGCAGAATTATGAAGTCACTTCTGATGTCAGCATAGAGTACAGTTGACAGTATGATTGTATCTGGATCATCCCTCAGTCCGCAGTAGAGGCAGGAGACTAAACAAGGCAGCCCCTTTGCAACAAATATACAAAAGGTGCTGCTTGCTGCCCTTCTTGATGCCACAGTGCTTACAGAGACATGCAGCGGATACTAGGTTTTATTGAACGTCGCAAAACTCCGCCAATCCATTCTGGCGCGGACAGCCTTGCTTCAAGGACTACGCTTCCCACAATGCAGTGGAAGCCTCTGTAACTCCCCACCAACCCCGCCCCTCGCTCACGTGGGGCGGAACGGCAAACTCTTTTGCCCATCATGCCTTTCGAGCGCGGACTCTCCTTCCCGTGGTGCATCGGGCGCAGGCAAGGTAGGGGGGCCGGCAGGAGGCGCCTCCTGTCTGGCCGCGAATGCCGCTGGCGGCGAACGACAACGGCCAGGCCGTACCGGCCGGCCTGCGGCAGCGAAAAACCCTCCGACTGGCAAGCGGCCCTGCGCCGACGCCCTCCGCAGCCCGGAGTCCCGGCTGGTTCTGGAGCCCGCTTGGCCTCGTCGTCTTCCTAAGCTTCGCTACCCGCTTCTATCGCCTACGGGAGCCGCCACACATCTGGTGAGGGGCTGTGGGGTGCCATGGTTACGAGGGCGGGGCTTAGATTCGGAGGCGGGGCTTGTGGGAAATGAGTTTCCATAATCTAGAACCCACTTCATCAGACGCGTTAACTGTTACCTTCCGTTGATAGGTACACAAATGCGCTTGTTTTTTTTTTAAAAAAAATCTGACTTGATATTTTAATTTTACTTTAAAAAAAATTAAGGTGAGGTTTAAATTGTATTAAATACAACATATCTATTTGTGGCCCTTCCTCCAAAAAAACTCAGGGTGCCAAATGTAAGTCCCCTTCACCATTTTTACATTGCAACAACCTTACGAGAGAGCAGATCTGCTTAGTGTTTTGTTTCATCATCACACTGAACAACTAGGAGTGGCAAATACTGATGTGAGCCAGAGGCTAACAGTCATCTTTTTACTCTTTTCCCTTTCATAGCTGGGATGAAACACATTTTGGAAAGATGGGAAGCTATTACATTAACCGAACCTTTTTCTTTGATGTCCATCCACCTCTCGGGAAGGTAAATAGCGAACACCAATTCTGGCAAACTTTTGAGATCTAAGAACATTTCCTTGACTGCAGAACATTCTCATCCTGGTTCAGTTACATCATCTTTGTCTAAATTATGTCTTTTTATTAGATCAAGTTAGTGCTCTAAAAAGTTATAAACTACTTCATCTACTTCTGCTTGAATAAGGTCAGTCCTCTTCTCTCTCTAGATGCTGATAGGACTTGCCGGTTACCTGAGTGGTTATGATGGCACATTCCCTTTCCAGAAGCCAGGGGACAAATATGAACAACATAACTACATAGGAATGAGAGGGGTAAGACTGTGGGGCTTCTTAAATAACCAGAGGTCATATATGGAGAAGACCTAGAGTTTCCCTCTTCTCTCTCTCTGCTTCCAATAAACATATGCTTATGTTTCAAGAATGGGTTTTGATTCCAGGTAATACTGTAATCTCCATTTCTAAAGCTGTACTACATCTGATGGTTGTACAGTAATCTAACATTTGGTAGGATTCGGAATGAGTAGAGAAGAGGAATAAAAAAGCTATGTGCAATGTTCTTTTAATTGTCTCATAGTTTATGAAACTAGTAACTTCAGTTAATTGCAGGGAGGAGGGAACCAGTCTTTGTCTGTCTGTCTGTCTCTCTCTCTAGCAGAATTTTCTGTCAGTTATTTTTAGTGCGTGGTTGTGTTTTCCTCATGCCCATGGAGGTATCACTGTCAGCAGTTTTGACTCTCAAACAATGTGACATTTGATGTTGTGGTTAGAGTTGTCAGACCAGGGTTCAAATGGCAACTCAGCCATGAAGCTCACTGGGTGACTTTGGGCCAGTCACTGCCTCTCAGCCTAACCTATATCACAGGGTTGTTTTGCAGGGGTGGGATTAAATGAAGATGGGGGAAAACCATCTACATCACCTTGAACTTGTTTGAGAAAGGTGGGAGTGCTGCAAATATAGGGAAAAGGGAGATAATGTAGGTTAAGCTGTGGGATGGTTATATTTCCTAATGGAAGCTTTAGAATTAGTGGTACCTCGGGTTACATATGCTTCAGGTTACAGACCCTGCTAACCGAGAAATAATACCTGGGTTAAGAATTTTTCTTCAGGATGAGAACAGAAATCGTGCAGCGGCGGCGCAGCGGCAGCAGCAGGAGGCCCCATTAACTAAAGTGGTGCTTCAGGTGAAGAACAGTTTCAGGTTAAGAACAGACCTCCAAAACGAATTAAGTTCTTAACCTGAGGTACCACTGTATTTGGGCAGAAGTGAGGATGAATGAAGGTAGGGTGGTGGAGGATCAGATTTGGAACTTTTCGTCTGTTTTATCTCTAGAGGAATATTTCTATCATGAAATCCTGACTAAACATCAGGAAGAACTTTCGGACAGTAAGAGCTGTTTGACAGTGGAACAGACTCCCTCGAGAGGTTGTGGGCTCTCCTTCACTGGAGGTTTTAAAGCAGAGATTGGATGGTCATTTGTTATAGGTGCTTTAATTGAGATTCCTGCATTGTAGGGTGTTGGACTAGATGACCGTTGGTCTCTTCCAAAGCTATGTTTCTATGAGGGTGGAGAATACTCAGCAGACTGACTTGAGTATACTTGGCTAATACTGTGTGTTTTTAAGGTTGGGTAGCAGCAGAGCTAAGGACATGCTTTGTCATCATCATGTGAAGAGTGTTTCTCTTCTCTTTATTTAGTTCTGTGCGTTCCTTGGTTCGTGCCTGGTCCCCTTCTCTTACCTCACGGTGCTGGAGTTGTCCAAATCTCTGCCTGCAGCAATGCTTACAGCTGCCATTCTGATTTTTGGTAAGCATCCTCTTCATGTTGCAGGGTTTGTTTCATTAGTTTCTCCTGTTGGAAAACGATGCTTAGTGAAGGAATTGCGCTTCAGAAACTTTAGGTGCTCATGGTCTCCTGTCGCAGAAGACCCTATGTGTCAACATCCTTATTTAGTCACAGACTTGTGGGGAGTACCTGAACAAGCTTCTTGCCTTCAGTTTTCTGTCTTGAGAAAAGGCCTAGTAATAAACACAGAGGATTATTGTGAGATAAATATGATTAGGGTGTAAAATACTTTGAGTGCTTTATAAATGCAAAAATGTTTTAAGAGTCTGCATAAAAACAAACAAATGTTTTGAATATACATATGCCCTGGGTACAATCAAAAGGGTGAAAAGTTTTCTCTCTTTTTGGTCCACATTATTTGGAAAGGAGAGAATGCAGGAACAAAGATGAGCTATAGGAACATTTCTCAAGAGGGGACAATTTTAGCTGAAGAAGAGAAGGGGCAGATCTTGAATAAGTGGAAAGTCGTGATAGGAAATGGCATTGGCCTAGGTAATGAGAGGTGGAGGAGGACAGGGAAGAGAACTATCTTGGCTGTCTCTTAATGCAAACCCAGGCCATTGAGCCTGAGCTTCCACAGCTGCCTCCCACCATGCACCATCATGGACAGAATTGGCAGCAACAGCAGCAGGTATGATTTTATGCTTATGATAATATTTTGTTCTCTTGTTAATTATGCTATTTTAAATGTGCATCTTATATTTTACTTTCTTCAGTAATGCTTTATTCTGGATTGTTTTATTTACTGCTTTAAAATGTTGTAAAGCGCTTTGAGATTGTTTTCCTAAAAATACAGTAGAACCTCGACTTACCACTGCCCCTACCCTTGAACAATCCGACTCGTGACCGCGGCAAACCCGGTCTTCCGGGTTTGCCGCGATACGTGCAGAAGCGGCTTCTGCTGACTGCACATGCGCAGAAGCGGCTACCGCCGACTGCACATGCGCAGAACGGCGCTTCTCCCAGCGACTTGGATCGACTCACGAATAGACCTCTGGAATGGATTCCGTACGTGAGTAGAGGTTCCACTGTATAAAGTGGCATGAGAAGGAAATAAATAATAATAACAATTAACTGATGACCCCAAGCTGTATGCTTTGAAGCCGATATCTCTGATGGTGAATAGTATCTCTGACAGTGAAATAAATGTGTAGATGAGGACGAGACACTTTGCAGGTAATGAGTGAAAGCAGCATAGCTGATTTTGTACATTCTGATGTGTTCTTATTGCAATAAGATTAAGCTTGACTAAGCATTGGAAAAAACAACAACTTTTAGATTGTTTTTAGAACAACAGTTGATATGGTTTTGTCTTATTTTTCCAGATACAGGTTTCATTACTCTCTCTCAATACATTCTGCTAGACCCCATTCTGATGTTCTTCCTCATGGGAGCTGTGCTCAGCATGGTCAAGCATAATTCCTGTGCAAACAGGTAAGGTGGCAGCAGTTTTTCAAGTATGTGGCGCTTCACACTTGTGTCAGAAGATTTAATTATATGTTTGTTTTGCATTATGTTGTGATTCTTATCCTGCCAACTTGGCTCCAAAGAGTCCTCAGTGTATTCAGTATATCATAAAACAACTCAAAACAGCAATAAAACCCATTATTAAGAAATAAAAGCACATAATATATATGGCAGACAATTGAACAAAGAAGGTCTCTCCCAAGAAGCATCATTTAATAATACCATAATGTACAGGGATAGTAGTTCAGTGGACTTGGCAGTAGATTCCTGTATTCAGGAGCAGAGCCATACTCAGTATGGTAGCAGTGATTGGCATTAAGGTACAGATGATTGCCCTCCCCTCTAGTGTTGCATTCACAAATAATATGCAAGTACATGTGTGATAGTGATGGCTCCAAAAGGCTAGGGCCCTGTCTGCTGCCTGATGTGGTTATTCTGAGCCTTCTGGGCTATTGTATTGACTTTCTTAACAGCAGGAGGTTGCCAGGATAGTTTTCTTTCTGTGTGATCAGTTGAATTGCTTTAGATCAGATTTTAGCACTGCCTCATTTTTAGGGAGAGCGTTTCAAGAATAGGTGAGGAACCATTTTCAGCCAGAAGGCAACATGCCCTTCTGAACGTGGGGGCAAAAGTGTTTGGAGCAAGGAAGGTAAATGTGTTCTGTTTCTCCATTGGAGATACCTAGGTATAAAGCATATCCTGCCTTAGATTTACTCCAGGGATCTCTATTAAAAAGTTTATTATTCCAACAGGAAGTTTTTCAAATGTGTTTTTCAGACCCTTTTCTGCTCCCTGGTGGTTCTGGCTCTGTTTGACTGGTATAAACCTTGCTGGTGCAATAGGCGTGAAATTTGTTGGCCTTTTTGTAGTACTCCTGGTTGGACTGAACACTGTTTGTGATCTCTGGGAGCTGCTGGGAGACCTCAGTCTCTCACTGGTGAGTGTCTAGAATTTTTCACTAGCTTTCAGTGTTTGTGGGGAAATGCATCATGAAAACATTGTACAGTCGTACCTTGGATCTCAAATGCCTTGGCTCCCGAACAAATCGGCTCCCAAACAATTGAAACCCGGAAGTGAGTGTTCAGGTTTTCGAACAATTTTCGGAAGTTGGACATCAAGTGCGGCTTCCGATTGGCTGCAGGAGCTTCCTGCAGCCAATCAGAAGCCATGCTGTAGTTGCTTCAGTCAGCCCGTGGTTACTGTATTGGAGCCAAGTGATGACCATGACAGAACATATTTAAAAACTGACAATCTATATAAAACTTCCTTCTGCATTACACATTAAAATATTGCTTGTTCATTCACGGAGACTGTTGTCCCCTGAGTTGTTCTTGTTTTCATTTCGACTTTGCACTGAGTAGCCTAAGGTTAAGCATACACTATAGAGTTCTGCAAATAGTTTTTTATGAGAAAATGCTGCTAGATAGAGGCCTTTGATTTGCTGTATCTAATGTGCTGTAATGGGAAACCTGAAGATGTTTTGACCTTCAATACGGCAATACAGTTCATAGTCTGCAGATTAGATTTTGGCATACACAATGCATTATTCCTAGTTACCAGTTTAGAGCTGTCCTTATGGGTTTTGCAAGCTCTGCAGGTTGAGCTACTTTTCTGAAGATGAAACTTCAGTCAGTTCATTTTTTCACAAAGAGGATTTTTTCCAGACTTAAATAACTTGTCAAGGTAGCAGCTGAATTCTGCAGTGGGCTTAAATTATTTTTAGCCTGCATTTAGAAGTCATCAATTATGACACAGGCTGACCTTGGTGATAAATGCTATTAAATCTGTGTCTCATTATCAGCAAAGAAATTGGCTTTTTGCCATCCATAATGCTGTTTATTCAAGCCTATCTTAGAGGTGCTATTATTCTTCTGGGGTCAGCTTCTCAGATTGTTTGAAGTTACAAAATCCAATTTATTCCACCTACTATCCTTTCTATATACGGTAAACATTCTTTCTGCTATGAGGTTTGCCTCTCTTGGTTTAAATAAGTGTAGTCCAAAGACATAGAGCATCAGCTTCTGAAAAGGTCTGCTTCTAATGTCAGGTCAGTTAATTACATTTGAAATAGGACAAATTCATCTTCCTTAAGTCTCCTGCCTGCAGATGGCTGCAGTGTAATTAGAGTTGTGCCATTGCCAGCAAAACTCTATGAGTCTTAACAATATGCAAATAAATATACTAACTCCACAAGAGGAATTGATGGAGTAGCCAATTGGTGCAGTCCTTATAGCTTGCTTGGTTAGGTCTACTCAAGAGATGTGTATAACGAAACCTGCCTAAATGGTGCTGCAACTGTTCTGAATTCTTTGTTGCAGGTCACTCTGGGGAGGCACTTCCTGGCTCGTGTGCTCTGCCTCATTATGCTGCCACTTGCTCTCTATACTGCTATGTTTGCTGTTCATTTTGCAGTGCTAAATAGAAGGTATTTCTCCTCACTTTTCTGTCAGAAAGAAAACACACATATAACAACATTAGCTCAATTCAGGCATTGTGCCAAACCATGCTTAAGGAAGCTTAACTGAGAAACCATAATTGGCAATTGGCTAGCCAGTGGGTTTGAAGCTTGAGGGTATTGCTAGCCATTGTTCAGACCGTTGGCACAATATTTGAATTGACAAACATGAAAGCAGACAAGCTCTGTGTTCTAAACTATGGTGTTGTTTGGTGCAATGTTTGAACTGAGCAAATTCTTATGTTACATTCTAATGTATTTTTATGCAAGGCAGGCAAGTCATGGTAATAGCTGTTTTAGGAATTCTACATGGTGTTCCAGCTCTGTTTAGTTATGCCTCAATATTTAACCTGATCCATGTGTGCATTAATTTCTGTGGAGTCTTGAGTGTAGACCTGTGTCTTCACACATGGTGGCTTTATCATCACTGACCAGTTAGCATTTCAGTGCCTGGATCAGGCATGGTTGTTTCATGATTTTGTTGTAGACACTTGTCTACCTCTTATGTTACATTGTCCTTTACTAATAAATAATGGAAAGAAGACTGAAAAGTGATTGTTTTATTTTTTTTAAAAAAAATCTGTCACACTTTTCAACAAGTGGTATTAGCCAAAGTACTTGAGCCAATGTTGGCTTTGTGATTCACCAGTCAATTTTCTGGGTGACAGGCATGTTGAATTCAGTGGTTTATGCTGTGTATGACTTTGCTGGATATTGGTCTCTGTCAAATACCACTGACCTTCTAAAATGACAATATTCACCAAGCTTCTGACCACAGTATTTACTCCCATTTTACTGCCTAGACCTGTTTGTCATGCTTAAGAATAAGCCGTTAACCCCACTAGTGAAGAAAAGTGACGGGCCAGTAAAGTTCTAATCCTGCAGGTCAGCATGTAAGTTTGAGGTACATGCACAAGTCTGGGGGTTGTTTTAGGAAATACTCAACCAAATATCTCACTCAAATTAGGCTTTCCTCAGGATTGTTTACTTGCATTGTACTTGGGCACAATTGATCACTTAATTGATGTAAATCTGAAGGTAGCTAAAGGTTGCTTGTGTGTCAGCCAAATGACCCAGATTTTTGTAGACATCAAAGGAAATTGGGAACATCCTGTGCGCTGACAGGCCAGTGCTGTTATGTTTCCTGCTTATTAAATTATATGCTTAAAACTCTTTCCATTTGTCTCCATGCACGCATAATTTACATACCCTTGGTTTTTCCCCAGTGGGCCTGGAGATGGTTTTTTCAGCTCTGGATTTCAGTCTCGGCTGATTGGAAACAACCTTCATAACATGTCTGTTCCAGAGTGTGAGTATCTAGATACTTGAGGGAACCAATGCTCTAATGAACACTCTGTATCCAAGCAAACAAAAAACTCTCCTGTGATTTTAAGAGAACACAGGGTGGATGCTAAAGCAAATGCAAAGTATTTGTCACATGTTTTTTTGCTCTTTAGTGTGTTTGGAATGGTGATCTGAACCACCTTGGAATTATTTCTGAACATTTTGATCTTTGTCACTTGTGGGTTCGGAGTGGAAAGTTTAGAACTGAGCACAAGTGTGGCGGAAGCATATAAAATACATAATAAGAGAGTTGATGGAACCTCAAAAGATGCAAAAAACAAACGAATGGAACAGTAACTTTTAATTATATATTTCCGTATTGGAATAAAACGAGTTGTAGTTCTTGGCACCACCTTGGAGAAATCCTGATCTGCTAAACTAAATTGGCAGACTGTGTCTGAAGCCATTGTAAATGTGTGTCATCTTGATTCAGTAGTCACATGCTAGTGATCTCCCAACTGGCATCTTTTCTTTGTAGGGTGAGACTGTTGCCTAAAAGCTGTTGTGCTACCTGAACCATTCTATACCCTCTGGTTACATTTAATAAGTGGCACTTGGTTACCAGTACAGTTATCAGAGTTTTGGGGAAATGTGGACCCCTATTGTACCCAAGCAGCAGAGGTGGGAGTGCAGAGAGGCAGTGATAATTGGGGGGATAAATTGTTGTCACTGCACCTCCTTCACTTCAGCCTATGAGCTAAGGATGTGCTGTCAGAGTGTTTCTTCTGTGGTTATTTGATTCCCCGCTCCCTGCACAACAGGAAGAAAAAGCAAAACATCTAGAAAGAATAAGAAACATGTGATTTAAAATCTGCAGAAATCAACAGGAATATTTGGGGGCAGGTGGAGTGTGTGGGTTTCTGATGTTTTTCCAAGAAAAGTTGGCTGTATCTGCAAAAACAAATTCTGGAATTATTTCACCTAATTAATGAAGTCACATATATTTTTAAAATGCTGTTATCTTCTTAAACCTAAAAGATTGGGTGCACTATTCTGAAATAACGTCTTTGAATGCCTCCCTCATTGCTCAAATTCCACATCTTAAAATATCTGCTTCTATATCTATGAGAATTTGATTTCCCAATGGATTTTGTAAATGATGGTACATGACACTGTAAGTTTTTTTTTTAATGCAAGTCAATGTGGACTAGTGAAAGTTCAGCTTGTCTTGAAATAGCAGCTGCAGTCACATCAGACCATGATGGCCGCCACATGATGATTCTGTGGTGGCAGCAGTTTCACAGCACAGTGGAATCTTGGTCATGATTAATGACTGTGTATCCCACACCCTTGTGGCTGGTTTTCTGCAAGCATTTCCAGTACACAGGTGCCAATATGTTTTACTTACTCACAAAATTATACACCGCCCTCTTCCAAAACATCATGGTAGTATATAACAACATAAACACATTTAAAAGCAATACACAGCAATCATTAAAATGACTGGCTACTTGGGACATTTTGGATAACCCCATAGGCCTGTTGCCATAAGAGAGGCTCCAAGAGGTGTCTGAAAGGAAGAAGAAGGGGGGGGGGGGAGGATGCCTGTCAAATGTTTGCTGCAAGAGCGTTCCACAGCATGGGATCAGTAACACTAAATGCTCAACTCCAAGTGAAGGCTGTTTGCACCTCTGTAACACAGAGGACAACTAACAACACAACTTATTTGTGTTCCATTTGCAATACCGTCATAGGTGAACCACCTTAAACCATTGCTCTCTTCCTTTAGACTTGGCATATGGCTCTGTGATAACAATGAAAAACCTTCGTATGGCAGGCGGATACCTTCACTCACACTGGCACCTGTATCCTGAGGGTGTGGGAGCACGGCAGCAGCAGGTCAGTGAATTGTTGGAATGTCACATTTTGCTGGTGTTGCCGTAAGCCATTCATGTAACTAAAACACTGGAAAGGTGTGTGTGCACGTTTGCTTTTGAAGTTGGCAGGTGTATAAGCCCTTCCTGTGTTGTTTTCAGGCACGGGAGTGCCTTGCAGAAATACTTCTAGATGACTTAGAAGTCAAAATCTGTCTGAGACCTGTGCTATTTCAGCTGCTTCATGTCCTCTTAGTACAAATAATGGTTGTTTCATGTTCCTCTCTTGCTATGGATTTTTTCCAGCATCTTTGCAGGCTGAAAGTCTCATGTAGGGCTTGAGGAGATCTGTTAGTATTATTGGTAGCTACTAGTCTTGATGGCAGTATCCCTTTGTATACCCCTCACTAGGGAACAACAGCAGGAAAGGACTATTGGACTTATGCCCTGCTTGTAACCTTCCCAGAGGCATCTGGTTCGCCAGTGTGGTGAACAGGAGGCTGGGTTATGGATTATCTAGGCTTTTCCCCTGTTCCCGCAGGTCTTGTACCACTTGCTTGCAGGACTGGAGTAGTTCACACAATCATTAGAATACAAGTCTTCTCCAAAAGCACTTCCATCATATGGCAGTGATATTGAACCCAAGGAGTCCAGGGTGAATTCTTAGGAAGACTAACACAGGACAGGGGTGAGAATAAGGCAGGGAGCATCGCTCTAGACTTTGGCAGTATAGATTCCTGGTTCCATGCATTTCTTAATTCAAATAGAGTTGACTTCCACTATTATATTCTATCACAGTTGTGTGCACAACACATTGATGTAAAAGCCTATGTCCAGCACAGAAATAACTGGTCACTTGGGGGGTGAAGTGTCACAGGGTGGAAATAACACCCCCAAAGTCAAATATGCATCTTGGGTCATACATGGATTTGGCTTCTTTGGAAAATGCATTTTTAAAATGCATTTAAAAATAAAATAAATCATAAAAGCAGTAACTTCTGCTATTCACAACAAACTGCAATTGCTTTGTGTGTGTGTGCGTGTGCACGCATTGGTTACAAACTTAGGTCATTCAGAAATGCATAGCATTGCCTTTGTCGGTAGTGAATGCACAAAGACTAGACTGCTTGTATTTTTGAAGGGATGGAATGCAATGACTTCTCTGTGCTTCTAGGTCACTGCATATTTGCATAAGGACTTGAATAACTTGTGGATTATAAAGAAACACAACTTGAAAGCAGGTAACTTGAGAATAAAACTGTGTAATATGTACAGTAACTGTTTTTTTCCGTTCTTCAAGATAATTGATCTCCCTTTTCCCTAGGAGTTTTAGTTTCTTTTCTAAATCTGCGGGATTACCGTATTGGTTTGTTTGTTTGTTGTTTGTTACATTTATATTCTGCCTCTCCTCCTGTAAGGCATTCCAAGTAGCATACATCGTTTTCCTTCACACTGTATAAACTGGGCTGTGTTTGATACCCCTCTGAGGCAGCATATTCAGTGGTGCATCTCTTCCTTGCTGAAGGTGCATGGTCCACTGGGTTCTGGGTAAAGGGGAGTATGGATGCGATTCTCTGCCCTTTCATGCCTGTGGTCTTGTCTGTGACTATGGAAGTAAGAGGAAGGGCAGCATCTACTTGTTCTCAGGTCCTGTGGACTTGCCTGTCCTGAATAGGTGCCAAAAGCACAGAACATCAAGATCTGTCTCCTAGTGCTTCTTTGTGAGTCTTCTCAAGACTGCCTTGGAGGGGCACACTTGCCACTTCTGTATATTTTTATAATTTATTTTTACATTCATATCCACCTTTCTTCTGAGAAGGTCAAGGTGGTGTACATAGGATCATATAATTGTAGAGTTGGAATGGGCCAACCACCTGCAATACAGGAATCTTTTGCCTAACGTGGGACTCGAACCCACAAGCCTGGGATTAAGAGTCATATACTGTACCAACTGAGCTATCCCAGCAATTCATGCTTTCTCTTCCTCCCCATTTTATCCTCACAACAACCCTATGAAGTAGGTTAGGCTGAGATACTACAGCTGGCCAAAGGTCACCCAAGTGAGCTTCATGACTGAGAAGAAATTTGAACTCTTGTCTCCCAGGTCCTAGTCCAACCACTCCAGTGAACTGTCTTGTGCCATGTCTAGTGGCAGATTAGATCTGATATATAATAAACTTGGTTCCTTATTGTGGGGAGGTCATTATACAAGGTTTTTGCAAGCTTTTTAAATAGTCCAGTAGCGCTGGAAGGCAAGTTTTGGCATGCATGCCTCTTGGTGGCATGGGCTAGTGACGGCAACATAGCTGAATTGGATAAGCATTTGAGGTTGTGTTTTGGGGCAGTGGCAAAGATGGCCCATTTCAAAGTATAAAATAAAATGTGGTGCCTCCTGATCTAATCCTGTGGTGCATCTACAGCATAATACTCCCCTGAGAGATGCCCAGATTTATCTCTGCTGCCTGCTGTTTCATCAGTTTAACAGATGGTTTATATACTTTCAAATTGAAATATATTCGTGCAAAATTAAATCGTAGTTACCCCTTTTGTATAAAAGTATAAACACAAGAGACTCAGATCCAAGTTAGTAGTTGTGTAATCTATCTGAATTAAAGTCTGGTCAGATCAGAATGAAATATTTCAAAAGGAAATTTGTCTTTAGTGCTGAACATAGCTTCTTGTTCATCTTGCTGGTTGTGGCCACAGTTTGAATGTTCAGGAATTTTAATGTTTTTCTAACACTTGCATTCTGTGGCATCCTGGGAAGAGTGCTGTCTTACTGGCGATACATTTTGTTTGCTGTTAGAGAAGCTTTTTATCATAATGATAATGTTGGAAAGTCATTGGAAATATTTCAGGGTTGTTGTTTTTTTGTATTTGAACTAGAGATGTTGGAACGATGATATTTTTATGATGCTTTCCAAGTTTGTTTGATATTGGCATTCTTACATCTTTTCCATCAGCCTCAGATCTCATGCTGTGACCTCTTCTGTTTCACCAGATCATTCAGACGCTTCCCTCCCTGTGGAGTTTGTAAGGCATGGAGACGTTATCCGTTTGGAACACAAAGAGTAAGCTGTTTAGGAAATGTGAGGAATGCTAAAGGCCTGAAGTAGCAATTCTGGTTGAGTATGGTAATAGATATCTGGTCTGCCAGTAACTACACCATGGTTAGAACAGACCTTGTTGATGACTCTCTCTTCCCCTGATAGTCTTTGAAGTGCCATTAGATGCTCTTTATTTGCGCTAAGAAATTAACTTCACTAGTATTCCTGGAATCTGCTACCGTGAGAGAGAATGTGGACCTCACTGTAAATAGTAATCTTGACGTGCAAATTTTGACAGAAACAGGTGGCAACCATTTTGAAAGGGGGTTCTGTTCCCGGCCCCTGTGCGTGTCAGCGGAGCACACATAAGTTGGCCCCACCTCGTTCCGCCCCACCCAACCCCCATTCTTCTCCGCCCCCATCCTGCCCTCTTCTGGGCCCAGAAGGACCCGCGCATCGGCAATCACATGTCATTTGGACATGCCTAAAATGGTCACCGCCTGTATACTTGGCATAGCGTCTCTATAGTGTCACCATATTCAATTGTGTTGAAGATGACAGAAAATGTTTGAACCAAGTTTTCTTTAATTGAAATCAGTTTTCAGCGCTCAAACTGTTCTAGGGATAAAATCAAACAATGTGATTTTATTTTAACTTTAGGACTTCTAGAAACCTGCACAGTCACCCTCATGAAGCCCCCTTGACGAGAAAGCATCTTCAGGTCACTGGGTATGGCATAGTAAGTGAACAAAGAGAAAACCTGATTCTGCCCACCCTGGAATATATTCCCAGAACAAAGGGTTATTTCTCCTTTTGGGGTTTTCTTTCTTTTAAGCTGCTCAAAATCCACGATTCTTTCATAAATAACAGGAAGCTGCAGTGTGAATTTTTAGCTCATATTAAAAAAAAAAACCCTGTATGAAACACTTGAGATTATTGGAGAATACTGAGAGTGCCTCACCCTCATATAAACTACAGTGATCTAACATGAAATACAAAAGCCTACCTGTGCCAGCGCTCGACTTCAAGGAGTTAAGGCTCTTTAAACAGCTTGACTGATTTTTATTGTCTTCTGCACTTGTTATGACCTATTGGTGTCTAGGTTGAAGGATGTACAACCATTAACCTTTATGAAAAGATTTTCTTATTTCATTCTTGTGAGGTGAAAAAGTGTATTGTGGTAAACCTTTTCAGCAGTCAACTAACAGTTCTGTGTAACTTTTTAATCCAAATGTGGGGGGGGGGGGAGTGGGCGAGCAGCAATGCAGATTATTTATTGGCCCTAAAAAAGTGGAGGCAAAAAGAGCAGCAAAAACATTGCACACCACAGTAAACCAAACTGTGGTCTACTGGGACAGTGCTGCCTCACTCACACTCACAGTGCAGTATGGCAGCTGACACAAGTTTTGACATAGCATGTTACCCCAGATTGTGGTTAAGGTGTCTCCTCCTTAATTGTGATCTGCAACCATAAGACAGGCCTTGGTTAATAAACCAAGATGATCAAAGTGGCTGGAGCAACTCCCCTATGAGAAATGGCTACTTACTGCTGCTGTTTGGATAGGGCAGGTAAGATAGGGCAATGCTGAAGGGCCTCATTAGCTCCTCACAAGTACTGCTACTGCCTTGAAGCTTCAGAAACCCATTCCTCTCTCATTCATAATAGCTCTTCTTTGTCTGTGTGCCCCCCCTCTTTTTCTTGGTATGCACATTTACTAGAATGGAACTGGAGACTGCAATGATTTCTGGCGAATTGAGGTTGTGGGAAGAAAGACTGGGAAGCGTATCAAAGTGCTACGTAGTCGGATCAGGCTAATTCACGTGGCTACAGGTTGCCTATTGGGTTCAACTGGGAAGACGTTGCCAAAATGGTAAATATCTAGGAGTCATTTTTCATGGAATTCTTGAGCCTGAAGGGACCTCCAGAGCAAGGCAGCACATATCCTTCTTGATTTCCTCCTTTGTAATATGTGATTCAGTGCATTTGGGGCTGCATCGTAGAAAACAGATGCATTGCTGAAGGCTCTTCCGACGCTTGAGCTTGGGATGATTTAAAGTGAGTGAACAATGTCACATGCAGCAGGAACGACAACATTGTCTTTACTCTTTGGCTTTTGTCACTTGAAATATATATTTTCAGGATCCATGCTGTTCTTGTGATGGTAATTTGTTTTAAACTGTTTTTAATAATGTGTTTTGAAATTGCTGTAACCTGTTCTGGGACCTTATAGCGAAGGACAGGTAAGAAGAAGAAGAAAAAGAAGAATTTGGACTTGATACCCCGCCTTTCACTCCCCTTAAGGAGTCTGAAAGCGGCTAACCATCTCCTTTCCCTTCCTCCCCCACAACAAATACTCTGTGAGGTGAGTGAGGCTAAGAGACTTCAGAGAAGTGTGACTAGCCCAGCAGCTGCATGTGGAGGAGCGGAGACGCGAACCTGGTTCACCAGATTATGAGTCCACCGCTCTTAACCACTACACCATGCTGGCTCAAAACATGCGCATTCCTTCCTGCTGCGACTTGGATTCGAACTGAGGTTGCTGTGGCCACAACACAGAGTACTAACCACTATACGATCACGGCAAGCTATGCAGAAAATAATAACAATCATAGTAGTAATAAGACAAGCCCCATTGCGACCAGCTCACTGTCAATCCAGCATGGTAATGAGTTCTTTTCTAGTGCCTGTCATGGTTGTCTGTCATATCCCTGAGTATGAGGAAAACACATCCATATTTTTCCCCCAAAATGTTTTTGAGAGCATTCCCATGCCATCCAGTGTTCTTTTCCTGATTGTGCTATTCATTATGCCTGCGAAGTATCCCTTTATTTATCAATCTCACATGGCTGCCATCACTTGTTAGGGATTATTATAGCTATTATTATAATCCCACCTTGTGGTCACCAAACTGTCAAAGGATTCGCTACTCTTTTCCCACTTCACTTCAACTCTTACACCCATTTACTTATTTGTTCAAACCTATTTTCCCTTCTGCCACCGTATATATTTAAATGACTGGTTAATAATAAACCTCAGATCACTCACCAGTAGCTGTGGCAAAAGCAGTGCAGGCACCACTTAAAAGCAGAACAACAATATGATATGTGTTTTAGCTTTGATTAACAAATAATAAAAATGAAGGGTTATGCTTAGTTTGAAAGGTTACTATATAATGAACTTAACATGGCTACTGTTACTTTAAAATAACTGTCCATTCTGCCAGGTTACTATGTTACCAGGTTACACTTTAAAAAGATACCACTGGGAGAACCATTTCCTCCTCTCCTGCCCCATTTAAATGAAGAGCCAGAAACCTTTTCTTTGGCCATCATGCTCTGAACACTCTCAGGCTTCAACCCAGACCCCTGCCAAAGTCTTTAGCAGGGCACAAGCAACCACATTTACCTCAGGCAGTGCACAGTGCCTGCAGACCCTTGGCTTCTAAGTGTCCTCTTGGGACCTCTCTGGCTCAGTGGGGCAAGGCAGAATGTCCACTGTATTGTTCAGCATAGCCCCATATCTGTCTTCCTGTTCCTTTTTGAGCACAGTCTCGTTTCTTTATTAAGAAATAGGACAAAGTAATTGAATATTAGGGCCGAAGCCCAAATGTCGCTTATCTTCTGTCCCTCAATTGTGCTGCCTTGTAGGTGTTTGTTGACTATAAAAGTCCTCACTATTAATTTGGATCCTAAGATAAGTTAATTTAAGGAAGTTCACGGAAGGATTTTTGCCCCATCCTTCCCCCTGCAGCCTCCAAAACACCTTTCCAGAGGTTGGGAGGGGGGACCCTCCTGAGCAACGTAGAATCAGGCATGTGATATAGCAGGAGGAGAAGGCAGGAATCTTAAGTGAATTTCCTTAAATGAACTTGCCTTTTATATGCTGTGTGAGAGAAAGCATCAGTTAACTTCTAGCAGTCATTTATTTCTCTTTTATACATAGTATTCCTTAGCCATCCTTCTTACGAGTTTTAATTGCCATGCAATTGTCTGTACCAAAAGCTTTGTAATAGCAGAAAATTCTCCTCTGAAAACGTTTGGCTTATTTACTTGCCAGTTCACATGTTTTGAACAGTCAATATAATTGCTTTCTAACAAAAAGGATCAATGGACTTTTTTGTTGTGCAAGTTGCTAGGGAAGAGCAGGTGCGGGGAACAAAAAGCTCTTCTGAATGCTTTGGCTGTCCTCTGCCTGCACAATGGTGTATATGTGTGCTTCGGTCTCTATGTAAGTGGATCTGCTTGTCAAGGCTGAACTCGTAAGGCTGTCAAGCCCGGACATCTTTTAGCTAGAAAGGCAGTTAACCTGAAACCATTGTGATAATTGAGCATTAGAAAATGCACTCTTTCATTCCAGGTCATTCCACTTCAAGAACCAGCAAACTAGCAAGAGAACAATGTACTTAGATAAAACCAATTTTAAAATAGTTTAACAAGACATATAAACACAAGAAACAGGGGAACTGTTGCCTAGTAAAGATTAAATGAGTGTGGGGAGCAGGGAGTGTGGTTTGGTTTCCAGAGTATTCCTCATGTAGCAAGAGCCTGGCTGTTACTGCATATACAGTTTACTATTTCCTCCCTTGACAGCAGATTGTTCCTCTTAGTAGGGTCACCATAGATGTGGGCTATCCTAGGTCTGTTTCTCACACTTTACAGATGTAAAATTATTCCCATGCCTTTGAAAGGATGCGTGAGTCTTCCTTTGAAATGGGGGGTATACATTTATGGCATCCTGCCAAATATGTAAATCACCAAGGTACAGTTTCTAAAGCCTTTCTTTAAAAAGTGTGAGCTAGATGCATATTGCCAATTCTAATCATATAACTTGTTTCTTCTATTTTTTTAAAAAAGGCTGTGTCCAGTGCTTGTGTAAACAAGGCCACTGTTTGAACTTAAATGTTTAATTCAGTGCTTTTTTTTCTGGGGAGATGCAGGGGTACACATACCCCTAAACATTTTGTGAATCTAAATTTGGCCTCATTGAGGGGCAGTATTTCAATATGAGTTGGAAAATGAGAGTTCCACTAATTTTTTTTTTAAGAAAAAAAAGCACTGGTTTAAGTTATGCAACTAGAACATAAATATATGTATTTATATGTATGTGTATCTATCTTAGAGGATGGTGGTGATGATTTATTTTATATACTGCTTAATTGCCAAGGTGGCATCTCAATGATTTACAAGTGTAAAACACACCTAATAAAACACACAAACAATTTTATCAAAGCATTAAAATAAATATCCACAATTAAAATATATAGGAGAATAAGCCCATTAAAACAGCACTACAATTAAAAGAGTGACAACAGCAACTCAACATGACTTTTGATTCCCTTAGATTGTCTTTTGGTTCAGTGTGAATTCTGAAAGGCCAATGTTTCTGTAAGAAAAGAGTCTCTGACACAAAGAGATGTTATGGAATATGAATGCAAGTTGGGATAGACAAGTTCAGAAGTTTTATTGATGACTTACTGATGGTTCTTGTTTCACAGGGGCTGGGAGCAGGTAGAAGTCACCTGCACTCCATATCAGAAGGAGTCTCCTAATTCTCTCTGGAATGTTGAAGATCACATTAATCCCAGGTGTATGTGATTGAATGTACCTTTTTGTCATCAAAATGTTAAGATTTCCCCTCCCCTTCCTATTGCTTGTCGATTTTGAAGAGGGAAAGCTCCATAAAGCAACAGAAGCAAAATATTAAGAATTAGAATTCCTGAATAATTTCCCCAATGGCTGGATTTAAGCATGTCTTTGTTATACATACAAGGAAGCTTCTTGAGATTCTAATTTGACATTTTAGTGCACAGCAGGAAAAAGTGGGGGAAAGATGGCTTTTCAAGGTATCGTGTTTCATGGGTTTATGGTCCTTTTAAAAAAACACACACACCAACAACCACCTTCTGACCTTTGCCCGCACCTGGGACCTAATTTAATGCAGAGGGAATGTCTATGTATCATTAATGTATGTACTTAATCAACATGTGAGATCCCACTTTAAACTGTCTTCTTTTCCATAGTGCCCAATATCAGTTTGGATGTTCTGAAACCTTCCTTTCCAGAGATTCTGCTCGAGTCTCACATGGTTATGATCCGAGTAGGTAGACTGGCTTGGGTTCCATTTTGTTTGTAACTTTCTTTCCTTTGTAGAAAAACACTCCTTTTATTTCTGCGTTAACTGTGCCAACTTGGGTACTATCTGGAATAGAAGAAGCATTATGGGGTTCAGCAGGTTTATGTTTAATAGTGCAGTTCTCAAGACATCTTGTGTGATCAGTGAGGGCACTTCACAAATCTCTGGCATCCATCAAATATGGGGAAGACTGTGCCAATAAATGAAGGAAGAGACATATTGTGTGTGCTATTGATAGTATGCTGATATAAGTAATAAAGCCACACATTTTTAAAAAGTATGTGCAGCTCTTCTGCATTTTTCATGTGTGCGTGAGAGTGCTTATAGATCATAGCTGTCAACGTTTCCCTTTTTTTAAAAAGGAAATTCCCGTATTCCGAATAGGATTCCTCGCAAGAAAATGGAAATGTTGACAGCTATGTTGCGGATGAAGGGAAGAGCTGGGCCCCTGGAGTATTGTGTCCAGACAGCTCCTCGCTATTTGAGACCACCAGTTATCATTGTGTCCAAGATTTTTGTCATCCTGATTCTGACCGAGAGTCGGATTTTCCTGAGATGTTAAGAAACGTCCTTGTGTAGGCGTAAAATTTATCTGAAGCTGTCAAACATAACAGCTGAAGAAATAAAAAACTAGTATTAACTCTCTTTCATAGCAATGCTATTAATACGTTCCTCTCGACAAGGAAGCGACATTATTTATATTTGTTGATTTTTCTAAAAAGCAGTTACCAAAAACAACAACAACCCAGAACCCTCAAAGCTTCCCACACTGATATTGTAAGAATAATTCAGTTTATCTAAACTAAAGATAGTTTCTTTCCAGAGTGAAAGCAAACCCGGTGGGATCTTGTGGGAGATTTCACAATAAAGGACTGTAGAGTTCTTCTCTTCAGAGAGGCTTCTGAACCCTTCCCCTTTGGATAGTGATCTCATTAAATTCTGTTGTGTGAAAGTTTTTAGGCTGCCTCCACCAGAGGGCAGTGTGAATATATTTGACAAGAAATAGAAGTACATGTGTGCATGCATGAACACAGACTAGCTTTTGAGCAAATGCTTGTTAATGTCATAAGGATTGCCAAAGGTCCATCAGTTCCAGCATTCTGTCTCCAGTGGTGCTCTGCCTGATGTCCCTGCAAAGCTCTCACACACAGGGTTATGATAACCATCTCTTGTTGTTCCTCCCCTCTGAGACAGAGGCTGCCTAGAGAGAACATACATTGGAAGAAAATATTTTGCAGGGGGAAGAGAATTGTTCTTGTAAACATGAGTGTCTGTCTAAGGCTGTGTGCTCCAGCTCCAGCAGCCATATATACATAATGGTTTTTAGCCAGTTTAAATTAAATGGCAAAGGCCCTCAATGTACAATCTGGCTAGAATATAGGTGGTTAACTGTGAACTGTGATAAATAATTAGTATATACCCTTGTTAGACTCCTGCCTTAGCCCTTCCTGTAGATACTGATTAAAATCAAGTTTTGCAACATGTTTAGCTTTCATTATTATGGAGCTATAGACCCAGTCCCTTGCCCTGCCATGTGAACACAGAACCTAATGCTTGTGTTTCTCTGATTTTGCTGCAAAGAACCTCTGATTTGATCCAGCATTGTTATTTCAGGGTTTTGAATGTTTGAGCTATGGAACTTCTGCTGCTTAACCTTAGAACAAGCTATTTCCTCAGACATTTTTCTAATAAGAAGCAGGTCTTTGAGAGACACGGCAGCCTTAGCATAGGCACCTGGGTTTAATCTGTTCCACTACTATCTGGGGAAGCTTAGCATGCCTATGTGAACGGCATTTAGATATTTCCTCGGGAAATTCGTTCACTTCTAGACTACAGTAAAGGGAGAGAATTTCCCAAGGAAAGATCTATATGCCGTTCATCTAGACATGCAAAAAGGCATATTGACTTTTTGCAAAAAGAGAGGTCTGTAACTTGCATACAGATGCAAATCTGGAGGATAAGTCTATCAATGACAAGTTTTGATAGCTATCTTGATTCAAAGGCAGTATGTCTCAAATTATCAGTTGATGGAGGACAGTAGTCAGAAAGGGCTATGGCTCTCATGTCCTATTTTGTGTAACTGGATTCTGGAGTATTTATGCACTTTGTCTGATATAGCAAGGGTCTTTTTAGTTTTCATTTTACATGTAAAAGCTTGTATATCAATATATATTGAGGGAGAATATTTATTGCAGCATAGCTGTTAACTGAATATAGTTGTTGTTTTTCCTTGCAGGGGAACAGTGGCCTCAAACCAAAGGAGAATGAAGTCACATCCAAACCCTGGCACTGGCCTATCAATTACCAAGTATGTGGGCAAAACAAATTCTGAGGCACTGTAACTTGTTTATGTTGTATCTCATTGTTTTCAAGGTAATATTGTGAATAGCTGATCTTCAATTGTATCTGGGAATTTTTCGGAAGGCTTGCTTTAAATGGCTTCTGCAGAAAACCAGTTCTGATTTGCCCTCCCGTGGTTCTTGCTGCTAAGGAACGACATGTTAAATAACCATTGGCTCCCAGACAACAGGGGCTGCCGCTGTGCGACTATCGGAACAGCAAAGACTGAAATAGTTCCTCATATAATTATGAGGTTTGATTATAGAAACTACACTATTGTTACTCTGTTTATTCCAATTTATTACCCACTCTTTGCAGGTTACAACAATTAAAACACAGTTTAAAACAGTATTAGTACAACTTTAAAACTCACAAAAAAATCACATCTCAAATGTCAAAGGCCAGGGTAAAGAGGTGTGTCTTCAGCATTTGCAGAAAACTGCATAATGAAGTTGTCAGACTCACCTCTATGGGGAGGGAGTTCAGCAGCTTAGGAGGATGCCACAGATAATGCCCTTGCCTGGGCCACCTCTCCCCCAAAGCTTTTGAGGGTGGCGGAACTCCCAAAAGGGTCTCCTCTGCCAATCTTAGCACCCAAGAGGATCTGTCGGGAGGCGTCTTTCAGATTTTTTGGGCCTGGGTCATTCAGGGCTTTAAACACTATTGTGGGTTTTAAATGTAGGGCTTTAAACACTATTTCTTTGGAGACATTTCTCTGTCTTGTAATGGAGGATCCCTATGGAAATATTTGATCTTACAGATTTTTATTGTTGTTGTTTCTTTTCCATGCCAAGTTACAACATAAGATAAAAATAAAATAAAACATTAATCAGAAAACTAAAACAAAGGGGGTGGGGGAAAGAAAAAAAGAAAAACAAACAAGGAAAAACGACGACTATAACAAAACATAACCAAACATACATACATACATGCATTTTGACTTCCTTCCATCCTTTAGTGGCTTCAAATTTTCATTTTTGCTTTTCCGTTGTATTATATGTATGTGTACATTTATTACTTCCGGTTTTATGCCTTTCATAACTATTTTTTCTTTTCCTTATGCCTGCAAACTTCATTCATCACAGATCATTATATTTATTCCTGAACAATGTTTTTTCATATACTCTTTAACACAGTCCCATTCTTTTATTAATTTTTGCTCTGATTGTTCGCATATAGCAGTGTTTCCCAACCTTGGGCCTCCAGCTGTTTTTGAACTACGATTCCCATCATCCCTGACCACTGGTCTTGCTAGCTAGGGATGATGGGAGTTGTAGTCCAAAAACAGCTGGAGGCCCAAGGTTGGGAAACACTGGCATATAGGAATACTTTCTTTTTATCACCAGGAATATCATGGTAATTAAGCCTAGAAGAAATGCTTCTGGCTTTTAAACAAAGGATATTTTAAACATTTTTAAAATTTCCTCATATATATTATTCCAAAATTGTTTGATAAGTCCACACTCCCACCACATATGATACATTGTTCCGGTTTCTTTCTTACACAGATGTTTATTGTTATGGAAACCTCAAGCTTAAGGCAAAATGTAGACTGAAAAAACCTGTGTTGATCACATACTGATGGTGGCCATCAATTTCTCCACAGGGCCTTCGTTTTTCTGGAGTCAATGAAACAGACTACAGGGTTTATTTGCTGGGAAATCCGGTAAGAAGAATATACGTTTTGTTCCCCTAGGTGGGATGAGGGAATTTGGCTTCCCTCCCTTCCCTCCAGATAGGTCCTCTCATTCCCCTCCCTGTAGTTTTATGGTGCCTTTTGTGCATCTTTGTCTACTTGCAAGGCTTTCCCTCACAGGTGATCTGGTGGCTGAACCTAATTACTCTTGGATTGTATATCACAATGGCAATATTCGTTTCTGTGGCCATGAAGAGGGGAGTTCGGCTAAAAGCTGAGCACAAAGGTAAAGTAAATTTCCTACTTTCTGGGTCTATCACCTTCTCTTCTGTTTTATAATCACTATGGCTTCCTGCTGCATATCTACTTCCACTATCCATGAGAGGACACCGAGTGCAGTATCAAAAGAATCATGATAGCAATGGGTGGAGTGCAACAGGAATGGCAGACTTCGGGCTTTCAGATTTCAGCAGCAGCTCCCCTACCTCTTACTTTCCATTTTAGTCCTTGTTGCGATGCTCCCTGTGGTGCCCTCTCAGCTTGGCGCCCAGTGCAGACGAACCACCATGCACCCCTAAATCTGCCTCTGGTAACAGCTCACAAAGGTTGATTTGCTGGATTTCGGCCTAGTTTTTAAAGAGACGTTCTGGTCCTTTCTAATTGCAGGAGGCAACTTAAAAGGAGAAAGTCCATCTAGTAAATGCTAGACCACATTCCCTTCAGTAAAAGTTTTTTATTTTTGCGTGTGGAGCAGGGAGATGATTAGTGTTGATCAAGCAAAGAAAATCCGAGAAACCTGAAGTGGAAAAGCTACTGTTACTGCTCTGGGGTTCCCATGACAAGGAAAATAGCCTGAGAGAGCAATTCCTTCTTAGACTTCATATTCTTGGAAATTCTTGGTAATTCCTGATTGGGACTATTCTTTTTGGGTTTTACTGTCTTCCTGACAGCTGAAGGATAGTCATCTACTGGGTCTTTGAGAGTTGTTAGCTGCTGCTTATTTCATTTATTGGCTTCTCTGTTGCACACAGTGATATTGTTAATGTTTCATTGTCTAGTAGTGACAAAAGTAATGAAAGGCCACATTCTGAGGGTCTTAATCAGAACACTCTCTTTAAACTCTGTTTGGAGTTTCTTGGCAAGGTGAATGTCATAACACCTTCTTTGTTTCTGCATGGAATTGTGATATCAGATGAGGAAACAGCTCTCTTACCTAGTTCTCTTAATCTCTGCTGGTTTGGAGCTACAGCAATTGCTAACATACATGCTGGAATTAGATCTGGTTATTTACCGTGTAGCTGGGCTGGCTTGTTGGGAACACATTGCGCTGGGCATGCAGCAGTAGTAATATTTTCTCCTAGACTCTAAACTGGTGAAGTAAAAACACACAGAATTGTATCCAACCAAGTTATCCCATTCATCCAAGGATTTCCAACTGAACAACTCCCTGCTGCCCGCCCTGCAATCTGTTCTGGGTCCATCCCCCCCAACTCTCTGGAGCAGATTTTTGGGAGGTGGGAGGACACAGGGAGAAGGAGGGGAAGTTCTGTTGCACAATCAGAAGTCCTTGTGCAACTGGAACAACTGTTTTGGGTAGAAACCAAACCATTTTATAAACTCCACAAAACTAGATTTCTGCTGGAAGCTTTGTGAACACGTGTTTATACAAGTTAGGATAAAAAGAATTCAAGAAATGTCTTCTGTTCCAGAGCTTTCTCGAGTCCTGCTACATAGCGGAGGAAGGATTATGCTAGGATGGGTCCTCCATTACTTTCCCTTCTTCATGATGGGCAGAGTGCTCTATTTTCATCATTACTTTCCTGCCATGCTTTTCTCCTGTATGTTGACAGGTAAGTTTCATCAAGTTTCAACAGAATCAAAATGTTGTGACCGATTAAGAGTTTTGAAAGGACACAAATGTAAAAGATCATTGTCACATAGTTGGTTTAGGGTTGATGTTTTGAAAGTTTCTTCAGTGCACTGTATCTTGATCAGCAGCAAGACCAGTTTGGTCTACCCTTTGATCTGGGAGACTTGGGTTCAAAAGTCAGTTCTTATGGGGTAGCCTTGGGCAGCTTACTCTCCAATTCTTGTCAGTTCCGTACCTTTTGATATGGACATAAGAATGACCTACCCAGAGGATTTTTATGCCAATCTGTGCAGTAAAGATTACATTCTACTGCCACAAGTGCTATAGAAATCATCTGTATTTTATAGCATTCTTTGTTTTGCTTCTTATGTTAAAGGTATCAGCACGTGGGGAAAAAGTAATTTCATCCAGAAATACACGCCTGCTGGCCACTGTCTAGCATAATCATCAATGTTTCTATATTAGCTTGATGATTCTTTTCTGAAAGAAAGGAAAATTAAGTTAAGGATACTAGAATCAATATAGGCATGAGAAATTCAAGATGAGTGATTTTTGATCTTATGCTTCTTTCAATAGGGACTAGCTTGCATGATTCACTTTGCCTGGTAAAATAAAGAAGATTAGCTTTCTGCCACTGGAAAACTCCATCTGATTGAAATAGAATTGATTTATCTTGGGGAGATGGGTTGATGGGTTGATCCTGGGCTGTGACTATACAGATTGATGTGATTACTGATACAGTGGTACCTTGGTTTTCGAACGTCTCCGTTGACGAACATTTCGGTTTTTGAATGCTGTAAACCTGGAAGTAAATGCTTCAGTTTTCAAACACGCCTTAGAAGTCAAACATGCCATGCAGCTTCCACTGAGTGCAAGATCCTGGGGCCTAGCTATCGGCTATTGAGTTTTCAGTTTTCGAACGTTTCAGAACTCGAATGGTCTTCTGGAACGGATTACGTTCTTAAACCAAGGTACCACTGTGCTTTCTAGTTTCAGTATACCTGGCCAATCTTCCCTTTTCTCTTTCTCCCTCAGGGATTACATGGGATGTATTTCTGAAATTTTGTGCTGGTGCTCTGTCAGCCAGCATCCAATCTAGGAAGGTTTACAATTATGGGATAATGGTGCTGATTCTGCTTAGTATCTACAGGTGAGAATTGGTTTCTGAATAGTTAACACACATCTGAAGGTTATTTTTGAAGGGAACTTCTTCCTACAAGACTGTTTCCTTGTGTGGCCCATTTTGTTGTCACCTTAACGGTTCTTGATATTGACTAATGCTAACATTCAGCCATTGCCCTCTTCAGAAACTGCCTCTCCTGAAGCAGCAGCAATCTTAGTTAGCAGCTTCATAATGGCTCAGGTGCAACGTCCCAGGGCAAAGATGACACAAGCTTTTCTTTCACAATTTCCTGTCCCCTTTGATTGCAGAGTTTAGTGGACAGTGCATCTTATGTCCTCTATTTGGTTCGACCCTCTAATGTGTGTGAAAGAACTTTGATCTGCCTTGCAAGTTTGCCACCGCCAAAACAATTGAATATTTCTGGGTTCCTCAGTGGTATATCAAGTAGCTCTACACCTTATAACTACTTCACCCAATTATTTGCTCTGCTGTTGTGACGTTGGGTCTCCATGAATTTGATTCATGTTTAGATTTTTTCCACAGCTTCTACCTCTTCCACCCTCTCTCCTATGGAATGATAGGACCTCTGGCTTCTGATCTCAACAGCCCAATGGCAGGGCTTAGGTGGCTGGAAACATGGGAGTTCTAGATACAGCCTGGGGGGGAAAGGGAATAAACAAGAAGACAAGTGGTGAAACCCACTGCACAAGAGCTGTGAAGGATTGTTTCCCCAACAGCATTTCGGCGCTGAAGCAGTGGACTGTCAACCTTGAGGTCTGAGAAGAGGAGGCGGCAACTATGAAGGAGAACCTCTCTGTGGGTCCTAGAGCCCCATTTACTTGAACCTGCTGCTACTTAAAAGTTTGAACCATCCAAGCAATATGTTAACTGTCCCACAGCCATTGGTTCCACAGTGGTGTCATTTTGTGTGAGTTGGAGGATGTGTGTGTTTTGCAAGGGTATCTCTCATGTCTGCCTGTCTCTGCTCATAAGGGATTTAACAGAGCTCAGGAAAGATCAAGTGCGTGTAACAGAGGAAACAGTCTTCTGAGACCACGATAGTTAATATCCAATAACTTCTTTTTTCATGAACTTAAAAGTATTTGTGTACATATGGTACGTGCTCCTGGGAGAGTCTTGTGACTGCTTTTCTAAGTTCAGGAACTTGGACATAAAGCATAAAGCTTTCTGCGATCCAGTGCTCTGTCTGCCCGTCACACAAAAGGCAATGAGTTGTTTTTGCATAAAGCCTTTGCTGTCTGAGCACAGACACCCATTCAGAATAGCCTTTAACAGTTACCTGGAAGATCTCATGCAGAAATGAAGCTGCAGCATTCGATTCATCGGATTATCCTTTTGTTTAAGAAGCTCCAAAGCAAAGAAAGATGTTTTTATTATTATTATTTAGGTTTCCTGCCCTAAATTCCTCTGACAGTGAGGAATGGTGCCTTTGAGTGAGTGTGTGTGTGCATGTGCATGCATGCGTGCTAGAAGTTGAATACATAATGTTAAAGCTTGTGCTGAGAGCTGTGATGTCACTCATTCTACTAATTCAGTTGCCTACTAACACTTCTTCCTGTGGGGAAGCTTGTATCTCTTTAATGAATGTAGAGTGTGCAGAACATGCTTCTAACTGCTATGGTACAGGAATGTTGATTTTTTTTATATAAATGCATGTGGTGTTTTTTTTTTTAGGAGGAATTAACCTCTGTGTCATATGCTATCAAAAAAGGGAGGGATGTAGCTTGATAAGCAGAATAGAGCTCTTCAGTTGCTTAGTGGGAATCCACTTCTGCAGCGATGTGAGAAAAGTTTGACAAAAAGGTTGAGCAAGGCGTTCCCCTGCAAAACGTTCTTTTAATTCCATCTCTTGTTCTCTGGAGCAAATTCGGCCTTGGCTTCTGTTAAATTGGTCCCCTGAAGCCTTCTTTTGTACATGACACAGAAATTGAGGCCACCCAGTAATTCATTTTAGTGTCTGTGTTAAAGCTTGAAGCCTGCCACTTCCTATCCCTCTGTGCCATCATCAAAGGGCTATCTCTGTTGGCATGGAGACGATATGCCAACATTCCCAGGAGAGGCTGGATGAGGCATGTTGGCTGCTGTCAGGCTGCCAAGTCCATTAAGAAGGGAAACACAAGACTGATTTAGCTGGTCTGGCTTAACTAGTTTAAGACTGTCGTGACCAGCCTTTTCGTTAGCAGAGATGATGATGGGTTCCAGCCTTTGATTTTAACTCACTTGTTGACAACTGGTGGAAATTGCTGAAATGAGTTACTGGCTTTGATATTATTACCGTTTCCTGTGGCAGGAAATACTCTCGTGTGGCTGACCTGACTCCTCAGATATTATATATAGAAAAGAAGGGAAGTCACGAAAACTTCCCATTATTCTGCATCTTTGTTGCTGGGAGAAACAGTAGATTGTAAGTACAATAGAATATAAGCAGTAACAATACAGTTGATAATCATAGAAAAGCAATAAGATAGCCAGCTGTTACTAAGAGGACTTGGCCGTCTTGTATTTCACGAAGCACTTGAGTGTTACTCTTGACTAGATTTCCCTGAGGTTAGGTCCCATCATGTAGTCACTGAACTATTCAATTATGCCTTTATTAGTGGATTCCATGTTATAGTACTTTTCTATAGCAGTTAAATATTAGCAACCGCTGTTGCTTTTCGGAGGAGGGAAACCCATTTCTTTCCCCACCCCCTGAGATCAAGAGATATTGATCAAGATAATATTTCTACTACTTAATTCAATTATTCAGCAAGGCTATCTATACATTTCATCCTTGGATTCTGCAGTACTCCAGTGGGTGACTGTTTATTGTCGCCTTCCCTTGCATTCTGAGAAATCTCACATCCCAACATACACCTGTATACCTACACTACGAGTGCTGTCCCTAGCTGAAAGATGCTGCTGTCTTGAGCAGCTAATTCTTTTGAAGTTTTTCTGACAGGACTGCTTTCCACAGTAGAAGGGGATCATGGATACTAAACATATAGAATCAGAACCTTTAAAAAGGTCAACAAGTGTCGGGCTTGCCATTCCTATTAGCTGTCACTCTATGGTACTGGTCTTCCAATACTATCTAGCTCTATGTCACTCTATGACATAGAGCTGTCTAGCGTTGGAAGAGTAGCACCAATATAAGTAAGCAAATAAGTAGGTTCTGTGGGCAAGATCTGTGGTCTGGAGTTGTTTTCAGTGAATGTGCCTTAGCTGGGCAGCAGTTATGACTTCACTGTGGACAAGTGGCCTTCCATTTGATCAATGGTGTTGATAGGTGTTGGTGTCTCTAACCCATTAGTGTCTTTTCACAAATCAGTTCACGGCTTGTAAAAGGGCTTTCGTAGCTTAGCAACTCACCTATTCCATCACAGTTCTAATGAACGACCCCCATTTTTTCTTCTTTAAAAACTCCAAAGTATTTGACTCAAAACAGGGTATTGATCAGATTATGTGTTTTCTTGAGTGCAAAATATCCCTGTAGAAGGCAGACCTCAGTGGCTCTGCAGATATCATTCATTATGTTTGAAGGGTAATAACATTTATAGGATCAAGTGTGCATTTATAGGATCATTGACTTCTCTACCAATGGCTGCATCTACATGGCCTAGACTCCAGATCCAGTAATCAGAACTGCCTCCCCTTCCCCCTCCTCCAGTGGTCTTACTGGCACCCAGAAAATTCTGTTGTGATGGAATATGTGCCTAAATAAAACTTGTGTCTTGGACAGTTTTTTTTTCTTCCATATTAGTGTAGGACTAACAAGTATTATTCTACAGTATTCCTTCTAGGAAGGAAGGAATAAAAATCAGCAATAAAAATTTTCTGATGTTCTTCTTGTGGAATGACACTATGATAGCTCATTCCTCGGCAAGTACTGTGTTCTGTATTGGTTTCTCGTTCTGTGTATTATGGTCAAGAACCCCATGTCCAGAGTGTGGGATATAACGTTTGCCAGAAACTGTGCAAATTTTATTTACATAGAGTCCTAAGTGGTAGGTAAGTAGAACTGAACTACTCATTCAGAAACATTGGCCAGCCCATCTTGAATTGTACCACTTCAAACTGAAAATGGAGGATCAATCACATGTTTAAATGTTTCTTTACTTAAAAACAAGCAACCTTTCACATATATAGCTAGCATATCAGGTAGGCCTGGCTAGAACCCTTCTATATGACATGGGAGCTTTTTGCAGGCAGGAAGTTCCTGGAGTGGAGGAGCATTTGTGCCACCCATCACCTCTGCCCTGAAGTGAGGACCGCGCCACATAGTGCTCCTGAATCTGTAGTTCATCTCTTAATGCGATTGCTTTGAAGGAGTGATTTGGTCTCTGCCCTAGGCATCTGTGTGTCTGTAGTGTCTGATGTAGTTATCTACTGCTCCTGGGCAGCTTCCTGCATTACAAATTTGTCTTACTAATGCTGCTGATGTTGAAGTGTGTGTTTGTGTGTTGTTTGTGTTTTTCGTACATTATCACCATCTACGCATTTCAAACTGAACCTACTTCAGTGCACTGCCGTGTAATGGTACTAAATGGAAGGATAACTTGCCTTTGGACTGGCACTGGCTTTTGTAAAGGGATTGACTGTAAATGGGATAGAATTTCCACCATACTTTTGTAATAAATAGCCTTTCTTTCCAGTGTCTTGTTGATTGCTGATTGTTATTATTTTTCCTACTTCAGCCGTTAGGATCAGCCTGAAGCGATATGGACTAGATTAGTGCAGAAAACACTAATGCTGGTCACGGTGTAGCCACAGCTCATGGCCATGCTTGCTTTTCCTGAGTTCCACCAGCAGGAATTTACCTCTCCACTCCTTGGATTAAAGAATGTACACATATAGGATGAAGAGTTGAGGAGCGGGGAAATATGTTTGTACACACAGATCCTGTGGCAGTGGTTTGCGATGCTTTGGTGGAGTCTCTTTGATTCCTGCCACTTCTTACTGGTGTTCACTGGCCAAAGTTTGATACCGAAGGTCAACAGTAGCCTTTTTGATCTACAGTGGAGTTTCTCATGATCCCATTGTTGGCACTTAGTTGCTATTAAAATACAGGTCTTGATCCATTTGGGAAGACAGTAGTCTGTTTGTTGAACTCTTTTTCTGTTGCTTATTGCCCTTATTACAGCATCAAATGGATTCTCAAAATCAAAAGGGTGTTGCCCATATTATAAAATGCAGGTGCGTGCAAATTGAGACCCTTGCTGTAGAACAGCAAGTTCAAAACAAGAATAACACTGATATAATGAGGTAATCTGACTGTTGTGCATCCAGCTGAGGAACCAAGCTGAGAGCTTGGAATAGTTGGCAGAGTAATATTCCATATGTCAGAGCAATAAAGAGGGCTATTGCAATATAGGCTTATAGTGAGAAACTTCATTATAGATTATTTAATTACTCACTCCAGAGGGAAAGTGATAGGATCATTTTAAAAAATACATTGTATATTGGCAAACTCAGTGATGGCTCTTCTTTGTTCTACCCCCCCACACTTGCCCTTTTTGTTAATGGTAAAACCACTGGTATGATTGCCTAGAAAATCTGCTTTTCAGTGCCAGTGAATATATGCTTATTATTGAATGGGGTAGGCTAGCAATTCAGAAACAGTGCCGCTAATGTTATCTTAACCAGCTGGTTTGTTAAATAGCCATCTTCTAAAGCTTGAATGGCTTTTAGAATCTAATGGTTTGTGTGAAATAAATCAAGATTCATCCAAATTCTGAATGAGCATGTCCAAATACCACAGGAAGTTGGAAGTAATCAGCTCTCTTGTTTGACATTTTCCACAAGGATGCCAATAGTGTCAATTTAGGTGCTGAATGCTTTTCCTCTCGTTTCCCTCTACTTCTTGTTGAGTTGGTGGAGGAATTCAGGTGAGATGGAAAGGAATAATATAAAGATGTTCATTATGCTACAATGATGAGTTGGAGTAAGCGGAAGGCGCAGAAATGTCTAGTGCAAGCCAATAGAAGGCAGGCAATAGCATCTGACTTGGAGCTAGCTAGCTAGTTTATTTATTTGTTTAAGACCTTTTTATGCATCCCTTCATATTGGATTTCAGGACAGTGAACAGCATAGAGCAGATCCAGAGGGGAAAAACAAAAAGAGGAGACAAAACATTAGTGCATACTAACACTTGCTTGATTAAATTTATAAAATATGTCAGTATGCCTAACTAATAAAAAAATGTGTTTGCTTGGAGCTAAATGACAGCATCATTGAAGCCAGGCAAACTTATTTGGGGGTGCTACTACTGTGAGAGCCTTTGTTTTTGCACCTCTAGGAGGACGTATATGGAGATGGACTTTGGCAGATGGTATTTAATACCAGGAAGGTTGATATGGGAGTAGATGCTCCTTCAGGTACTTGGGTTCCAAGCCATTTAGAGCTTTAAAGGTAAGAACCAGCCCCTTGAATTAAGCCTGGAAGTGAACAGGCTGCCAATTAAACTTTCTAAATCGGTGTAGTTTGGGTGGACCAGGTTTGGGTGGGCAGACACAATTTTGGTAGCTGTGTTCTGTACTAACTGAAACTTCTGAACCGTCCTCAAGGACAGCTGTATGTAATTCATTAAGGAAATGGATACATGATTACACGAGACTCTGTGTCTAAGAGTGGTTGCAGCTGGCAAACCAGCAGTAGCTGATAAAAGGGACTCCATGGTAGCAGGCAACCATCATTTTTACAGCATTATTGGAAATTATTGGACATACAGCTGCGTGTCATCGGCATACTGGCTGAACGTAACTCTTACATCCTGGAATAAGCTCACCCAGTAGTTTCATATAGTCATTCAAACGCGGGGATAGGCTGGAACACTATGGGATCCCTTTGCACAAGGGGTTGAGAAGAACCATCCCAACGCCACTTCCCAGAGCCCCATTTGCAGTAGGAAGGGAACTGCTGAGCCTTCCATTCCCAACTCACAGAGCTGGTGCAGAAGGATGTCGGGGCTGAAGCTATCAAAAGTTGTGAAGAGATCAAGGAGGGTCAACAGGGTTGTGCTCCAGCTGTCTCTCATCAGAAGTTAGCCACTGGCAAAAAAATTGATCCATTTTTGTTTTTCCTTACCAGACATGAATTCACAGCAGTACCCGGAAGAAAGACAAGAATGGTCTTCAGATACTAAACGGCAAGGAGCGTCCATCCCATTTTTGTTCCTTTCTGCTACAGGAATTGAGCTGTTAAGGCCTTCCTGGGCCAACACAGTTAGGTCTTTTCCTCCTCTTAAAAAAACCACAGGCTACACCAGGCATAGGCAGACTCGGCCTTCCAGATGTTTTGGGACTACAGTTCCCATCATCCCTGACCACTGGTCCTGTTAGCTAGAGGTCATGGGAGTTGTAGTCCCAAAACATCTGGAGGGCCGAGTTTGCCTATGCCTTGGCTACTCTAAAGGTTTCTTATTAAAGCTAAGCATATTAAGGAACCTTTGATTTTTTCCATTGAAATCAATGGGATGTTAATGCGCTTAACACTGGCCGGATTGTGCCCAGTTGTATATCAGTTTCAAGGTATAAGATACCTAAGGCACACTTTGGTCAGAGATGTTACAGCATCAGGAAAATTAAAGTCTGCTCTGCTGACTGCATTTTCTTCTTACATAGTTGATGAACAGGGTCTTTAAATCAAATAGAATGAAGGTAAGTAATGAAATGGTTGAAATATGCAAAGTGTTTGGGTACCGGACAAATGTTTTCATGTAGGTCCGTCCTACTGATGCCTGGAATGAAACCCATAGAGTTCTTCATTTGATTCCCTTGGCTGAGTCATGCAGTGCTGCCCTTTTGACTTTCATTTTGTAAAGTAGTCCCTAGCTGCCAGGGCAGAAGAGGAAGAAATGGAGGCAGTGAGAGATTTTACTTTCTTGGGCTCCATGATCACTGCAGATGGTGACAGCAGTCACAAAATTAAAAGACGCCTGCTCCTTGGGAGAAAGGCAATGGCAAACCTAGACAACATCTTAAAAAGCAGAGACATCACCTTGCCAACAAAGGTCCGTATAGTAAAAGCCATGGTTTTCCCAGTAGTGATGTATGGAAGTGAGAGCTGGACCATAAAGAAGGCTGATCGCTGAAGAATTGATGCTTTTGAACTGTGGTGCTGGAGGAGACTCTTGAGAGTCCCATGGACTGCAAGAAGATCAAACCGATCCATTCTTAAGGAAATCAGCCCTGAGTGCTCACTGGAAGGACAGATCGTGAAGCTGAGGCTCCAATACTTTGGCCACCTCATGAGAAGAGAAGACTCCCTGGAAAAGACCCTGATGTTGGGAAAGATTGAGGGCACAAGAAGAAGGGGACGACTGAGGACAAGATGGTTAGACAGCGTTCTCGAAGCTACAAACGAGTCTGACCAAACTGCGGGAGGCAGTGGAAGATAAGGAGTGCCTGGCGTGCTCTGGTCCATGGGGTCACGAAGAGTCGGACACGACTAAACGACTAAACAACAACAACAGCTGCCAGGGCATTAGGAGACATTTAGGTTCACACTCTGTTCAGTGCAAAGGAAAGTCTTAACATGGCCTGGGTTTTTTTAATGGCAATGTTCTTGCATGGCTCAGATCCTTTGAGGTCATTATTGCTGCCCCACTGGTTTCCCCTTTAGCTTGATGGCAAGAGGAAAACGGTCCCGTTGTAGCCCTTATCATTTATGTAAAATATTGTTAACCTCAACAAGCCTTTCTGCTGCTTGTTATGCAATCACATTTGAGAGTAGCTTTGCTATATTGTGGCCTGCAGGGGATGAGCAGGAGAAGTTCTGTGAGCTCCTTTTTTCTTAGCCTGAGAGTGATATGGAGAAAGAACTGTCGTGTTGTCTCATTCCTATCGCTAGGGAAGAGAGGGTGGGGGACCCAGCCTGTGAAACTGGCATAAAGATGAGCAAAGAGACTAGGGGAGCTTGATCAGAACCGCATTATTCATGAAGATATTCAGAAGTTGAATTTTTGAAATGGAAAGCAGTCTGGAGGGGGTTTGTTTTAATTACTCCAAAGTGCAATTGCAAAGATGGGAACCAGAAATCATCATGGTGCACTGAGGTCTCAAGCCGGAGCTTTGAGCAGGATAGAAGCCACTTAGTGCAGACGCAAAGCATAGAACAGCCTTCCCCAACCTAGTGCCCTTGAGATGTTTTGGACTGCAGCCCCAGCCCCAGCATGCATGGCTAATAGTCAGGGATGAGGGGAATTGTTTTCGTTGTTGGCATCCATCTGTCTTGAGAGACAACGGAGTGCGCCTCTGGGGGTGAAGTCAAACGGCTGCAGTGTGTATGGAGCTCCTGGGCTGCTCAGATGACAAAATCCCACTCTTGGCCTCAATGATGTGGTCCAACAAAATCTGGAAGGCATCAAATTAGGAAGGCTCATGTAGAGGTAGACTTGTCCGTAGTCATAGTGACAAGAACACAATTTATAAGTGGTTTCTTGTTCTCAGCCTGTCTGCAACAGCACCCTGCTGTAGCAATTTGCGAGGCACTTTAGGGACAAAATGGCTCAGATTTGGACAGAGTTGAATTACAGTTAGAGCAAGTCCATTGGCTAGGAATGCCTATTTCCAGCTACAGCTGGTTCACCACCTACAGCCCCTTTCGAACAGGGATAACTTGGCCATGGTACTCCATGCTTTGGTAACTTACAGATTGGGATATTTCAAGGTGTTCTACATGGGGTGCCCTTGCAGACAATTTGGAAACTTCAGCTGGTTCAAAAAGCAGTGACCAGATTACTGGCCATAACCAGGGCTGGCCCACCCACAAGGCCAGGTGAGGCAACCTGAGCCTATGATAAAAGGGTTTCCAGCATTACACTCCCAAGGGGGTCTTTCTTCTCCCATAGATGCAACCTAGGATCCAAACAGACATGAGTCATTGTGCCCGGCCTCCTTTCTGCTCCCCTGTCACATAACTCCTCCCCAAGCTTCTAACTCACATCACTGCACTCATTTTGAAAGGCCCCACTCATTTTGCCGTCTCACACAGTGTTCCCTTTGATGCTTTGTATCCTCCTAATGGCTCAGCCTAAAGTTGTCACCTTACACAGAAGCCAGCTTGGCTGAATTGGCCCTTAAAACATGCTGATTCCACAGGATTAGCATTGTCCAGCACACAGGTTAGTGCAGCTCTGGCCTAATGCTCATGAGTCTATTACACGGGTTCTGGGTTATTTCCCAGTTGTAAAACTCCAAACATTGATTAAGTTCTAAGACCTATTAGACCCAGGAATTTAGGGTGTTTAGCACATAGCTGCCAACTTACAGATTTGAAAATAAGGGACCAGCAGCCTTGAAAATAAGGGATCAGCAGCCAAAATAAGGGATTTTAGTCAGCTGAAATACGAAGTTAAAAGGGACCAGATAATTTGGGAGAGCAACGCCGGTTTTTAGCCCTTCATTTCCAGAGGTTGCTGCTCAAGAAACTAGCTGATGAAACACTGCAATTAAATAACTACAAGGAGCAACCACTTTTCGCGCAAAACGAAGTCCAAACTATGAAGATGCTGCTGCAGTTCTGTATCTTTTCTCTCGTGCTCCATCTGCAGCTCTCAGTTCCATCAGGCGGGGCGGGAGGAGGGGGGGGGAAATAGCGCCCGAAGTAAACCCGCAGATCAGACCATCTATGCTAGTCTACCACTACAAATCTATGGGAGAAGCGCTTGCGGTCCTTCCTCCGCTTTCCCCCTCAATGGTTAGCCCTTGGAACACCTGCCTGCGCCTCTGCCTCTGCCTCCTCCTCCTCTCTCTGAACTGCTTTCTCTATGGTTTCCCTCGCTCTCCTCTCAAGGCTTCTCAGCAATTCATAGGCCGTGCCAGGCTGCCCATCTCACCCGGGTCCTTCGGTGGCGCAGCCACAGTATGGCCTAGCGGGAGCAGCGGCGGCGGGCAGAGGGGAGGGCCCAGGCAGAGAAGCTCAATTTGGCGGCTGCAAGGAGGATGACGGCAGAAGGGCCCGAGGCTCCCGCCAGTCCCGGCGGGAAGGGGCTCCCGGGGGCTGAGGCTGGTGAGAGGAGGGCGGAGGGGGGCGGGCCGGGCAGCCAAGCAACACAGTGGAGCCTCCCTCCTCCGTGGCCGGCAGGGAGGGAGGGAGAGGAGCTGCTTCCTTTGAAACCCGGGAAATTTAAGGGATATCATCAATAAGGGACAGCAGCAGGACACGGCGCTGGGATAAGGGAGTTTCCCACCAAATAAGGGACGGTTGACAGCTATGGTTTAGCACCCACCAACTCCTAACAGGATGCTAAACCACAACATTCTGATTGAAATGTTCATTGTTGAAATGTTGAATACTTACCTCTACAGTTTTCTTACATGTGTCCAAAGCTAGCGAGAGATGTTCTTTTTAGGACGCCATCCTATGCTTGTTTACTGCTAAATCCCACTATTAATTCTACTTGCCAGGTAAGTATGCATAGGACTGCAGCCAAGCAGAGTAATCTGAATTAAGTTTGCTTGAAATTAAGCCCCTCTTGGTTCAGTTATGTTTACATTCTTGTGAGTGGATTTAGGAATGCAGCCTTACAGTACAATCTTGTGCTAGGAGTAAGCTCCATTGAATTAGATTGGCACTTACTTCCAAGCAAATATACATAGGCTTATGCTGTTACATAAGAGTGTGCTGTAGTGAGCTTAACTTTCCCCAGATTGTGGCATGTGGACTGAGCCTTACAATAGAAAGCAGGTGTGGGATTCTACCAGTAACCAGGTTACCACTACAGGTGTTAATGCAAACAGCCTAGCTTCGCCAAACTGTAATGAATGAACAATACGTGTCTAGAAGTATCTGATACCATGACTTGGCATCAGCGTTGGAGGCTGGGAGTCTAGTGTTCTGTAGCAGGAGAAAGTCCAGTGTATCAAAATCCTACTTTGTATATTCCGAGGTGAGGCCTGATAAAGCGCCAAGGCTGAGGCCTTCTTCCATTAGCCTGTTTAACACGAAGTCAGATAAGATTACATAACAAGCCATTTAGGGGTGATGCTGTCATAGGTTCCAAGATGCTGGAAGGTTTTGGAGCATGCAAGTGTGTTCTGAGACCCTTCCACAATGTCTGCAGGTTGCATGGCCTGCTTGAATGCTCACTGAAAGGTGGGACAAGAGAGGTGTTTGCTTTGCTTATGACAATTCCCTTTAGGTCACCCTCATCCTGTCAGTTCAACGGCAGCCATAGAAACTCCTCTGACACCAGACTAACAGGGAGCAAGTCTGCTCTATATGCAGCGGAGAGAGAGACTGGGGCTGTCAAGCTCCTCTGGCACTTGTGTGCCTGGCAACGTGCTCATCTGTCATCTCCTGGGTGATGCTACATGCTGCCCTGAAGGTCTAATCGGCTCTCAGCCTTGACCCTCCTGCTGCGTGGGTTTGTTTCTGGCTATTGCTTTTTTGCTTTTTATTTTTTTTAATCTGGAGCTTGGCAGACTTGTTTATAAGAGGGAGGAGAGGCATTATCCCTCCCTTTTCGAATATGAAATGGAAATGCCACTGCATGGAGCTTTTAAGTGGCAGATCTGAAGTCTCCCTGGTTGTGCTCCCGCACCCCAAAATGAAGCTAAAGTGTGACATTCAAGGGGCATCTGTCAAAGTGGCATAGCCCTAGCTGAGCAATCTCCTTAGAGTAGAACAAGACATTGAAAGAAGACGAGCTTCACCCATCTTCCTGGTAAAATGTGTCATTAAGTCAGGGTGACCAAGGTGGCCTCCAGATGTTGGACTGCACCCCCCATCGTCTCTGCTGATGGGTTGATAGGAGTTGTAGTCCGGCAATATCTGGAGGGCACTACATCGGCTAAACCCTGCATTATGCTAATTTCGTTTGGCTGTGTTTCCCTGGCCCTGCCTCACATTGATTGTCTGTTGGGGTAGGAAACATGAAGAGTAATATCTCCTCATGCAGAACTGAGGAGAGGGGAGAGAAAGACCTGGATGGCATGGGGGCAGCCCTGCATCTTTTCCAATATCTAATTCTGCCTGGAGGGGATTTCATGGTGTCACCTGGGTTCTGAAGACAATTTGCTCAGCGGTGCAGTGTCCTCGCCTTGCCCAGTGCGCTTAACAGCTGGCCTGAGGCCTCCATGTAAAAGTTCAAGTTCATTCCCCCTTAAAGTGAAATGTTCCTTTTGCATGTATGTCCCTTTTTAATAATTCGTCAGGTATTCCACCACCATGCAAAGAGGATTCCTAGTTCAGGGTAGAAGTCTAAGAGAATGATCTTTATTATTTGCTGAGTGACTCATCCCAGAGTTCATACTGGCTCAGGCCAGGCTGCAAATACTGTATTGCTACTGCCAGTGCTTTTTTGTTTCTTAAAAAAATGTTTAGGGGTACTCTCATTTTGACTCAAGAAAATCGCCCTTTTATAGTTCAAATCGGGGAAAATAAATACAGTAAGTGGACAAAAGTACAAAGAAGATGCATTACCTCATATCACACAGCTGACAGCTCACAGTAACTTCCACATTGGCATGAGGTTGTGTGCACTAACACCTTCCCAATTCCTCTGTAAAACACCACACATCCACATTCCACACTGTTTCACACATTAAACACTCACTTCCGTCTGAGACTCAGGAAACACCGGGAAAGGAAATGAAGCCACCAATGGAGATGGTAACAACGAAACTGACCAATCACGTGCTAGATTCCAACTCCTACTTCACACATTAAACGCTCGCTTCCGTCTGAAACTCAGGAAACACCATGACAGAAAATGAGGCCGCCATTGGGGGTAGCAATGAAACTGACGATTCACCGTGCTAGAGAAGAAACTATTCTTTTTTTTAAAAAAGTTTCTTCTATTATATTCACAAAATGTTATGGGGTATGCGTACCCCCAGAAAAAAAGCACTGGCTACTGCTATGTAGGCAGAGCAGTTAGGAGAGCAGGCTCAGAAAAGAGCAAAGAGCCCAAGTTATGAAGGATGTTGCTCAGCGCAGCAACTGGGAGAGAGCTCCTGTGGCCAACTCTCTCATGACTTCATAAATAGCTGCATTTGTGCTTCCTGAAGTAACACCTATATAGCCTGCCAGCCTTGCCTTGGAGATCTAATGAATCATAACCCCACTCCTTAGTACTAGCTTTTGCAAGATCTCTTCATGTGAGAGTTATACCTGTTCACACTTGCTGGGATGATACTTACACTTACTGTATTCACAGGAGTCCAGTTTATAACCCTCGAGTGAGTGAGTGAGTGAGTGAGTGAGTGAGTGAGTAAGGCAGGCATATCTCGACGTTCCTGGACCCAAGGGAGTAATATTATATACCTGAGGTCAACACCTGTGTGCTTGACAAACAGCTAAAAAAGCTAGATGCTCTACAGACAGTAAAAAAAGAAAAAGAAAACAGACCCTGCCCAAATTGTCTTACCATCTAATGTAGATGCTTGTTGGTCATTCTCGGGCTACTGTGTCTCTCTCTTGCTTACATGATCATATATTCCAGAATGAAGTAAAGACTAGCCAAAAGCCCCAAACCTTGCCCTGGGATGTGGACTACCTTGCAACTCACTCCAGTTTCTGATTTAAATCTTAAATGGGCGAGCAGCTTGCAAGCTAAGGTGAGTTCACAGGTTAATTGATCATATAAATAGACAGTTGCCATAGCTGCTGGCAACGACCCTGAAAATGACAAAAGTATTAGCACTTCTGTCTTGCTTACCTCAATGTATTGGCCCTGATCTGACTAAGAGTAATGGTGCTTATGCTCCATTTAAATCAGAGGGACAAGATGGTTGTGGCTACTTAGACCCCATTGATTTCAATGGGACTGAAGAGTGGCTAACTCCAGTTCGGTCAAGGCAGAAGTATTTATCATAAACCACATGGAGCACTACAGTAAGGACATAAACTAGGTTTCTAAAGTACCTTCACTTTGAGATGAGTATAGCTGATCAGAGTGGTTCAGAGCAACCATCTGCCTTCTTGCAAAAGTAAGTGGTTTTAAGAAGCGAGGATACCTAAGAGATATCAAGTGAGCATTTTTGAGAGAAGTGAGGACCCAAGTGAATGGTGCCAAGCCAGGTGGTGAGATGTGAAAAATTATTCAGGTTTCTAGCTTTACTACCAGCCTAAAACCCATGTTTCAAGATACAAAGGAAAGACGGGCAACCTCAGTGCTCCAACTGCCAGGAGACAAAGTACACTGCAGGTAAGGCTGACTGTTACCTATCCATCATTTGAATAAAACAGACTAAGAGACTTGTACCTCCAAACATGGATGGCCCATTTGGCTTCTTCCCTGCTGCTTTGTGTCCCTAGCCACCCCGCCCCCTTCTCCAACTTGAGGATGTGCCTACCCATCCAATACACTGCCACTTTGCATGGAATAACTGCCAAGTCTGAAACAGTGGTACCTTGCTTGGCACTTGGCAGAGGATAAGGTGCTGCTTTGGATTTGGCTGCTTCTGGCATGTATCCTGTGAGGATGAGAGAATATGCCAGCTCCGACATCCTGCAGCTGCACTGATCGGTGCCTGGTCCAAGGATGTGTTGCATGGTTCAGGCAAAAGAAGGCACACACATACCTTGACCAGCTTCTAATCTATTTGCAGACCATGCCTCCTTGACTTTGCATTTGGCAACCCCCCAAAAATGAACACAAAGCAGATAGAAAATAGATGAAACCCTTAGAAATTAAGCTTGATCAGATTTGTAAAGCTGCTGTTCTGCACGAAGGGTTTTAATTTAATGCCCCGGTAATTTGTAATTACACACTGTAAAGGATTCTGATGTGGGTGGTTCAGGTGGTGGTGTACGCTTGCCACTCGCCAGGATCTACAAGGTGTGACCTGGAAATCTACAAATGCTTAGGAGCTGGCAATCTTTGAGAGGGGAGGAAGATGCCGACTTGAGCCAATGCCATTTGCAGGAGGTTGGCTTGATCATCTCTGCTTTATGGTCTTGAAGGTGAAATGTCCATCAAAGAGATCAGAGAACTTTTATTATAGGCCATTTTGTGCTTCACATCCTGTGTAGGACATACTCTCATTGTAGGCCTTAAGAGAAGGAAAGAAGAATGATAAAAGACTGGACACCCCAAGTGAGGTGAGACTATGTGGTATCTACCCTAGACTAAGCTTGGAGAGGGACACAAAATGGCCATTGGAAATCACGTAATATGTTGCCATTTGTTTTCATAAGGTTTTGTTCCTTTCCCCTGCTCTCAGGTGTATGGAATAAATCTGTCCCATTTTCAGGCTGGAAGAGGAAAAGCCAGATATCTGCTTGTTCTTAGTCTTGTAGCTTTTCATGGACCCTTTCCCCTGCAACCTAGCACAGCAAAGCACATTGAGCCAATAAATAACACTGTCAGAGGAGAAATTGGAGACCAGATATGGGACAGCAGTAGCCAATGGGGTGCCTCTACAACAGTACCAAACAGGAGCAGTCCATCTGAGCAGTGAGAACTTTCATTTTGTGCCTTAAGACGTACAACTGTCCATAACTTTTGCCACTTTTGGGGGTAGGGGAACTGAAGTCTGCCCCAGGCATGGAAACAAATAGTTATAACACTCCTCTCACCCACCTCATCTCTTCCAAGATGCAATCTGTTTTGAGTGGCGGGACATTGACGTTATCTCAATGTTTTTCCCAGCTCTCAATATTTTGCCTGAATGTGAATGACATCTGCAACTAGAGCACATAGGAATGACACAACATATTCTGGTGAGATGTTCCTGAAAAGAAAATTGGATCAGTTGATTACTGTGGGGAAATTGAGCTCTTGAAATATGTATGCACTACAGTATTTGCAAGTGATGGTGCCAAGAGTATATTTTGTCATTTAAATTTGAGCATATTTTTTTTTGTAAAGAGTGAGAGGGAATGTGTGAATCTGCCACAGTATGCAAGAGGTTTGTAGGTGCCTTCCTCACTTAGTACCTATCCTACTTCACAGGGCTGTTATGGGGAACAATTATAAAGTCCCTTGTGCAGTAAGAAGAGAAGTGCCTCAGCTGTTAGTTTTTGAATTAAAAACCTAAAATTTCTCTAGGTGGCCATTTGAGCTACTGACCTGATCCAGACTCCGGATACAATCGTAAATGATGTGGATATCTGTTGGAGCTTCTCATTTCCTGTTTGTAAATAATAGAGATCAAAAGCTTTTCAAAGCCAGCTGCTGGCTTGTAATGAAAATAATAGTTTTGCTGTAGGGAAATGGAGCCATTTAAATGTTTGTGCTCCATTCACAATTCAAGGCACTACAAAGGTCATCAAGTCCCACTTCCTTCATTGCAGGAATCTTGTGTGTGTGTAAATATATATATATATATATATATATATATATATATAGAGAGAGAGAGAGAGAGAGAGAGAGAGAGAGGGAGATGTTAAATGGTTTTTAATAGTGGTTTCTGGGTTACAAAATTGCATACAAACATAGGAATCTTTTGCCCAACGTGGAGCTCAAACTCTTGACCCTGAGATTAAGAGTCTCATGCTCTACCGACTGGTTGCTCTTACTCTGTATGAAATTTTCCACTCAAACTGTCATTTTTGATACTAAAGCACTGTGCTTCACTAGATAACATGAGAGGCTGTTGACCCTCTTGTAAATATATATGGGGTCAAGCTTCTATTTGCATATGAAATGGGAACATGCTGCCTTCAGAATGCATTCCAACTTCCATTATAATTAGGAAGCCTAAGTGGATATTTTGTGCTTACTGATTCTGCTCTGTTTTATTTCTGAGTTACCCACCTTGAGCCCTTGGGAAGGTGCCGTGGTACAGAAGTTTGAATAAGGTTGTGTGCACAGTCCTGTTTACTCTGCATCCAGCTTGGTCCCACCAGTGGTTGGAGAAGCAATGTTAGTCACAATCCATACCTATCCTGATGTTTCGTATGAAAAACTGAGAAGTAACGAGAGAGAGAGAGAGAGAGAGAGAGAGAGAGAGAGAGAGACCACCTTTTCATTTACCAAAGGAGTGCTCAAGGTAGCTAACATCCTACGAGATACAATAAAACAAGCAACAATTAAATGTTAAACTGAAGCAGCACCAAGCAGGCCAATTAAAAGAGGTTAGACTACAAAACTTAATGGAAAACCCAATGGAAAAACAAAATGGTCTTACTCTAATAAATATGCAATGGCATTAGTGGATGGGTTGTTCAAACAGCTAGCCAAATTCCCTGTTTCAGCCTTCCCCAACCTGGTGCCCTCCAGATGTTTTGACTACAACTCCCATCAGTCTCAGCTAGCACAGGTGACCTCCCTTGGAACAATGAGAGTTGTAGTCCGAAAAAATCTATAGGAGACCAAGTTGGCAAAGAATACCATGTGGTTTATGTAACTGCACCTTTTCACATACATTTGATGTGGGCAGGCTCAAAAATTTGATGTGGCTCAAGAAGCTCAATTTGATTTAGGCTCAAGAAGAATTTAGCCTCTTCTCCAGGCTAAACATGCCCAGCTCCCTTAGCCGTTCCTCATAAGGCATCGTTTCCAGGAGGGCAACCAAAATGGTCAAAGGCCTGGAAACGATGCCTTATGAGGAACGGCTAAGGGAACTGGGCATGTTTAGCCTGGAGAAGAGGAGGTTAAGGGGTGATATGATATGATAGCCATGTTCAAATATATAAAAGGATGTCACATAAGAAAGGTTGTTTTCTGCTGCTCCAGAGAAGCGGACATGGAGCAATGGATCCAAACTACAAGAAAGACGATTCCACCTAAACATTAGGAAGAACTTCCTGACAATAAGAGCTGTTCGACAGTGGAATTTGCTGCCAAGGAGTGTGGTGGAGTCTCCGTCTTTGGAGGTCTTTAAGCAGAGGCTTGACAACCATATGTCAGGAGTGCTCTGATGGTGTTTCCTGCTTGGCAGGGGGTTGGACTCAATGGCCCTTGTGGTCTCTTCCAACTCTATGATTCTATGATTCTAATTTTTTGGTCTGCATCAACTGAGAATAATGTAAACTCTGATGCAACTAGGTTTTAAAATGGCACATTTGTCTTGGTAAAACCAATACACTTCCATGCAGGAGTTTGCAAGATTTTTAACATAACTTTTGCAAATATGATTCTCTGAAAATTTTTCCAGTCTTTCTTTTTGTTTAAATATTTTTGCCTGATTGCTTCCTCTTTCTAAAGCTGCATCCCTGGTGCCTGGAGCAACAGAACATTTTAAAGTAAGAGCTTTCACTTAATCTTAATGATAGAAGCTGAGGGCTTTGAATAGATTTGATGTAGTTTAAAAGCCATTATTAAATGCTTGCTTTGCCTTGTACAATGGGTTCTGTTTGCCTTAAATTAAATGTGTTGTAATGTTCCCATTTATATCTTCCAGGCATGTAGAGTACCTACACAATGATTGCACTGGGATTTATTTATTTTATTCTATATTTTTGGCCCACTTTTTGAGACACAAATCCTCTCCCATAGCAATTAAAATTCACTACACAATGAATTTTACCTAAATGGAAATCTGATACATGCCCTTCTCTCAAGCCCATAAGCTTTTAAGAAACAATATAATGACCTAGATAGTAATGCTGTGTCCAGAATTGCTTGCTGGCAGTCATACCCAGTTCTGAACCTTAACTCTACTAGCATGGGCATAGCCAGGATTTTTGTTTGAGGCGGGGCAGAACTTCAGTTATGTATTATTATTGAGGTTTATTGATTTAGGGGGGCAGCTGCCCCTCCCCCTGGCTACACCCATGTCTACAGGTGTGTGGTTGTGCTAACGGATCAGGACCTTAAACTGTGAGGCTGCTCCAGCCAGGGCCGTCTTAACCGTTGGTGCTAGGGGTGCACGGCACCCGGGCACCGGGCTCTCAGGGGCGCTAGGCCTAGAGTCCGGGGCCAAGCGTTGGAGCCCAGGGAAGAGCCGGCGACAGCTGAGTGGAGCAGAGCCTGTTGGAGCATCGCGGGCGGCTCTTCCCTGGACTCCAATGCTCACCCCCGAACTCGCGCCGAGCCACCTCACTGCTCCACTTGGCTGTCGGCTCTTGCCCCAGCTGCATGGTGGCCAACTGTTTCGGCCATGCCCAGAGTGCCATATAATGTTGTGGGCGCTGTGGGATGCATCCTGTTGCGTCCGCCGAGCTGCAGGTTCCTTTGCTGGCTTTTCTGCTGTTGGTGCACACTCCTAGCACCGCCCAACGTGGGGTGCCAGCGCAGAACAATGGGGAATGCAAGTGGCAGCAGAGGAAACATCTCCGGACGGGATCCGCTGCGCGCCAACGGCAGCAACAAACACCGATAAATAGGATTGTGTGGATCACCTAGAGGTGCCAGGCGGATCTTTGCACCCCAGTGCCGCATATGCTTAAGACGGCCCTGGCTCCAGCTTTAACAGAATCAGGGCCTGAGTTTTCTGAACACAGTGCTCTTATCACACAGATCTAGCATGGTGGGGTGGGTGGCAGGGGTGAGAATGAAAGATCAAATCAAATCAAATGTTGCTGCTTCACCTTCGGTTTGCTGCTACCTCTCTTTCATGTACAAGAAAGGGAAGGGAGCACACAAGCAGAGTCCAAAACTAATATGATGTCTGAGCATCCATTTTTAAAAAAAGTTTAATACAAGATTCCTTTCCAACTTCTGTGTTCCCCTGTTAGGAATGTTATAGCCCATGGGTGTCATAAGCAAGCAGTCATAAGATCCACTGGCAAACCCGAGGCTTTTTCATAACTTGGGGCAAAACAGCAATCTTAAACAATGAAGGGAGGTTTGTTTAAGGAAAAGCAAATACAACATAAAATCAGACCCATAAAATAAAACACAAAACAGTCCACTAGTTTAGCCGGCCCTGGAGGGGCTGGGGGATGTCATGGTAAGGGAGACATTTTTTTTTTTTTAAAAAAAAGACGTTACTACTACATTGGCAGTACGTGTTGTTCCTCTCAGCCAGAGAACAAAGCAACTGTCTTGTAAAAGAGGGTCTCTCTTGCAACGGCATTAGGCCATGTGGGCTCCAAATACGTCTCTGTACCGTACGTACTATACTAGCACTCGTCTCCCATCGCATGGCTTTCATTGGCTGTTTCCCAAGGTTCTAAAGGCAGGGGAAGAAGGAGAGGAATATTGCCTGTAGTGAATGACTGGAGGGGGGTTAAGGGAATGTATTCGTGGGGATGGGGATGAGAAGGGTCTTGCGTGTGACAGCTTTAGTCTGCTGGTAACTGTAGGGAAAAGAAAGGAGGAACTGGGGAAGAGAAAGTTGGAGCTGGCTGGGTGTAAAGGCGGTATTTGGAGGAACAAAAGAGAATATAGAAGATAGTGCAGAAGGTAATAATAATAATAATAATAATAATAATAATAATAATAATAATAATAAATTTTATTTATACCCTGCCCTCCTCAGCCAAGACCAGGTTCAGGGCGGCTAACACCAGATATAAAACAATTGATTGAAATACAACTTTAAAAACAAGATTAAAATACAACATTAAAATGCAGCCTCATTTCAGCAGAAACTCAAAAACTTTTTTGGAGATGAAAACTTCAAGTCTTCACCAAGGCTAACTATCCAGTGATCTTATGTGGGCCAGAAAAAAGCCAAGGAAAGGACCAGAGGCGGAGGAAGGTGGGGGTGGTCCACCGCAGGTGTCATCGCTGAGGGGGGTGACATTTGGCGCACCACCCGCCTGCAACTCTCAAGCTGTCAGGGGAAGGGGGAGCCGCGCCACTTTGCCGGCGGCATCCCCCCTTCCCCCTTTGTTTTGACAGCTGGGGGAGGCTTGGACAGGCGGCGTACCGAATGTCCGCCATCAGCGGCTTGCTCCGCCCCCATTAACGGCTTGCTCCGCCCCTGGCTGCAGGGTACGTACGCCACTCTGTGCACCCGAGTGGCTATCCTGTGCCTGGGAGGGCACCCTCCATGCGCTGCCCCCCTCGGGAGTGCCCCCACGCCCCTCAGGAGTATGCCCACCCTGGGCAGCACAGGCATATGCTCCGCTGCTGGGTAGGACACTTTTAGGACTCTAGGAATGGGGGTGGGGGGAATCTGGAGATGGTGTGGAATTGGGGTGGAGGCAGGTGGAAGTTGGTGGTGTTGAAGGGGGCATTTGCACTGCCGTGAAGGAGCAAGAGGGGCATTGGGCGAAATAAAGGGGAATGTGTCTGTGCCCCCTGCTCCTTGCTGTACTCAAATTTCTCCTGCTTCCATTCCAGATGGGTGGGTAAAGGGACCCCTGATCATTAGGTCCAGTCGCGGATGACTCTGGGGTTGCGGTGCTCATCTCGCTTTACTGGCCGAGGGAGCCGGCGTACAGCTTCCGGGTCATGTGGCCAGCATGACTAAGTCACTTCTGGCGAACCAGAGCAGTGCATGGAAAAGCCATTTACCTTCCCACCGGAGAGGTACCTATTTATCTACTTGCACTTTGATGTGCTTTCGAACTGCTAGGTTGGCAGGAGCTGGGACTGAGCAATGGGAGCTCATCCTGTCGTGGGGATTCAAACCACCGACCTTCTGATCGACAAGCCCTAGGCTCTGAGGTTTAGACCACAGCGCCACCCGAGTCCCCACAGCTCCACCCGCGTCCCATGGGTAGGTATAAATAATAAAATAATAGTAATCATCATCATTATTATTTTTCAGCTCCCTCATATGAGAGAGATGAAGGATGCAGAACCTCAAATGTTCCATAGTACCCTCACACAATGCATTTCACTCCTGGTGTTTACTTCAATATGAAGTTCTAGATTCAGTGTTGTAATTTAGAGTGGATATTTTATGAACAAGCAGACCACCACCCACATATGTACAACATCCATCAACTGAACTTTACTGTCACTGAACAAGCCAACTGACAGGCTTGCACTGAAGAGTCTGTTCATCTTAAACATCTATTGTCATGGAGTGGGTGGGTGTGCAAAGGGGACTGCAGAACAGGAGAGGAAAGGAGGCGCAGAAATGTGACTGGTCTGTGTGCAAAGGGGAATCTCAAAAAAGGAAGGGGGAGGGGAAGGGAAAGGTGAACGTGGGTCCAAAGAAGGGGGGGGTGCAAAAAAGAGAAAAGGCAGAAAGTGAATCGGGGTAAAGATGAATGGAAGGGTACAGAATGGGCTGCAGGATTGGAGATGGTGGCTTCCTAATTGGGTGGAAGGTGCCTGGTAGTTGCAATGTGTGGAAGAAGGAAGATGCAAGAGGTTATATTGGGGATGATCTGTGTGCAAGGAGGGGGTTGCACAAAAGGAGGGGGCTTTTCTATTCTCATTCCAGCAGCAAAAGCATTTTAAAAAAGATTTACTTTGTTCAGAAGTACTACACAAAATACCGTATTTTCTGCTCTATAAGACTCACCTTTTCCCTCCTAAAAAGTAAGGGGAAATGTGTATGCGTCTTATGGAGCGAAGGCAGGCTGCGCAGCTATCCCAGAAGCCAGAACAGCAAGAGGGATTGCTGCTTTCACTGCGCAGCGATCCCTCTTGTTGTTCTGGCTTCTGAGATTCAGAATAATTTTTTTCTTGTTTTCCTCCTCCAAAAACTAGGTGCGTCTTATAGTCTGGTGCGTCTTATAGAGCAAAAAATATGGTGCATTATTTATTTGCCTTGAACCCTAAATGGACAACAGTTTGGATCATGTGGCTTGCCTGGCATTCTTGCGATCGATTCAGTAGTACTCAAGGCTAAGTAATTTGAAGGTTTGAAGTCCTGTTTGTGCATCCAGAGGATTAGCTGTAAGAGGCTGGCTAACAGTGATCGGCAGCCTGAGGACACTTTAGCTTTAAATGTTATGTTGAAAATATTGGAGGGAGTGGACAACACTGAAAAAAGCATTGTCTAATACTTTGGAAAAGCAGTCTGGGTACTGGGCGAACTGGTTTCAAGCCTTTGTTCTGTTGCTAGGCACTTCACTTATGTGTTGCATTTTTCTCCAGTTAGAGCTACTTGCAATTATTTTATTTTTTTTAAAAAGAATTCTTTAGCCAACAGCAAAGAGAACTCCTGCCTAGCATGAGATGGTACTATTTGTTTTATACCCCTGGTTTCTGTAAACCAACTGGAAAGTAGATAAGATGCATAATGTATTCCGAATCACCTTCGTTGTGTTTCCCCATTTTTCCAATGCAGCATTCCTCTCCTTTGAAGGAAACAATGCCCTGGCTATGGCTAAATTCAGGCTGCACAAACTGTTCTCTTTAGCCCCAAAACATTGGAGCCGTTTGTCCTACTGCTGCTAGGCTATGCTGCAACACTATATACAGGTCAGTGCATAGAATCAGTGCTTTTCCCCCGAAAAAAAATGTTTAGGGGTAGTCTCATTTTGACTCAAGAAAATCACCGGGAAAGGAAATGAAGCCGCCACTGGAGATGGTAACAACAAAACTGACCTATCACTGTGCTAGATTCCAATTCCTACTTCACACATTAAACGCTCGCTTCTGTCTGAGACTCAGGAAACACCGTGACAGAAAATGATGCCGCCATTGGGGTAGCAGCAGAACTGATGATTCACGGTGCTAGAGAAGAAACTAATTTTTTTTTTTACTTCTTTCTTCTCCTGTTAGATTCACAAACTGTTTCGTGGTATGCGTACCCCTGCATCCTCCCAGAAAAAAAGCACTGCACAGAATCATAAAGTTGAACTAGTCCCATCCCTCCTGATTCAGGAAATCTGCTGCCTACAGCATTGCAGTTAGGTGGCCATCCAGCCTCTGCATAAAAACCCCTAACGAAGGAGAGACTGCTACCTTCCATGCCAGCCTGCTCTACTATTGAACAGCTCATACCATCAGGATGGAGGTTCTTGCTGACGTTTAGCCTAAATCCCTTTGTAAAATAATTTATTTATTTAATTTATATACTGCCCCTTACCCGAAGATCTGAGTAGTTCACAAAATAAAAATACAAGATAAAAGCACAAATAAATAGAACAAAAACAAAGCAATAACACTCCCCCCCAAAAAAATAATAATCAAAAAGCTGTAGAATATTGCACAGTTAAAGGCCTGGTTGAAGAAGAATGTTTTCACTTGGCATCTAAAGATGTATAATGAGGGCGCCAGGCGAACCTCCCTGGGGAGAGCATTCCACAAAGGGGGAGCCAGCGCAGAAAAGGCCTGTTCTCATGTTGCTACCGTCCGAACCTCTCGTGAAGGAGGCACACAAAAAAGGGCCTCACATGATCGTAGAGTCCATATTTTCCAGGTTACAATTTTGCTGACTGAGGGTGATGGGACTTTGGTCTGAAACAGCTGAAGGAACTAAGCTGGCAAAGGCTGTTCCTCACACATTCATTTCCCAGAAGCTTGTAGCAAGACCTGTTGCTCAAGCACCTTATAATTATGTATGGATTACGGGGACAAAAAGATTTTCTTTAGCCATTGGAAGGGGAATTATTATTTTTTAAAAAAAGCTTTAGTGTTCAGAGGTGCTGAGGCAATACTGGTTGCTGGGTAGCAACAGTATTCCTCCAATTTATTTGACTCTCATAAACCTTCACTTTTACTCCCCTTCTACTCTTTGCTTGGTTTCTTAACAGCTATCTTTTCAACTGTGTTTTCTGACTCTACTCAGTTGTTTTCATTATATTATCCCACGTTGTAACCTCTACTGCTGCGTACTTTTTGTCAGCCTGTTTTTTCCAGCCAGTTATTTTCGTGTTGTAATATTTTCCCATATAATCTATATTTAATATCCAGTCCTCTTTTAAATTATCATATTTATTTCTTAATCTATTTGTCATGCTGGCAAGTTCTATATATTCTAATATTTTAAGGCGCCATCCTTCTCAAGATGGTACGTTGTCCTCCACTTTTGTGCTACCAGAATTCGGGCAGCTGTGGTTACATACATCCATAGAATAATTTGATTTTGGGGGCTCAGGTTCAGCTTTGAAGTGTGATCAGTGTTCAAGGTTTTGATGACATCTTTTTCATGTGGAGTTCTTCAACTTGCATATCAAAATCTTTCTGTCCAAAATATTGGAAGGAGATATTTCTGCAATATTTCAAGACCTTTTTGACGGGAGGAGAGAGATAAAAGTTTATTGGTCACAACATACTGGGTAGTTTGTCACCGTGCGGAAATATGCGTGCCTGAGAAGTGCTGTCCTATCCACACACTTGTGAGTAAACATGGATGGACTGCAGCCTTGATTCAAAAACAGCAGCATGCATCAAAACACTAGGATGCTTGCACCAGTGGAAGCTGAACTTGTGAACGTGCCCTTTAGACTCCTGAAGGACTTCGAGCCTTCTCTTGGCAGGGATGCAGAAAGCTTCACTTACGTGTTTCGGACTTGTTAAAACCACAGAGTGGGGGCTGGGGGAAAGCTGGATTCCTTTGACTTAAAGGTGGGAGGCTGGCAACGTGGGAGCCTGAGTTGGGCGCTGCCCCTTTAAGAGCTCCTCTTGCCTTGATCTTCCTGCTGGGAGCTGGGAAGGTGCTGCCGCGGCGAGGAGGAGGCGGCGAGGCGAGGCCAGAGTTGGCCCTCGGAGATCAGACCCGGGATTGAGGAAGGCAGGATCCCACCCTCTTTGCGGCTGCTGCGAGCAACGGTATGGCATCCCCCTGGGGCACTCGGAGTCCTCTTCAGGCCAGGCGAGGGGATCTTCCTCAAGCCAACCACGCGGCGCCCTAAGGAGTAAGGAGCCAAGGCGCAACCGATCCCGCCATGGGAGCGCAAGTCTCGAGCGCAAGGGGGATCTGAAGTGCCTCGCGAGCGGATCGAGCCTGGGATCGCCGCGGGATCCGGGCCGCCACCTGTTGCTCGGAGCGCACAGCCAGCCTCGCCGCGCGTCCGGGAGGGGGGGGGGCGGCGGCGGCTGCGTCTCCTGCTCTCCAAGCGGCGCTGCGCCTCCAGTTGCGCCTCTCCGGGAAAATGGAGAGCGACGGACTTTCCAGCGCGGACCAGAAGCTGATCCGAGAGAGCTGGGAGAAAGTGAACAGCAGCCCCATCGAGCACGGCTTGGTCTTGTTTACCAGGTAAGGGGGAGAAGGGAGAGGGGCAGGCTGGGCTGGGCTTGGTTGGAGGGAGCACGTGCGAGGCCAGATGCCCTAAAGGAGGAAGATTGTAAGGGGGAATCGAGGATCTGCCCGGGAGAATCAAAGAGCCAGGTGTGTCTCCACGACGCCTGAAGTGGGGACGGTCCTTTGCAAAGCAGACCATCTTGACCCAACTTGGTTTCACAGCTTGAAAGACTCCGGTGAGAAACTTTGTACCACCTTCTCCGCCACGATCTTTACGCTCCATATTCCCAGAGTCTCCATGCTTAGATTTGTTGGTGGTGAATCTCTGCCGGGAACGAGCAAGCTCCTTCTAGCAGGGGTTTGGTTCCTCTTCACACATCACAGGGGTGGGACGTCTGAAGTGGTGGCGGGGAAGCGGGCAGATCGTGTGTATTGGTTATGCGAGTGTAGACCCGTTTGATTATTTGCAGGTGATTTATATATGACACAGGTGACAGACTTGCTTCCAACATGGAAGTGTTTTCCTGTGCAGCCAAAGTGTAATAACAGGTGAAGTAAAGTGCTTCTCTTTCTAAATTAGCTTTTTTTTTTTAACACATTTATATATCACTGTTCCATGTCGGTGCCTAACATGAGCGCTTTCTGGGCTTGAGAAGAGACTACCTGCAGGTCACATATACACCTCTGTTCTGGGGCTCTTCTTGTCCCAGAAGTGCAGGGCTGGTTTCAGTTAGTTTCTAATGAGGGAGAGGGGCCTCCATCTTCTCTAACCCCCCACTATAAATAAAAATTTAAACCACAAACAAAAATACATCTATATATGGGGGGAATGAGCTGTATACAATAAAATAAATAGAAGACAAAAGCCTAGACAATATTTAACATTATTTAGAAAGGATACTGAAGTCTACATTTAATATAAATAAAACAGCACTGAATTAGGTTAATTAAATAACTTCTCTTTCTTATACCCCTCCCCGAGACACCAGGACTTGACTTGAGCTAGAGCTTGTTGCTAATACTGTATTTGCTTTCAGTTCCCTGGAGTATCCCTAGAATATGCAAAGTAATGAGTGCCACCGAGCATGTGCAGAGCGCCTTTTAATAAACACCAGTCAGTCACAACAAACCCATGTAACTATGTGATGAATAGTTAAGGTGGCAATTCTGTATGAGCTTACCTGATTGTAAGTCCCAGACACCTATAGGCTTGTGCTGCAAGGCTTCTGGGACAGAAAGAGGGGACTCCTAGACAGGCTTGAGTTCCAGCAGGACTTTTTTCATTTCAGAAAATGAAGCGTTAGATGAGTCCAGACAGAGAAAAGAGCTTGTGCAGTCCTGTGAAGGCTTACTTTGGCGTAAGCTTGGGCAACATAGCACCTCTATGGGTTCGAAGGGTGCAAGTATTGATGTGATTTTCATATGAAACTCCATGAGGATTAAAGGCCAGCCAGCTGTTTAAAAAGACAGGCCAAGAACACAGGAAGAAGGTTGTGTGAGCTCTAAGTCTTCCCTCTGATATCTTCTTGTCGTTGTGGCAGATGAGAGTTTTCTCTCAATCAGGGAGTAGCTCCACAGTCCTCAGCTCTGCAGAGTGTATCAGAGCGGCTTCCTAATTGCATGTGACATGGCAATCACTGGAGCCAAGGCCAGGCCTGGCCCTTGGGGAGAGGCTTGATTCATTCCGGGATCAGTCCCAGGGCAGAGGAAATGGTGCATGCGAGAGAACAGCTGAGTGCCCGGGTGCATGCCATTAACCCTGAAGCTGAGGAGTACAGAGCTGGGAGACGCAGATGGGACAAAGGCTTTGAGCCTCTGGAAGGCCGTGCTTGGTTTTATAGGAAGCAGCAAACTTTATTCCTCCATTCACAGAGGAGTTTGTGCAGAGGCTGCTCTGCAGCCAATGTTCACCCACCTGCTCCCAGCCACTCTTTAACTTTCCATTGTATAGACGGGAAAATCGAGGCAGGTAAGCGTGGCTTGCTCAACATGGACTAAGGAGAGTCTATAGTGTGAAGAATGGGATTTGGAACCTAGGAAGCTGCCCTATACAAGTGACAGATCTTGGCATCTCAAATTTCAGGGGTGCCCTTTGCAATGCCAAAATCCGGTGTCCCCTCGCCTTCTGTTAGATGTCATAGTTGCAGTGTCCCAGAAGCTTTGCACCTGGTGTGACCAGACCTGTTGTGCTCCCCTAGATCTGCCTTTCATACAAGGTCAGATCATTTGTGTACTTGTCGACATGTGGCTGGCAGTGGCTGTCCAGGATCTTGAGCAGAGGTCTCTCACATCACCTCCTATCTGATCCTTTCTTCTTTTTAATTGCAGACATAATAAATTGAACCTCCAGCCTTCAGCATGCTCTACCCCTGAGCTATGATCCCTTCTCCTACACAGAGAACAGAACTGTTTATCTGCTGCTTGTGTGTGGTGGATGGCAGCCTGGCCATTGAAATTCCACTTGCTTTGTCTGACTTCGGGACTGTTAGATTTTAGTTTCTAAGAATCAAAGTCCAACCAGTGGCAGAGCCTCATGCCCCGGCACCAGGGTGGGGGGCGGAGAGCAGGTGGGGGCGGGGCTGGCATGCGTCCTGCGTGCATGGTGCTCAGCGCGGGCAGGGGGGCAGCCACGATGGCACCCCACCAGTATTTCACTGCCAGGGGCAAGGTGCTCCCCCCCCTCCTCTTCCTCTGCCAGTGAGTCCAACACAGTCAACTCCAGCTCCCCATGTAGAATATGGATGGGTGGAGCTGGTAATATAAAATGGGCAATGTAATGTAGGTAAGGTATCCTTTAAAGTGGTGTGCAAACAGCTTCTGGGAATTCTCTGCTCTGTTTATAGGAGATTTCTCCTGCGGGAAGATAAATTATTCTTTAGTAATTTTTCAGGGGTGGGGCTGACTATTGGCAGTGAGGGATGGAAGCAAAGCTTCTTTCTTTTCTGCCAAGGGTGTGTGTGTGCTGATACTACAAATGGCTGCAGGATCTGTGTTGGTCGAGTCACCATTTGCCTTTTCCACAATGAATTGTTTTCTCAGTAAAAAATGCCTTATGGGAAACTGAATAGCCGTAGTACTCCTCCATTAATTAATAAACACACAACTTTGTTTCTCTGGGCCAAATGCAGTAAAACCCACTCAATGAATACGAAGACGAAATTATCAGAGGGTGCTTAAAAGTTTGGAAGCTTCAGAAGGAGAAGACAAATGAGAAAGTGACAGGTTAGCAGGGCTGAATTGTGTTCACATGGGTTCTTCAAGAGTTCAAAGGTAAAATTGTTAACTAAGGTATGTATTTTAAAATCAGCAAACTTTTCCAGCAATTGCTGAAATGGTCATTGTAGCACCTGTATTTTCAGCAGGAACCAGGAAATTAGAACCCTTCCAGACAATTCTATACTGTATTGTGCAATATGATGGAAATCGTTATTAAGGCTAGTTTATCTATTGAATATGTAACACAACAAAACTCGTGGAGGAAGAGTTGGCTTGGTGTTTCCAAAGAGATGTCTTGCTTCACTAACCCCTTTAAGTGTGTTAAGAGTATCAACAAAAATGTAGAGGGGGTGGTTAGCCGAACATTGCAAACATAGGCTTTGTGTTTGTTTTTAAGAGAGCTTTTTAGCAAACACTCCTTTCTGTGGAAAGTCAACAGTCAGAAATGCACCCTCTTATGCATTCAAACCATCCTCTAGTTAAAATCCAGAAAGCTGTGGTTAGGAATACAGGCATTTTTCATCATAGAGGAAAGCAAATGATATGGAGTGAGGCTGGTACTGTTTAGATTATTTAATAATTATCTAGAGTCAGTGACAGAGCTACCTTGTGCATGACACAAAGTTATTAATAGGATGTTACAACTGCAATGAGCATAGATGTGTTGTTGATTGTTTAAAAAACAGATAAAGTGACAAAGTACAAGCCTACCAGTGACCATTGTCTATGATGGCCTAAATGGACTGTCTACATTCCGTGGCGTAGCTGCTAAGAAGAGTTTGAGCGAGGAACGCTCTGGTTCAAATCTCATCTCTTTTACTTACTTCATAACTCTCAGCCTCCCTTCTGCAGCATGTGGAGAATACTGGCCTACCCTACAGATTGTTGTAAATGTTGTTGAGGTAGGCCGGTATTCTCCTCATGCTGACAGGTAGTATTATGAAGTCTTTGTTGCAATTTTTTTATTTTGCTGCAAACTGCTTTATAGCCCCTGTCTGATGGACGGCACCAGTCTCTTGCATTACCTTGACTTGGAAGGATTGCGAGTTTTGAGTTCCTGCATGGAGCAAACCATTCTTTGAGATACCATTACATGTTTTATACCACTGTATAAAATTGTTTAGCGAATAGCAGAGAGCAGAATTCAGGCCGGTATATGGAACGATATTGCAACAGATTCTCGTTCATCCTTATTAGTCAGGAGAGATGTGTACCATATAAATAGGGGGGAAAGGGTTCCTGTCAATCTAGGAGGTGAATTACCAGAGAGATGAGCTTAGGAAGGCAGTCAGGGTTGAAAGGGCACCAGGGATGACATGCATGTGTGAAATGCAACCTGGCAACGAAAAGCTGATGTGGATTTTGGGCTGTGTCAGGGAATGAAGAAGGGAGAGTCTAATCTCAATGCAGTCTGGAGGTGAAGACCCTTTGAATGTTGTGTTAAGAGACTGTGGTTAGTGGGTATTTTGACTCTGTATGTTGGTGGGAGGCGCAGAAGGGCAGAACAGATCCTACCGAAGGGAGTTTGGAAACAGACAACAAAACAAGTCATTGCTACGAGAAGAACTGAGGATGTTTTCAACACATCTTATGTTCTTTTGCGCAAGGGTGGTAACTTACAGCGCCTGTGGTGGAGTAAATGGTGTGTGCTAAACTCAGCTTTTTTTCAGAGAAAAGCTTGGTGCTGGCGATCTTCCAGTGCTCTTGCAAAATGCTTATGATGTTCTCAGATTTTTCTGCTATCCAGGTCTTTGTCACTTCACACATCTTTCTCTCTGTGTGTGTCTTTCTGTCTCTGCCTCTCTAAAACAGCCAGTCTTCGACCCCCTATTATTGCTACGATCTAGCAGTGTGATGCTACAGCACGATAAATGGAGATTGCTGTTTATACCAGGAATGAATGGACCCTTCCCCATTTCTTAAACACATATTTGAGTGGGACGTTTCTACATGCTCAGTTGAGAAACTGGCTTCAGTCCCACTCCGAGCATAAGAGCACCATGAGATGAGCAAGGGGAAAGGGTCAGTGGCAGACCCCCATTTGCATTGCCTTCCCCTCCTGGACAGGCTGTGCTCGCAGGGAGAGCTCAAGTGACTGGGAAGTAGTAATAAAACAATTAAAGCATTTTGACATTTGTTTAAAACAAGTCCAATACAGATGGAGATTGGGAAAGATTGCTACCTGAAATGCTTGTTGATAGGGGAACATTTTCAGCAGGCACCGAAAAGAAAACAGAGATAGTGCCTGAGAGTTGTGCTGGGTCTCCGTTTTTCTTTCCCAGAAACCAACTGTAAAGGGACAGGGGAAGTTGTACCAAGAGAAGAAAAATGCCTTGGGTATACCTATTGGAGTTAATGAATATTACTAAAGCCTATTCATTTCAGTAGGTCTACTTTTGGAATAAAACCTAGTTGAGTACCACTCCTTGTCCTCTGTTGTACCTGGTTTGTTTCCCTGAAGGCAGGGGGGGGGGCATGAGGGGAGGCTGTACAAGAGATGAGGAATACATCCTTTCCTCCCCTGACATCAGCCTTGTCCTGTGACTGGCTTGCTTTCTTGGGCCTCCCCAGGAGCTAAGATGTTCCAGGAGGATGGGAAAGAGAGATGGGATGGGATGTCTGCCCGATTTGTATGGAGGCCAAATAATTGTTGGGTTGATGTCTTTCAGGCTTTTTGATTTGGACCCTGACCTCTTGCCCCTTTTCCAGTACAACTGCAGGAAGTTCTCTACTCCTCAGGAGTGCCTCTCATCACCTGAGTTCCTGGAACACATTAGAAAGGTGAGAGGTGTAAAGGAGTCCTTCTGGTAATTGTCTTCAACTATAGCAAAGGCTATGCTGGCAAGTGGCAGTGGAGTATCCTGCTTAGCGTGTTTGGCTAGGGCCTGGGAGGGCTGGGTTCAAATCTCTACTCTTCCATGAAGCTCTTGGGGTGAAAGGAGCTTGTTGAGTAAATCTGGGCCAGTTGTTCTCTCTCAGATGGGATCAAATGGTATACAGGGGATCAAATGGTATACAGGTGACCTTGCACATTTTCCTGAGATGCTTGGAAGAAGTTTGGTGTAAAAACTGTAGTCAACAAATGCAGCTTCAAAACTCTCTTGCTCTGCCCCAACAGCCCTTTGTGTATCCTCTTCACCAAGAAGTATCATTTAACACAAAGTCAGTAAAATTATAATAAGCTATTATTTATTCTACACTGCCAGGGAATGGGGAAATATTAATTGGTGCCTAGTGCTTCCCAGCTGAACTATTTAAAATTTTAAAAGATGATGCTGTTAAGGTGCTACACTCAATATGCCAGCAAATTTGGAAAACTCAGCAGTGGCCAGAGGATTGGAGAAGATCAGTCTACATCCCAATCCCCAAGAAGGGCAGTGTCAAAGAATGCTCCAACTACCGCACAATTGCACTCATTTCACATGCTAGCAAGGTTATGCTTAAAATTCTACAAGGCAGGCTTAAGCAGTATGTGGACCGAGAACTCCCAGAAGTCAAGCTGGATTTCGAAGGGGCAGAGGAACCAGAGACCAAATTGCAAACATGCGCTGGATTATGGAGAAAGCTAGAGAGTTCCAGAAAGACATCTACTTCTGCTTCATTGACTACGCAAAAGCCTTTGACTGTGTCCACCACAGCAAACTATGGCAAGTTCTTAAAGAAATGGGAGTGCCTGATCACCTCATCTGTCTCCTGAGAAATCTCTATGTGGGACAAGAAGCTACAGTTAGAACTGGATATGGAACAACTGATTGGTTCAAAATTGGGAAAGGAGTACGGCAAGGCTGTATATTGTCCCCCTGCTTATTTAACTTATATGCAGAATTCATCATGCGAAAGGCTGGACTGGATGAATCCCAAACTGGAATTAAGATCGCCGGAAGAAATATCAACAACCTCAGATATGCAGATGACACAACCTTGATGGCAGAAAGTGAGGAGGAATTAAAGAACCTTTTAATGAGGGTGAAAGAGGAGAGCGCAAAATATGGTCTGAAGCTCAACATCAAAAAAACGAAGATCATGGCCACTGGTCCCATCACCTCCTGGCAAATAGAAGGGGAAGAAATGGAGGCGGTGAGAGATTTTACTTTTTTGGGCTCCATGATCACTGCAGATGGTGACAGCAGTCATGAAATTAAAAGATGCCTGCTCCTTGGGAGAAAGGCTATGGCAAACCTAGACAGCATCTTAAAAAGCAGAGACATCACCTTGCCAACAAAGGTCCGTATAGTTAAAGCCATGGTTCCCCCAGCAGTGATGTATGGAAGTGAGAGCTGGTCCATCAAGAAGGCTGATCGCCGAAGAATTAATGCTTTTGAATTATGGTGCTGGAGGAGACTCTCGAGAGTCCCATGGATTGCAAGAAGATCAAACGCATCCATTCTTAAGGAAACCAGCCCTGAGTGGTCACTGGAAGGACAGATCATGAAGCTGAGGCTCCAATACTTTGGCCACCTCATGAGAAGAGAAGAGTCCTTGGAAAAGACCCTGATGTTGGGAAAGATGGAGGGCACAAGGAGAAGGGGACGACAGAGGACGAGATGGTTGGACAGTGTTCTCGAAGCCACAAACATGAGTCTGACCAAACTGCGGGAGGCAGTGGAAGATAGGAGTGCCTGGCGTGCTCTGGTCCATGGGGTCACGAAGAGTCGGAGACGACTAAACGACTAAACAACAACAACAACAACAGTGCTTCCGATGTGTTTTGATGATCTGAACTACTTGTATGACATGAAGGACCACTGTTGTCTAAGAGGTACCTGTAAAAAAATTACCTGGGGTGGAAAGTCGTGTGCATGAATCTATCCTGATTACTTTTCTGCGTGCAGAAAATGCATTTAAAAAACTAATATAAATCTATTAACTGTATTAGATTAGGAATGAGTTTAATCACATTTAAATTAGATTTAGCTTAGCAGAGCAAGCAGGAAGGACAAGTATGAGCTTAACTCCAAGGGAGTGTTAAGAAAATATTGAGACAAGGGACCCTACAGGGGTATAAACAACTTTTCTTTTCTGACTGACTTTTGACCTAGCTGTGGGCTGGTTTTAATAAAATGTTTTCTGCTGCATGCCTGGTGTTTGGTGTTTGATTATGACATGTTTTTAATTTGTTTTACTTTGCCCCTTTTGATGAATTTTCTTTTCATTAGCTGCATTGGACAATGCTTTGCTGGAAAGTCAGGAAAGAAATACAAATATAGAAATAAAATAAATGAGGTGGTTTGATAGGGTGTTTAGATTGTCAGATTAAAAGAGAACAAGTTTAGTCTAGCTCTCCCCCACCCCCAAGGATGGCTAGTCAGGTTTTATTTATTTTTCAGCATTTTTGTCCTGCCTTTCTGCAAAATAGGGTGGCAGAGTACAAACTGTGAAGAGAGGAGCTAAAATTTAGTTGAAACAAACAGTCTGTTGGACAAGCAAATAAGAGGATGATGTTGGTGCAGAAACCAGTAGCAGTCAAAGATCAGCCTCAGAAAACACTATCTTTAAAAAGCCTGGTGAAGAAGGAAAGTCTTAGCTGCTTTGTTGAAAAGCAAGCAGCCATGGGGCCAGGTGAGCCTCTTTTGGCAGGGTGTTCAACTGTCTGTATCCCAACACTGGAAAGGCCCTGTCCCTTAGAGCCACCTGCTAGGCTTCAGACTCAAGTAGGTCAGGAGACATCCAACAAGAGCCTCAGTAGATCCATGCCCTCCAACATTTCTCTGATGAAAATAGGGATGTGCTGGAGGAGACTCTTGAGAGTCCCATGGACTGTAAGAAGATCAAACCTATTCATTCTTAAGGAAATCAGCCCTGAGTGCTCACTGGAAGGACAGATCCTGAAGCTGAGGCTCCAATACTTTGGCCATCTCATGAGAAGAGAAGACTCCCTGGAGAAGACACTGATGCTGGGAAAGATGGAGGGCACAAGGATAAGGGGACGACGGAGGACGAGATGGTTGGACAGTGTTCTCGAAGCTACCAGCGTGAGTTTGACCAAACTGCGGGAGGCAGTGGAAGACAGGAGTGCCTGGTGTGCTCTGCTCCATGGGGTCACGAAGAGTCGGACACGACTAAACAACAACAAAGGAAAAGCAGGATCAAATCAGAAACCGAGACAGCTTCTGTAAATCCAGGACTGTCCCTGAAAAATAGGGACACTTGGAGGGTCTGTAGATGATCATAAAGGTTAGGCATGTGGGTGGAAAGAATTCTCCAGACACTCTAGTCACAGGTCAACTGGGCCTTTAAAAGTTAAAACGAACACTTAGGATTGAGCCCAGAAATGAATTGGTAGTTGCTGTACTGAAGCCAGGTCTTGTAAACATTCTGGCAGCTGCATTCGGGACCAGTCAAAGCTTATGATCTACAAAGGCTGAGCCACATGGAGCACATTAGAGTAATCCAATCTGGAAGTGACCGCGGCATGAATAGCTGGCTACTCCTGGCTTTTCAAGGGAAGGATGCAGCTGACCCACATGCTGAAAAAAGGTACTTCCAGCCACAAGACCATCCAGTTGCCAGGCTGGGTCTTGGAGTACTCCCAAGCTGTGGCTGACTTTTAAAGGAGTGCAACTATGTGCAAAAGAAACAGAACACCAGCGCTTCTAACACCAAATCCTCAACTACCCATTGCCTCTATTTTGTCTGGATTAAACACCAGCTAGTTCACCCTCATCTGCTCCAAAACTGATTTCCTTAAGGACTTTTACAAGCAGGGCACAGCAGAACCACCCCTTCTTGCTTGTTCCATTAATTGGTAATCAGATCTATACTCTCTCTGGGTACGGAAGCTCCATTTTTAGCTATCATAGCTAATTGCCAGTGGTAGACTTTCCCTATTGAATTTGGCTACAAAATCACCGATGGGCACGCACCTAGTAAAGGTAAAGGTACCCCTGCCCGTACGGGCCAGTCTTGACAGACTCTAGGGTTGTGCGCCCATCTCACTCTATAGGCCGGGGGCCAGCGCTGTCCAGAGACACTTCCGGGTCACGTGGCCAGCGTGACAAGCTGCATCTGGCGAGCCAGAGCCGCACACGGAACGCCGTTTACCTTCCCGCTAGCAAGCGGTCCCTATCTATCTACTTGCACCCAGGGGTGCTTTCGAACTGCTAGGTTGGCAGGCACTGGGACAGAACGACGGGAGCGCACTCCGCTGCGGGGATTCGAACCGCCGACCTTTCGATCGGCAAGCCCTAGGCGCTGAGGCTTTTACCCACAGCGCCACCCGCGTCCCTGGGCACGCACCTATTAGGAAGTAAATCCCATTCATATCAAGGGGGCTTGTTACCAAGGAAATCAGCTTTAGTTATATGGCTGTGATTTCCCCTCTGCCAAAATCAAAACTCATGCAGGTGGGAAGAATGGCAGAGCAGCCAGGAGGGTTGAATTTAAAATTGGGTAGTAAGGTTTCTTGTAGCACCAGTCTGCCGGATAATGTGTCACTGTGATGTGTCCCTTGAGAGTCATGCATGACAACTGCATGGACAACCATGTCAATCTGTTTCGACAGGCCACACTGGCTGTTGTAGCTTTTCAACATGTGTAAACGCTACTAGAAGAGGTAAGTGTCTGGGAGATCAACACACAGGTGATTTGGGTTTGGTTTCCAGGTTTTTCCTTGCTTTTTGCATAAGGGTTTTGTAACATTTGCTGGAGGCCCTAAATGGCAGGATTGGTGTAATAGACAGATATAAATGGTATTTAAATACAGATTTTCTTCAAGCATGCCCTTTCATCTTGACCTGAGCTCTTAGGCTTATGGAGATATCCAGAACAAGCCTTTCAGAGTCTCCTATAACATTTGCAGAAGGCTTTTAGAGTGCCTTTACTTCCATAAGGACACACCAGATTGTCCTGTTTGTCGTTCTGTCTGCTTGGTAGGTAATGCTGGTAATAGATGCAGCCGTGACTCATTTGGAGAACTTGCAGTGCCTGGAAGAATACCTTGCCAACCTGGGTAAGAAACACCAGGCAGTTGGTGTGAAGGTGGAGTCTTTTTCGGTAAGGAGCCTTTTCGTTTTGAGATGTATCTGTGGCACTGTTGACTTGCTTTGAATTCTTCCCTCAGCTTCCCGGGTTTGTGTTGCAGGAAGGGACATGTTGGGAAATCAGTACAGATTGAGGAGGAGGAACAAGGTCATGGAGGGTTTTGAGAGGACAAAAAACTTGCTCAGGATCCCAGAGTGGATGGGAAACCAGTGGAGAGAGTTAAGAGGGGAGAGTCACATGGTCTGAATAAGTCACAAAATTAGTGAGCAGACTTCTGAGCTGTTTTAGACCTGGGTGGATGAAGGAGAGGGGTGCATGGCAGAAGGAAAGTTGGGGTGACATAAGAGCTACGACGTCTGCAGTTGAGATAGTCGTAAGTCCTGGAGGAGATTTACAGACTGGATGGGATTAGCTTTCTGAAAAATTCATTAGCCATTACTCAGCTCAGCCTCCAGCTCCAAACAAAATTTGCAAGATCCTCTGAGGCAGAGAAGTAAAAAGCAAGGTAGTCTATTGTTAGGCAAACGGGGGATAAATAATGGTTGACAGCGCCAGTAAGAGCCAAATTGAGAACCTGGAACCTGGAGGGTGTGTGCCTCCACCATCACTCTGAAAGTAAAGTTCCATTTTTTAGATAGTAGAAAATCACCCCTACCCCTTCCTTAAGAGCTGCTTCTGTTTGAATGCTGATTCTGCTGTCTCCTGTTTGATTTGCAGGCTGTGGGCGAATCCTTGCTGTATATGCTGGAAAAATGCCACGGCCCCGCTTTCAATGTGAATGTGCGTGAGGCCTGGACCAAGCTGTACAGCATTGTGGTAAAAGCCATGAGCTGCGGCTGGGATGTTCCCAGAAAAGTGGAATAAACCTGGACCCAGGATGCTTGAGTGGGAACAGCTCCGAGAAGAAAGCAAGCTTGCCTTTCTAGCTCTGTGTATTTCAGAGTAATCTCAACATTTCTGTCTCTCTTTCTCGTTTTACTCTTGCATTCCCCATCTTGTGGTAATGTGATGACGCTCCCCTATTTCAGTGTTGCAGTTCCACGTATCTGTTTGCAGGGGGCAAAAGAGAGCCAAGCCGGAATTAAAAGCTGAAATGCCAACTGCAGCTAGCGGCTTTCCTTCCAAAAGGCATGTTATCATTCTCTTTATTTCCCCATTGCCTTTCGAAGAGTAATTACAAAGATTTCTTAGCACAGAAGGATGATTGTACTATCTTTCCCCCCTTGAGATTGTGAGCCTGCGATTGTTTCAGTGAAGCTAAGCAGGAGTGTGTGCATTTCCTTGGGATTATCCAAGCAGTGTAGCTTCCCCCTGCCTTTTAAAGTGGGTTAATTCTACAGTAAGGCTCCTGTTTGTATGCCTGAGCTGCTAGATGGTTGGATTTTGAAATGCTTGGCCACAAGTTAGAACTTGAAAGCCAGTGGGAATGCAGCAGCTGCCAGTTCTGTGAGCATGTGGAAATAAAATCTTGTAGTGAAATTAGTGACAGATGCGGCTTTTATCCTGGGGAAAGCTTCCAAAATTCATCCTGGATTCTGGCCAAAGGAGAGTCTGTAGAATAAAATCCATTTCTGGGCAACTGCTTTGCTGCCATTCCTCCCCTCCTCAGGCATTTCTGGTACAGCCTTCCAGGTGCTTGACAGAATCCTCCTTTGCTCTTTGCCCAAATCTTAATGAAAGCAACTTAGTTCTTGGGGTTGTTTTGGAACCCATCTGGGGGTGGGAGTAGGAAACCTACTAGACAAGAAAAATTTTGGTGTGGTGGATGATCATTTAAAACTTCCCGCCCCTTGCTTTTCAATCTAGGTGCAGATAAGGCCCCTAGGAAAACTTGAGGTGGGCCAGGGGTGGTCTGGTTGTATCGAGAGGAGGCAGAGGGGGTGTGCATTGTCCTGGTATGGACAGTCCTCCTTGATGACTGACAGGGGTTGTGGTTCCTCCACTTAATCTGCTATCTTATAGGTGGCCTAGGCAAACTGATTAGGCAGTGTGAATGGTCCCGCTGTCACCATTGGTAGAGAACGACCAGTGGTTGACACTGGGCCCCTGAAAGGTAGCTAAAGTTCACCTAAAACAGTTTAGCAGGCCCAGCTGTCTAGGCCTGGGAGTCCTAATCAGGCCCATGGCTGGAGCTCCCTGTCCCAGTAGAACTAGTGACAAGCAAATTTACTGGGCCTCTGGGAAGCCATTTTTTTGCTTGTGCTTTACGCATGACCAACAGACCAAATGCAAGTCCTACCCAGTCATATCTTGTGATTTATATACGATATGTGAGCTTCCATATGAAGTGCCAACAACTGCCCACTCGTGATCGTGAATTTGGTTCACGTATGAGGGGAACCCGTTGTGTGTCAAAGCTTAGTTCAGAGATGTGTTTGAGTTTGTTGCAGTGTTTGTCGGGAGGTGCATGCCTTTTTCTGTTTTGTGAGCAATTTCTTTTTCTGAGTTTTCCATCATGTCTCTATATTTAAATTCCAAAGCAGCCTAGGGACAGCTATTTTGAAACGTGCGGAGAGCTGCACAAAAGGGGCAATGCCAGCAGGGATGGCTGGTGCCCATTGGGGTAGAAAGCAGAGAGGCCGAACTGTAGGTGGAGCCTATAATTCTAGGTTTCCCCCCTCTCATTCTAGTTCTTCCCTAGGTGTTGAGCACTAGCCTAGTGGGATCAAACCTTCTCAATATTTTTATTTTTGGGGGGAGGGCGTGTATTGAAAGTGACATATTTTGTATACTCACAACCCAGGTGGGGAGGATGCAGAGGCTCTAGTTCCTCTGATAATTTATCCCTTCTTCCTCCCTGCTCAAATACCCCAATCTCAGGAGGACACTTTCAAACAGCTCTAGGTTTGTGGAAGATCAGATTCCTTTGTTATCCCTCACCCTAAACTTATTGTGAATGATGGTGGTAGCGAGAGTGCCAATAGCTGGATAAAACTTAAAATTCCTAGAGGCAAACAGAAAGTTGCTTCACGGAAGTAGCAATTGAGAAAACAAATATTAATGACCCAGACATGGTCACATTCTTCCTGCACAAATGTAAGAACTGTGTTTAAATGCACTGATTTCATGCTGTCTAGAAAAGAGAACCTGAATCCTCAAACTAAGGTTTTTGAAATTATTTGCAGAGCTTTGTATTAAACAGTTGTGTGTCCCATGACGTTATATAACTGCAAGCTGGTCTTACAACCATTGTGACTGAGGCCTAGTTCTCTGAAGCAGCAGGGGAGGAAATAAGCCTATTTCTGGGTTCCACTGCTTCAGACTCCGGCAGGGAGGGTAGACTTATGAAACTGAATGGTTCTCTATACAAAAACATTTGCTGCACCTAGAAAATAAAATGCCAAGGAGAAAGGGGATAGCTTACCCCAACCCCATGGGTATAAAGCTGGGCCCTTTGTAAGCTTTTCACAGCTCTCTTCACGTTTTGTGTGCCATATTTTGTTGCATTCCAAAAGAAATAAAAAACATGGTGTTGCTGTATCTCAGACCTGTTTGGGGTGTTGTGGGTCTCCTGCAAAGCAAAAATTGTTATATTTCACTTACTTGGGAAAGTAGCAGCGTGAGAGGAGTATAATCTCAACACTCTCTTAGACATGTCAGTCCTGTGTGCGGCAGCTGTGAATAAGGTGAATTCTGGCTTGGGAACAGTCTGGAAAGACTGCTATGCAAGTTTTATGCTATACATAAAGCCGCTATACAAATTCTGTGGTCGAACCAATATGAAATAGCTCTGGTTGCCTTGCAGAGCTGCAAAAGATGCAGAAATTGGGAGCTCAAACGATAAGGGGCTGATGAAGCAAGTCCCCTATGACTAAAGGTTGTAATGTTTGGGACTTTTCAGTTTAGAAGAAAGGTGAATTGGGGTGAAGCGTGTGTATTATGTTTGGGGTGGAGAAAGGGAAGGTTTTCTGCTTCTTAGTACTTCATCCGATGAAACTAAAACGCTGGGAGATTAAGGACAGAAAAAAAGGAAGTTCACCACACAGCACAGAATCCACTATCACAAGATGTAGTGATAGCAACCAACCTGCTTAGGTTTGAAACATGATTAGACAAATTCATTCAGGTTACCAACAGCTACTCACCATGGCTGTGTACAACCTTCAATATTGGAAACAATATGCTTCTGAATACTAGTTGTTGGGGAACATGAGTGGGGAGAATGTCCTGCTTAAGAAACTCATGCACTCAGTCATGGTAAGAACAAGATGTTGGACTATATGGTTCTTTGTGTTTTATCCTGGAGGGTTTCTTATATGAGCTATTCTCTCCTCTGGAAAGACCAAAAAGGCACACCGATCACGGGGTCACAGTCACTCCCCACTGCAGTCAGTTGTATTGCATTTCACTTGTTGTAATTACGGTATTTCTGAATCTGCATCTTTACATATAAATTAGCACGTGCCCCTTTCTAGTCATGTGTAAGTGGCCTCATCACCCTTTTTGCCATCATTGAGAAGGTTGCAGGTGTGGGTGGATGACTGGAAGCTCTCCTGGGTCAGGGCCAGGTGACTAGAACCGCAAGAGTTCCTCTGAAAGTGGGGGGGAATTTACCATCCCTGTGGTTTTATACTAAGCATAAGAATCCTGGCAGGAGGAAGCTAGCTTTGTGGGAGCTCCCATTTCCATAGTAACCGGAGCAGGAGTTTGTCAAGGCAGATGGCTGCCTACAACAGCAGCAGCAGCAGGTATCCTTCCTCATTACCAGAGAGGTGGGGACTTGTCCTGGGTGGGAGTGAGGTTATCAGAGGCTAAAAAAATACTATTTCTTAGTTTGACTAGGGATGCACTGGCCAAACAGCTGAAAGACAGGCTCCTTTGCTACAGACCCTTGGGTGCCGAGATTGGCAGAGGGGGCCCTCTTGGGAGTTCCTCTGCTCTCAGAGGCTTGGGGTAGCGGCAGCTTGGAATAGGGCACTTTCTGTGGCAGCCCCTAAACTGCAGAGCTCGGTTCCCACAGAGGTGTGTCCAACACCTTCATCATACAGCTTCCGGAGGATGTGGAAGATGCAACTCTTCAGCCTGCCTTTTGACACTTGAGGTGTATATTTTCAGGACTCACCTTATTTTTGTGATTTCAAGTTGTTTTAAACTGTTTTTGATACAGAGTTGGAAGGGCTCCTGGGGGCAATCTTATCCAGCCTCCTGCAATGTGAGGAATTACAACTGAAGCATCCCTGACAGATGACCATCCAACCTCTGCTTAAAAACTTCCAAGGAAGGAGAGTCCACCACCTTCTGAGGGAGTCTGCACCACAGTTGAACAGCTCTGTCAGAAAGCTCTTTCTATTGCTTGGGCAGAATCTCCTTTCTTGTCGTTTGAATCCATTGGTTTGGGTCCTACCCTCTGCAGCAGCAGAAAACAAGCTTGTTCCATCTTCCATGTGACAGCCCTTTGGCTATTTGAAGGTGGCTATCACACCACCTAAACTACTTGAGCTTTGATTCTCATTACGCCCAAGACCTTGCTCTCTCATTGAACAAAAGCAAAAGGGGACCTCTCAGGTTTCTGATATGCTTGGCAAGGGCCTCCTTCACCTCCTGTTTTGAGTTAGCATCACTCTGCGTCAACATGTGCAGCTCAACCCCAGGCACCAGCTGGGCGAAGTAACTTTATTCAAGGCACGGTCATAGCAATAAATATAACAAGAAGATACATAACTCTGGCACATTCCTAGAGGGCAACAGCCAAGGGAAAGACAAAAGACCAGAGCTTCCCAAAGACACCATACCCAACTCACAGGCACTTTGCCTCCATAAAAGAGAAGCGGCTAAGACAGGAGGCCTTGAGGTTTGCTACATTAGCATGTGACTAGGCAAAGGTAATTTCATAGGTTCCAAGGAGGGAGTAGTCAGGAACCGCTTACACCACAGCACTGGACCCGACCACCCTTCCTCAAATGCAGCCAGCTACGGCACTCAATAATAGGATGGGAGAAACCTGTGATAGCATTCGTGCTGGATTAAGGTGAGTCCCTTCAACTGAGTCACATTCTGGGGTTCCACACCTCAACTTCTCTGCCTGTTTGTGAGGCATACACAACCTTCCCCCTTTCAGAAACGAGCCACAGCATTCAATGAAGTATTAACCTTTCCTCTCCTTCTGGCAGATGTGGGCCTGCTGCTCCCTTCTCTGAGGACTCGAGTGGCTCCAATTTCTTACCTGTGGGAAATGTTGAAGAAACCCAGCACAGATAATAGCATAGAGATGCCTGACTATTGATACTACATGAAAGAGACTCATTTGGATAAGGAGGCCCTATCCTCTAATACACCAGAAACCTGACCCTGTACATATTCACTCAGATGTTAAGTTCCACTGCAGTCAGCAGGGCTTCCTCCAAGTTATGTGGGCATAGCTTCAGATGTGTCATTAGCTCAGTCCTGCTGCACTGAGCCAAGCAATCTTACCAAGGCAGACAGACAGTTCTTCATGCCACCTATTCACTGACATAGCTAGTGCTGGATGTTGCAGAATCACCAGTTCTCTACTACTCACATCAAGTTTTCAAATGACTATTTTAGGGACAATATGACTACACATCCTGCAACAGACGTGTGTGAGATTATTTGGAGCAATGATGTGCATTGCCAAATGTTGCTAAAGGCAGATAGTCCCCAAAGGGTACAGGAAAGGTTTGTAAACTTATACCCACAAAGCTGGAGCCTTGCAATCCTGCCAGCTTCTGGAGGATGGGAGCTCACCAGTCCCGTTTCAGAGTGGTGTGTTGCCTTTATTTAAGCCAGTCCTCTTTTGTAACCACATGACTTAGTCCATGTGTGTGTACACACATACACCCTCTTCTGTGCTACGATTACTCAACATTCCAACCCTCTGCCTCTGAAACCTGTCACAGGCGACAGGACTGGCTCCTGGAACAGAATAACTAATACAGTTGCAGGCCACAAGCAACATCAAAAGGTGCAGACACAGTCTGCAAAAACAATTTACTGTCTCACAATTTTCTGCGAAACCTCAAAACACCAAGACCGACCATTCCTCTTATGCATGTGCTTGTTTCCTCTTTGGACAGCTTCCAAGAACCCCCAGCCCCTGGAAAAAACATTAATTTATTTTTTAAACAATCCACAACCCAGTTTTTAAAAAACTGAATTTAACTCTCTTCAGTTAAACTGGGGATTGCTATATGGCTCCCTGTATCTTCATCACTTGTTCACTAACATGTCCGTTTTTTCCTTCGCCTGTTTTTTAAAAAGTGGGCAGGTGACTGTGCATGGCACAAACTGCTTCTGAAATTGGGCTGCTGCATTTACTACTACACTGAGGCAATACACTTAAAGGGTGTCTTTTCTTTCCATAATAAAAGGCTGCAGTGTGGAGAATAACGCTACAGACTCTTCCGTGGCCGCACATGAGAGAAGCTAAAGCAATGAAAGATAATCTGTATTGCATAGATAAGGTTGAAGTTCACTCCCCAGTTAAAAGGATCTCAGGGTTGCCAAACACATTAAAAAATTTCTACATGGGACTACACATTAATATACTGTATTTTACTGTACGTACACTCAAGCAGCATGGTGTTCAGCAAAATAGACGTATCTCATCGCACCAGCTGACTGATGCTTTGCCTGTTAATTCTTACATTGAAGGTGGGGATTTTTTTGTACTCTGCCTGAGACTCTGGAAACCACCTCTCAGCAGAGAGTTCTAGGCTGTATGGGATTGACTGGCAAATTTGTGGTTGGATCTGCCAACATATTCCACTGAACACCAAGCAGAAATGGTCATGAATTAGACTGTTGCACTGGTGGTGGCGTAAGCGTTTAACCTTTCCTCTCTGCGGCCCTGGGTGAACTAAAAGCAGAGTGACCAATTTTTAATAAACTAGTCCTAAGGTAAGGTAAAGGTACCCCTGCCCGTTCGGGCCAGTCTTGCCAGACTCTAGGGTTGTGCGCTCATCTCACTCTATAGGCCGGGAGCCAGCGCTGTCCGCAGACACTTCTGGGTCACGTGGCCAGCGTGACAAGCTGCATCTGGTGAGCCAGCGCAGCACACGGAACACCGTTTACCTTCCTGCTAGTAAGCAGTCCCTATTTATCTACTTGCACCCGGGGGTGCTTTCGAACTGCTAGGTTGGCAGGCGCTGGGACCGAGCTACGGGAGCGCACCCCGCCGCGGGGATTCGAACCGCCGACCTTTCGATTGGCAAGTCCTAGGCGCTGAGGATTTAACCCACAGCGACACCCGCGTCCCCAAGGTAGTCAGATGCAAAAGAAGACAGAGCCCCACAACCATTAATAGCTGGACACAAGAGGGATTTCAGCAGGTCTAAGTTGCTGCACAACTCTTATAGGTGCCACTGTCCTGCCTCATTTGCATTAGGCCACTCTATCTAGTTTGCCTTTCTTACATACATGTGAGTAACAAGTGGGCAGCTTACCCTAGAGACACAGATGTAGCCAAGCCTTTGTGCTGCCTCTGATGCTGGGCTTTTGCTTCATGGGGGCAGGAATGGAGACTTACTCTATGAAGTCCATATGCAGCCTCTATATATTAGAAGGAATGCTGTTATAGGCATTTTTTATCTGTGGCAAGGTGTATAAATGATCTTCAGCTAAGAAAAGGAAATTCTGGGAAGCAGATTTACCTGGGCATAATTCCCACTGCTTTTAATGGGATTTACTTCCTGGATAGTAATTGCAGGTAAGCTTCTAATATAAATCTTTTTATTTAGCTATAATCGCAAGAGAGCCAGTGTGGTGTAGTGGTTAAGAGCGGTAGTCTCGTAATCTGGGGAACCGGGTTCGCGTCTCCGCTCCTCCACATGCAGCTGCTGGGTGACCTTGGGCCAGTCACATTTCTTTGAAGTCTCTTAGCCCCACTCACCTCACAGAGTGTTTGTTGTGGGGGAGGAAGGGAAAGGAGAATGTTAGCCGCTTTGAGACTCCTTAAAGGGAGTGAAAGGCGGGATATCAAATCCAAAGGTGCCTTTTCTGTTTCTCAAACAGCAATGGGCAACCTAGATCTGCCCTGTTCAAAACAGGCCTTGAAGATGGAAACAGGGCTTCTTCTACCTTCTCTCCCGACACCTACTGGGCCTTTTGACAGTTGCATGGACAGCAGAAATCTAAGAGGCAAACCTCTTATAACAGCGACAGAGTAGCTTGGGAACAGCTTTCCCAATTACAGCACCAGCATGCTAGGAAAGTTTCACCCGCTTAAGAGCTGTGAGACAGGCAGTAATTCAGCGCACAGGAGTCCTGCTAGAAAAAAGGCATGGCAATTCTGATTTGTATGCAGATCACCTAATACTTCTCCTTCCTGCTTGCTCTCTTGCGGCTTTTACTTAGCTCCTAAGTAAAAAAAATTGGGCAGCCTCATCCCAGGTTCTGAGCACAGCAGCCCACGAGAGAAATCTCACTCCATTACTCCTAGGGACTTTGCAGAATCATAGATTAGGAGTCTCATGTTCTACGGACATGAATGATGGTGAAGCACTGATCTAATGGGCTAGTATATAATGCAGTTGAGCCAGAGAAAGTCCTATACGACAGTGGAGGTTTCAAAGTAAAATGGAGTCATTCCCATGCACAAGTCTATCCTGGCAGGCACACCTATCATTTGGAGGCAAGGGGGCTGGCCAGGTTTGGGCCTGTGATATCATGCAGCCTGTGCACTGGCAGCTTAGAGCATGCTGGTGTACAAATGGGTTATTGTCACAGAAGGGTCGAGATGTCCCCACTGCCTGCCTGCCATCCCACCCAGCTCTCAAGCCAGTGCCAAATTAGCTGTGATTGTGACATAACCATATGTTTAAACTTGGATCTGTAACGAAGATGCTGAAAGTCAAGCAGGTGTGGAGATCCAATTTATGGAGCACAAGGGGCATATGAGTGACGTGTACCAAACCCGTAACCCGCCCCAGGGCTCAACCCCCTGCAGAAAGTTATCTAGCCCCCTAATCAGGGCACTAGCTGTTTGTTTAGCTCCTCTCCCACACATGCTCTCCTTTTGCCTTAAAAGTTTGACTCTACCCCTGGTTTCTAGGGGTTTGCATCAGATCTGGATTTATACACACAGCTCTGCTGCTGTCCTGTCTGGTTTGGGCTCAGCTTCTACACAATCTCATTCATCAACCCCACCCCACCCATCCGCCTTCAAGTTTGCTTTCAAACAAGGAACCAGGCAGTTTCCAACACGGTTGGAAAAAAGGTAAGCAAAAACCCGAACATGGCCATTATTCTGGGGATAAAGCACACAACCAGTCAAACCTAGAAAAACAGAGACAAGTCAGGCCTGTCACTTAGGCCACACTGAGAAAGAAAGTCTTTTTTCGGAGGCAGTGAATTTGGGCAAAAGCAACAACTGCAGCAGCAACAAATGGGCATATAAAAAATGAAGCAGCTAAAGCACCTGTCTTTTGCAAATGCCCCTCTTGCACTCAGGAAACAATTGGGACTTTGCTTCTGCAACAAATGCATTACACTGGGCTGTGCAGTCAACTTGAATGTGTCTCGGGAGTCACCATTCTGCTCTCTACTCCACACACCCGCACCCAAATGTTTTATAGAAAGGTTTGTAGCTACTGGGCGCATGATGCTATTTAAATCCAGACAGTCTCTTGCTCCTGCTGGCCTGAGCAGAGAAGGCTGCTCCCACTAGAGAAACATCTTCCTCTGCCAAAAAAAGAATATAAATGAAAAGCAAAAATAGTGGAAGGCGAGGGAGACCAATTGGGGCAACGGAGAGAAGGGAAGATTTGTCAGAAGACACAAAAAGAGTCAAGCAATGGCAGTCTGTAGCCCTGGAGCAGAAGGATGAGAGGCAACATGTGGAACATGCTGCTGTTAAACAGCTGGGAGTAAAAAACTGAAGTTACACTGCCTACGCAGAATCTCCCTGTTTGTTCCATCTCTGCTGGACAGTTGAGCTGCCATCTCAACACTGTGGCCAAGAGAACTGCAGCCCTGAAGGCCCATTGTGCATCAGCCTGAGTGGTTCTGGCCTAAGTAGCAAAACTAGACCTTTGCTCAAAACTGGTTTACAGCAGGACTGATATGGCAACTCAGAGCAATCTAGGCCTTGGGACATAATGCTTCCCTCCGGCACTCTTAATACTCAAAATGTTTCTCTGGTCTGTCTCATCACTCTGAGAGCAGGTGGTCAATGATAGCGGGTTTGGTCATCCAGCACTGGCCCGGTTCTGTATTCGCCCTCCGTGCTCTCCAGCTCTGTTTCAAAGCTCTGCAGGCCCCCCTCCTCCATGTTCTCGGCTTGCTCCAGGCGGCTGCCCATGGTGCCGTAAGACTGGTGAGCTGGGGAGGCTGCTGGCGTTAGGCTTAGTTCTGGCTCCTGAAGCACTGTAGCCACAAACATCTACAACACAAAGAGCAAGGAAGTTACAATTCCGAGGTCCTTTGCTTTGCATCTTGCTGAAAAGACAAATTTCTCCTGTAACTCTTCCCTCTTGTGAAAGGACAGTGACTGCAGAAACGCTGGCACGTGGACCTTGCCAGTCTGCATGAGGGAACCGGGACATTGCAAGCAAGTGTGCAAGGCCAGTAAGGGAGGCATACAGGAAATGGAAGATATACTTACGTTTGAATTGGGGGTTGAAGAGATGCTGCTCCTTTCTGTATCGTTGAAGGCACCTTCAGATTGCTCAGACATCTGCTTGCAGGTGGAGAGGAGAATAAAGTTGGGCGAGGGATAGAAAAACAGGGATTGATGCTCGACCTGTAGCTCCCAAAATGGTGATTCTCCCAAAAGCAAGTGTTACAAACCTGGAGCCCTCCATATCTTGTTGGACTACATTTCCTCTTATCTGGCTGGAACCAGTGGGAGGGTCAAAACCTCTCCATCCCTGCTGTAGGTCAATAGATCATGGCTATTTTTGAGGTGGACGCCTTGTGAAAACACCCTCGTGTAAGGGGATATACTACTGAACTTAGACTAGGGAGACCCCCGGGTCAAATATCCACTCATTCACGAAGATCATGGGCTAAAACGCCTCACAAAATTATTGTGAGGACAAAATGGACCATACAGCACACATGCTGCTTGGAGCTCCTTGGAGAAAAAGTGGCATACAAACCCAAAAGGCACAAAATGAGCTGTCACTACACTGTGAGAATGCACTTGTCTTTGTTTTCAGGCTATTCAAGGGCAATTACTAAGATTGTGGGGAAGTGAAAAATAGTTGTGTGACTCAGTGTATTATAGTGCCTTTTGAGGTACAAAAATGTAACACTGAAGAATAATGCAACCATAAAGAGGGAGAACGAATGCCCCAAATAACCAGGAAACCATAAAAGGGGTACCCAGTAGTAACAAAGATAGACAATGTAAAATATCAGCAAGACTTGCAGCAGCATTTCTTTTTCAGTTTTCTCGCTGATACTTTGAAGTCCTATGCTATTCCTTATTGGAGTCATCAGGATTCAATAAGCACATACATAATTCTTCCAAGATTAGACAGCTTCACCTACAGTATCCAAACCTGCTTGACAGAACTATATTCTTTTGGTCAGCATTTGAGAGTTGATTCCCCCCCTCCCTGGTATTCTGTGTACTCGTATGTTGTGTTTGTGTCGTTTGACAGAAGGGGTGGGGCAGAGGTCAGTCGAGGTCTACTAGTACATCTCTGCCTGGTTTGTGGTGTATCAGCAAGGGTTTCCTGACTCTTAACTGTTTAACAATAGCAACAAAACAACATTCCCTGACTAAATTTGGCTGCTGAAACCAAGAATGCTAACCAGGACCAGACTTTAGTCTGACAGGACTGTGAGATCAGTTCTGGTACCGAAGATAAACTCCTCCGTTCAGAATGTGTCCCAAGGCATCCAATTCTCTATATGTATTTTCTAAAGTAGATCTGACAAGCATTTCACCTTTTTGGTAAAAGGTTTAATGCATGCATCCATCCATTTCAAAGCAAATGTATGTAGCACAACATTTTAAAAGTGGTTGTGGGTGGAACATGCTAGTCTGAGAAGTGTGTACATGCATCGTAAATAATATTGTGGTAACCATCTCTCCATGCTTGGATTTTCCTCACGTAGCTCAGGTGACAAGTGGTCGTGAGCAAATGTAAGAAACAGCACACAGTAAACTGGGCATATTCTTGCCTTTCTTACCTGGTAACTGGAGGGCTTCCTTGGATGCAGCTTCTTCAGACAAAGGCCAAAGAAGGAAGAAAGGATGCAGGAGACAAGGACCACGCAGGTGAAAATGGTGATGGGTCTGATGGAGCCTACAGTGTTGACAGACCAGGAAATGACATTAGGTGCCACTGCTTTCTCTGCCTACAATTTAAAGTAACGGTAGTCTGCAACTCCTGAGACCCAAACCCGCTTTTGTTAAGAGCAAGGCCTGTCACATCTGGATGAGGGCTCTCTAAATCACCAGTGGTGAATCTGTGGCCCTTTAGATGTTATTGGACTCACCAGCCCCAGCCAACACAACATTCAAAGCAACTTCCTGGGGGTAAATGGATGCGCTCAGTCTGGATACTACTCAACCTTTCCTAAATAAATGTCAACAAGCCCCAGCCTTAGAGGAAGAAGGTTCAGCTCAGGGTATGCTTGATGGCAGTCCTTTCCTACCTAGTCGGATGACGGAGAAGAAGAGCAGCCAGAACATGCAGAGGATGGGAGCTACCACCACCTGGCTCACAGCTGCCGTGTGGATGCGCTGGTTCAGTTTGGTGGGGATGTAGACATAGTAAATGTTGTAGCGGTCAACCATGTGCTTCAGCAGCATATACAGCAAACCTGCAGGCACAGATATGGGAGCAAAAGGACAAGGAATGGTCAAAGGAGATGCCGGTAGGCTTCTTCTGTTAAAAAAGGATTCCAGGTAGCTGGGCTGGGAAAGACCTCTGCCTGTGACCGTTGAGAGTTGCTGGCAGCCAGGAGTACTGGGCAGAATGGACTACAAATCCTGTACACCGGGCAAAGTACAAGCCCATAGTCATTTTCTGTCCAGAAAGTGTACTTTGGGAATGGGGCATTATAATGTGAAAGAGCTAAAACCTAAATAAATGTAGCTTAATATGCATATTTTACACATTATTACATTATTTACACAGAGCCTCCAGCTGCTGTTGGACTACAACTCCCATCATCCTTAGCTAGCAGGACCCGTGGTCAGGGATGATGGGAATTGTGATCCAAAAACAACTGGAGACCCAAGTTTGGGAAACCCTGAGCTAGAGATTTGCTTTTTATTAAAACGAAACAAAACCAAACGAAACCAAACCAAACCCAGAACACTAATAATTCAGAGGAGCCTGGAATATCTTGGTGTGTGTGTGTTGGTAGAAGAACACAGGAAGCTGCCTTATAACTGAGTCAGAGCAGCAGCATCTACACTAATTGGCTCAGTATTGTCTCTACCAATTGACTGCAGCTCTACAGAGTCTCAGACTGACTTTACCATAGACTGAATGTGGGATTCTGTGCGTGCAAAGCACATGTTCTACCACTAAGGTACAGTCCTTCCTCTTGTGTCAAGGCTACAGCCTTGAGCACAAATGCATAAAAACATCTAAGACAGGGGTAGGCATTATGGTGCCCTTCAGATGCTGTTGGATTGCTCCCATCATCCCTGACTGGGGAAGATGAGAGTTGGAGTCCAACATCATTTGAAGGGCACCATATTGGCTACTCCTGATCTGTAGAAAGTATGGCAGCCCAGTGTTTGCCCAGTGGATTGGAGTGCAGCCATGTGGATTTTGGTAAGGCTGCTTTTAGCTGTGAAACACAACTGCATGGTAGCAGAGCCCTACGTTTTGCCCTGAATCCTATTAGGCAAACTTCAGCAGCTGCCCTGTCCAGCAGCCCCATCTCTACTCCCCATATCCTTCCCCATGCATCCTGAAATCTGACTAGGATATTGATTTTCTCAAGTGACTAGACAAGGACAGGAACTTTGGGGGGCTGGCAGAGATACTTACCAAAGGGGACAATAATGGGGCAGGTGATGCTATAGGTCATGACAACAGCAAATATACAGCAGGTCCAGGCATACTCCAATCCAAACTGGAACTCATAAGCTTGGTTCTAAGGAAAACACACAGCAGCACATTTATCCTGTTGTCTTCTACTTCATCACGAGGAGAGCTAAAAGAGCACTTATTGGCTGGTTTAGCACACTTAAAAGCCTTGAGCCAATGTGATTTGTTTCCCTTAGCTACGGTTAAGCATTACATCTATGTACCTAAACCATGGTTAAGTATTGGCCACAAACCAGGATGCAAAATCATGGTTCAAATAGGTTGCAAACCACTGCATTGGCCTGCACTGAGCAAACTGTGGTTGAAGCAGCTTCCCTGCCTCCTGAGCTTCTCTTGCCTGCAAAGCAGCAATCAGGTTTTGCTAACATCTCCTTAGGTATGCCCTTTACAAGCTACATCATGGTTTCAATGTTTCTTTGGGATGTTAAGCAGAGTTTAGGCAACAGTGCTAATCATGGTCAATGTGTTAAGCACTGTCTGCTCTGGGCCAATCAGAAGCCCTCTTTGGGTGTCTAATACTCATGTGATTGAAATTATGTTAAGGGCCTCTGTGTTGCATCTCCGCTGCCCAGCCACTCCACCCTCCACTCAGAGGAGGAGGAAGTCTAAAGTGGGGAGATTCCCTACATCATTTAGCATCATACACAACCAGGATCGTATAGGCAGGGTTGTGCACACAGGCAGCCTAGACATGTGTAGATCCCACTTCAGACCTCCTCCCTCCCCCAAAGTGTGGAAGGCAGTGGGGGCCAGCAGATGGTGACACAGTAAAAGAGGTGGGTCCCCTTTGGATGATAAGTATCATGACAGTGAACTCCCAAATTCAGCTTGACTTTCATGAGATTCCTGCTCCATAAGAACCTGGGCCACTAGAACCCTTCTCCCAAGATTGCTGTCCTTGTTCTCCAATATTATATCTGTAACAACAATGCACAGGCAAGTGCCTACTGTGAAAAGAGAAAGCTAAGCTTTGTTCTCACTCACACACTGCATAGTATGCAGCTGAAATAACATAGAATATATATATAATCCTAACTGATAACACTCCAGGACTGAAGCTTGCCCTAAGTTGATGTTTCTCATAAACCTTTGGAGAAGCTGAACCTCAAGCCTGGCCATTTGTGAGTATTTGGGTTGGGGGTGGGTGGCATTTCCACACCCTTACAGGACAGAGTTGCTTCAGAACAAGACATAACAAGAGGGAATCCCAGAGATTCACAAAACACAGAAGTGCCAAGAAGACAGCCTTCTGGTCCTAAGACAGGATGGCATGCGGCTGAGTGTGAGTGAGAAAGTAACGAAACCGCAAACCCGCTTGATGTGGAGCCGCTCCGGTTCAGACTTGGCAAAGCAGAGCCGCGTGGCATAGACAATGAGTCCAGGGATGCGCAGCAACTCCATGGCTGTCCCAATCAGGCTGGAGGTGACGACATAGTTGACAAAGAAAGCACCGTTGTCGGGCAGGAAAACACACCTAGGTGGGAAGAAACCAGGGGCGGAGGAGTGAGAGGAGTGAGATGTTCTAAACAGACCAGGAGAAAGTGGCACTTCCAGAAACCTTTGCTGAGAACCAAGGCCACACATGCTCGTAACGTACCTCATAAACACAAACAAGGGCACCCATCCTGCCAGCAGAACTGGTGAGCCCTCTTTCTCTCTCACACACAGTTCTGAGCAATACTCACTGAAACTTGATCTCTGCCTGATCCACAAAGTGGGTGTCAAAGAGCCAGCGGAAGAAGAGGTCCAAACTGGGGAAGGAGAACAGAGAGCAGGAATGCAACAGAGGCTTATTCCTTTGCAAGGAAACTTATGCAGGGCCCCCAGGCCACTAGTCTAGCCCACTAAAGGCTGGGGCTATGCCAGCAGGACCACCATGCCGGCTTCACCAGTGTGTCTGTGCATTCCCAACTTCAGCGGCACTTTGCCCTAGCCTGTACATGGAAGCTATAGCAATGCTGGTGCTGGGGGGGAGGGGAGGCTCTGCTCCACCACCACAGCCACTGCTGGTGTAGCCTTTAGGATTTTTGTTGTGTTGCCCAAGGCCCCTGTGATTTGCCCCTCTCCGGACCTTCATACACACTGCCCTCTTATACAGATAAGGACTGAAGTCGTGAAATACCACCTACTACTTTGTCCCTACTTCCTCATGCAAATCAAAATGCCCGAGAAAGCATTTATTTTGCTTTAGAAAGGAAGAACGGAGTGCCAAGTCAAGTCTCAATCCTAAATAAATTTACCTCTAAAGCGAGCTTAATTTTCTCTTTTGAAAGGAGTGGATTCAATTTACCTTCCTTTTATATGACAGTAAGCTTAATATCAGCAAATCACTTAAAAAACAAGGTTTTATGTGGTAATTTGAGCTACCACATGGATAACACAGTTGTGCAAATCTCAAGTGCTGCTGATTCACTTCTGGCTTTAAATCTTGCCAACTACTTATTCAGAACTGCTGGTCTCCCTATCAGAGGGGGGCTGAACTGCAGTGCGTTCTGTGAGACAGGAAGCATGCATTCAATCTGCAAACAAAAGGCCTCCAAGAGGCTTCACAAAAGGCCTGAACAAAGGAAGAATGATTTGTGTTTTAACATCTGCAAGTTGTTTTGTACCTGGTCAATCCAAGTGAGGGCAAGATGATAACCATAAACACCAGGAAAAAATAACACTTGTGCATTGTGATCTGATTCTCATTTGACCTAAAAGGGAAAAACAACAACAACACATATTTATCCCACCATATTTATTCCATGGGGAGAGACAATCAGCAACATAACAGGAGCTAGGTTAGAATTTTGAAGTAAAACTCCAGAAATGATACTACTAAAGCAACCTGATAAAAACATCCTCAGATTCAGTAATAAATATCACAAAATGTCACTGAAACACACTTTGAGGTTTTGATGAGGACTTTGCATTTTTCTTTTTTTGGTTTTTGTTTAGATTAGTTTGTTTTTTCTTGTATTGTATTATGAAAAGCCCTACTAAAATCTGATTTAAATAAAGCAGCATACATTGTGTGTAGCATAATGGTTATAGTGTTGGAATAGGACTTTGGAGGCCAGGGTTCAAATCCCCACTCAGCCATGAAGCTCACTGAATGACCTGGGGCCAGTCACCGCCTCTCAGCCTAACCTACCTCACAGGGTTGTTGTGATGAAATAGGGAGGAGGAGGAGGAGAAACATGTACCCCACCTTGAGATAAAGGCAGTGTCTCAATGTAATAAATGACAACAATAATGAGAGTTACAAACCCTTTTGCTCCAATATGAATAAATAAAATAAAGCATGGGGTTCTTTTAGGGTTTACCAGGTTTTTTCTTTTAACTTGGGAAACCATGCTATTAAAACAACCAGATAAAAGGATTCCCAGATTCAGCAATGAATTTCACTGACTGTTACTGTCACAGCCAGATAGACCCCCAGAGAAACTCTGAAAATGCGTAATGCAACAAAATCTAACCCCTGGGGTGTGTTTCCAGCATAAAACCATTTTAAAAGTTGTGGGTGTAAGGATATGAGTTACCTTGTCCAGTGCGATTCGAAGAAAGCAGAGTAGTACACAATGAAAGGCAGGAACACTGAGAAAGCCCAGAGCAGCAGCGTGGGGAAGAACTGGGTGACAATAGGATTCTGGGAAATGAGATAGAAAGGAGGAATAATATTACTTAATAATTTTACTGAGAATCCAGCAGCTTCTCTCCCTGCCGCACCCTGGGAACAGGACTAAAAGCATGCAACTTCTCATTGATAGTGCATAGCCTAGGTTCCCTCACACTGCTGCTAATTCGGTCACTGACTGTAAGTGCGGCTTGGGGAAAAACAACGCCACATCAAAGGCAAAAAAGGATGAATGGCTGTTCTGTGCTGGGAGATTTCTGTCACAGCTCCTTCTCTAAACCAGAGGATCACCTGTGTCATTCTTCCTTCGGTGCAACAACCTATTCAGTATCGGGATGCGTTTGAAGATCAAAGATGAAGATGGCAAGTACCATAGCACAGAGCACACAGCAGTCTGGCTCCCCTGGGCAGAGCAGTGCTAAAGGCTCCACTATCAGGACATTAGGAAGAGATTTTATTCCCTGTCCAATGCTTTCACAGGTATATGCTTCTCTTTTGGGAGTGGATGGGCATGGAATGGGCAAACCCTGAAAAGCAGGGAGTGGGAATGTTACCCTCCCCATAGCTGGGCTCTAGTACCAATAAGGAAGAACCCCACAGGGGATGGCAGTGCGCACCTTGAGGCTCTCCACAGGCCGCGTGACGTTGAACATGTCCATGGTGTTGACAATGATGGCGGGCGTGGTGAGGAAGAAGAGGAGGATGAAGAGGCAGATGTTGAGCATGACAAATCGCACCCACCACGAAGCACCGCTGACGGATAAGTTCTCCCTACAAGAAAGAAAGCATGAGGAGCGTGCGGAGTGCAGGGAAGGCAGCCGGCCAAGAGGTGACAGCAGCTGCCGTCAACCTGATGCCTTCCAGATGTGTTAAGACTACAACTCCCATCAGCCCCAGCCAGCACGACTGCAGACTGAAACACATGGAGGGCAACCAGGTTAGTGAAGGCGGAGTTAAGAAGTTCCCATCTCATAATAACACTCTTGCCCTCACTTTTGGGGTTTAGGACTTCTGCATAAATCTTAATATCTAACTAGGAATATACTGATTGTGCGCAAAGTGTTTGCAGTTGTTTGCAACATGCTGGCTGCTGAAATTAGTGGTTGTTTTACAAAGGTAACACTGGCTTGAGGATTATTTGCTTTGTGGATGACCAATCAGTGGCACACTGTACCTACAAAAGTATGGTGTTTGCTGGATTATGCAGAGGTTTGGAAGCATCTACAGATGAATACTCAGTTCAGCCAGATAGGTCTGCTAGGTGGCCAAGGAGAAGGGCCATATCTCAAGTGGTGTAGCATCTGCTTTTCATGCAAAAGATCCAAGGTTCAATCTCTGGCGTCTCCAGGTAAGGTTAGGAGAAACTCCCAGTCAGTATAGACAAAACTGAGTAGATGGACTCAGTATAAGGCAGCTTTATTTGGTCATTGCGGAAGCTACAAAAATCCTGTCAATATCCTCGAGAACAGTTTCCACACCACCTTTATGTAGTGTATTAATGGCAGTCAGCAGATGGTGCTGTTGTTTCACTCAGTTCTTCCACAAGCAATGATACAAAAACAGTTAAGATTCTAAGGAGCAGTAAGAAATCAATTGCGGCCTACGCTTTTGTGGGCTCGAGTCCAGTTCATCAGTTGCGTGCAGTGTAAACCCTAGTTGCAGGTATATCTACACATGGAAGGGTAGTAAGCAGTGAGATCAGAGGGAAATAAAATGCAAAAATTACAGACACTGACCTCACTGCTTACAATTCTCCAATCAACTATGTATATACATGCACTTGAGGATTATTCTTCATGCAACTGGTGAACTGGAATGTGGTCTGTAAAAGCTAATGCTGCAATAAATTGGTTAGTCTTTTGGGCACCACAAAACTGTTGTTTTTGTTGCAGTGCAGAGTAACATAACTTTCCCTGTGGAAATAGATTAAAAAGTCTGCCTTCTGCCACATGAATGTGTCTGAATACTAAGGTTCTCCTCTATGATTGCGTACACATCACACATTCAAAGCACATTTCATTGTGAACTGCCCTGAGATCTATGGGTAGAGGGTGGTACAACAACAACAACAACAACAACAACAACAACAACAACAACAATTTTGTTGCTCAAAGAATTCTGGGCATTGTAGTTTGGGAAGGCTTGCTGGGAATTTTAACCCTGAGGAATGAACTGCAGTGCCCTGAGGGGGGAAATGTGCTTTGAAGGTATAGTTGTACTCAGCCAAATCTCCCTGAGGCACTGGCTGCGGGGTAGCTCAGGACTCCATGGCTGCCATAACGACCATGGTGCTGTCCCAACATGTCATCAGCCCAACGCATGTGGCAGGCCACACTCTGAACCTTGTTTTCTCAACTGGGTAGGAAGAAGGCGATCCAAAAGTGGGAGATACTGACATCAGTCCCTTGCCATGGTCAGATCACTTCCTGCTGAGATTTAGGCTTTTGGCACCTTTTACCCTCTGCAGAGGTGGCAGAACTATTAGGATGGTCTGCCCTTGGAGTCTAATGGATCCACCTACAGCTTACCAGAGCACAGATTACAGAAGTTAGGCTATTCTCATTTTGTATTTTTATGTTGTGAACTGCCCTGTGATCTTCAGATGAAGGGTGGTATACAGATGTAATAAATAATAACAAATAATAATTTCCCTAGGGATTCATTTCAGTATGTAATGTTAGTTGCCTCAATTACCGTTTTCTCAATTTTGCTGAATTTTTATGTAGTGAATTTTTAACAGTGGCTACAAAAAAGCACCAGAATAACCAAACACTCTCTGGACTAACCAGCATATTTCAACATCAGTGCCCAAAGGAACATTTACATCTCTCTCTCTTTTCTGCCTGATGTCACTGCCCAGGCCAGCCTCCCGTAACCTGATGCTGTGCTGGATGGGGCTGACAGACGCTTTCTAAAACATATTGGGGGCACTAGGTTGGAGAAGGCTGGCCTAGGGTTTAAAGCGGTGGATTTGCTAGTCTTGAAACACCCAAAAGTATAACATGGAATCTTAAAATTTCAACATGTTGAACTTGCTCCTTGTCTTGATGCTCCCTTGAAAACCAAGATGGCAGAAGCATGGGAACTTACCAGATGATGTCGTTGGGAGCGGGGGCATAGCTGACCCCCCAGCAATGGGATTTCACCACTGTGGTAACAGAAGACTGTTGTGGATGCTTGCGACAGCAGACACGGCTGTAATCCTTCAGAATACTGGGGGAGAGAAAAGGCAACAGTTGGAGGAGGGTGGTCCAATACCACTCCCATACAGAATGTAGCTCCATTTTGGACAAAAGGGCTGTGGCTTCTTGGTAGTGGCGCCCGCCCTGTGGAACACCCTCCCACCAGATGTCAAGGAAATAAACAACTTTCTGACATTTAGAAGACATCTGAAGGCAGCCCTGTTTAGGGAAGTTTTTTAATGTTTGATGTTTTATTGTGTTTTTTGGAAGCCACTCAGAGTAGATGGGGAGGCCCGGCCAGATGGGCAGGGTATAAGTAATAAATGATGATGATGATGCAGAAGATCCCAGGTTCAATCCCTGGCATCTCCAATAGGGTTGGGAGAGAGGGTTCACTGCCCCAAACCCTGGAAAACAGCAGCCAATCAGTCAATACTGAGTCAGATGGGCCAATGTTTGACTCTGTATAAGGAAGTTTCCTATATTCCTAATGTTCCCCTTGGAGATAATCCTTTCTGACCTCAAATATGGTTCAAGTTAAGACGTTCAGTGTGAACAAACTCCTAGAGAAATTAGTAGTAGCAGGGAACACTCACGTGGCTGTCATCCTCTCATCCTGAAATGTGACAAAAGCCATGTCGAGGCGTTTCAGCGCAATCCGGCTTCGCTCTGCATTAAATTCATCTGTCAATTTCTCTTCTAGCTCCCCATAGTATTGCTCTGCATCTACCTAGCAGGGAGAAAATGAAGCATGCTCAGTTATTGGTTCTGCTTTGAAATGCCTGTGAGAGTAAATGCAGAATGAAGTTATCATCTTCTGTCTTCACGCATTCTCTGAAAGGCTGCATTCACCGGCTGCTTCCTGAAACTCCAACTACCGCACAATTATTTTTTTTGTGAGACAGCAAGAATGATATACACTGGTTTAATCTAGGCATTTTCCATCACCAATGTAAACTGATTATACTTGCTGTAATGAGGTGGAGTAAAAGTCCAAGGCCAGACTCCGCAATAAAATTGGTACCAAGCAAACATTCGTCAGCTGCCAAATTCTAGCCCAGGAGTTGCAACTGGAGTGAATCAGCTGTCACAGGAAGGTGTGTGCATGCAAGTGAGAGAGATTAACTGCGTCATTCCAGCCCTTTCAGGCAGACACTACTTGAAAAAGAACAGCAATAACTATGTCAAGGAGACTATGGTCTCAGTTGGAATAACAGCTGCCAGCTGCCAGACAGTATTCCAGCAAGGCCTCTAGATGGTGCAAGCTGAAACACGTCTTCCGAGATGACGTAGAACTGTGTAACAGTTTGTAACAGTTTCAGCCCAAGCCCTGCCTTTAGTCCCAGCCTGAAATATTGGGCCCATTTTTAATTTTCACTACCTCGTGCGCCTTTCTCTGTATCTCTCTCCCTCAGACACACTGTCTATGGATATTCTAATGATCCCCGCTTCTGTCCCAATATGAAATGCTGGGCCCATTTTTAACCTCATGTATCCATTTCTCTATAAATTATTGTCTTCACTGAGCTTTCTCTCGGTGCTCAAACAATCCCCTTTAGTCCTAATCTGAAACACTGGGCCTTAAAAAAATAAAAAATCCCTCGTGTGTCTGTCTTTATACAATCCTTTCTCTATGTTCTGAACACAGAGGAAGAGAGACACAAACAAGCCTCCTCACACATTTACAAAATGTGCATGCAGAATGGGGGAAAGAGTGCCACTGGTGTGGCCCATCTCTGACTTGGGCTTAACAAAATTGTGGGTCCCAATTCACCAGGTGAAGGCCAGTTGTGTAGCAGACCAATTTCAGCTCTGTCATGAACTGGGTCCAGGGGATAGGCAAGTGCTCAAGAAAAAAACACACACACACACACACACACACACACACACACACACTCCCATTTCCAAGTTTTTCTCCCCTGTCACTGGGTGACATTTCCCTGAGGCTGCTTAAGAAAGACCTGTGTGCCCCGAGGGAAGGCAGAAGCTAGGAGACTTGGGCCAGGGAGCACTAACCATCAGCTCCTGGCATAACCATCAAGAGGTCTGAGAGAACTGTTGGAGCAGGCCTTTCCCCCACCACCTTCCCTGGGGCTACTCAAGAAAGGCTTGTGCAGCCTGAGGGAAGGCAGGAACGAGGGAACACAAGCCAGGGAGCTTGTTGCCATCAGCTCTTGGAGAGACCTGTGCAGCCTGAGATGACTCTGTCAGTCACTCTGCGTTTTATAACATGCATTTGTTTTCATATTTTAAAACTACAAACCATGTTTGGGCGCCTTGGTGAAAAGGTGGTTATATAAAAGCAGTGCTTTTTTTTCTAGGGGGACGCAGGGGTATGCATACCCCTAAACATTTTGTGAATATAATGGAAGGAACTATTTTTTTAAATTTTTAGTTTCTTCTCTAGCACGGTGAATCATCAGTTCCATTGAATAGCACGGTAACTGGTCAGTTTCGTTGTTACCACCTCCGATGGCAACCTCATTTCCTGAGCCTCAGATGGAAGTGAGCGTTTAAAATGTGAAGCAATATGGAAGTGTGGTGTTTTACTGTCAGCTGTGTAATATGAGGTAATGCATGTTCTTTCTACTTTTGTCCATTTACTGTATTTATTTTTCCCAATTTGAACTATAAAATTGAGATTTTCTTGAGTCAAAATGAAAGCACCCCTAAACATATTTTTTTAAAAAAGCACTGTATAAAAGCAACCACTCAATCAAACTTCACATGGAAATTGTCTCTAGCTTAGCTTGGTAGCCAGCAGACTAACAAAGAAACAGGGTAATGGACAATCGTAAATGCCCAAGGTCAGTTTCATGTGCAGGCCCTGAATTTCACTCGGTACCTCTTCAAAGCCGCAACTACGGCAACAGAAGATTCGTGAGCAGGGGTGGATCTTGATCATGATTTTCCCCTCCTTCTGAGCCTTGGTGGTGAAGTAAAGCCTCCCCTTCATTGCCTTGCGCCTGCCAGCAAAAACGAAGCAGAGCGGAAAGTTAACGAGGCTGCCCATTGAATCATTGTGTTCAGAATTACCGTATTGTTCTGTGTATAACACACACCCATGTATAAGACAACCCCTATTTATTTTTTTGGGGGTGGGGGAAATTGCCCAAAGTTGTTCAGCAGGCCAATCACACGGCCAATTGTCGCTGAAAATCTCCTGCTTGCTGCTGCCACCAATTGCCCACCCACCCACTGTTATCTGTGTATAAGATGACCCACAATTTTTGCCCATCATTTCGAAGGATAAAATATCGTCTTATACATGGAAAAATACGGTAAGTGTATTTCCATGCATGCACAACTGTGGCTGCTTTGCTTAAGTTTGAGGCTTTCGAATTCCGTATAGCAGGGGTGGGGGACCTTTTTCATCGCAAGGGCCACATTCCCTTCTAGGCAACCTTCTGAGGGCCACATGAAAGTGGTGAGTGGGGACAAAAGTGGGCAGAAAAACAGGTGTAAACGTTGCCTTCGTACAGCATTCTAGTGTCTCCACAACCATACATGCTCCATCCAGACAAGCCAAAGAGGCATGAAATAGTTCAAGGACACTTTCCAACCAGGCCAGTGAGGAGTGTGGACAGTTCTCAGGGTCAGATAAAGAGGACTGGAAGGCCGCATTTAACCTCTGGGTCTGAGGTTTCCCACCCCTGCATTACAGAATTACATCCTCAGAACCTCAGCTGTGATGGAAATAACGTTGCAGTGCAGCACTTGGCATTTATATATTTATTTAAATATGCAGACAAAATACTTGTTTAAATAGGTTTCAAAGTATCAAGGTGTGTGGCCTGGATCCTTTGGCTCTGTGAATGGGAGCCTCCATTCATGGAAGAAGAGCTGCACTCACAGAAGAAACCCCGTCATGACCTCAAATCTCCATTCATTCACGGAGTAAAAAGTTGTGATTTGAGGCAGTGTATTTGGAGACATATCTTGAGAGGAATTTATTTAAAATTGCAGATTAAATGTGAGGCCGGAATGGAATTATGGGTAAAAACGGTATGTTTAAGTGACGCAGACCAGAAAGGGGTCTGCCCTTTAACTGTTTCCATTCCAGCTGGTCATTGTAAGAACTACTATTCAACATTAAGAACTGACATGTGAGTTTGCTCCCCCCCCTTTCTTCCCTGTTCCTTTTCCCTCGTGTGCTGTGCCTTTTTGATTGTAAACCTGATGGCAGAGACCATCTTGTTTTTATCAAAGGTACGCCACTCTGGGAGCCTAAGTGCTCTAAGTAAAATAATAAATAAAATGCAGCAAATAATTGCCAAGATGCAAGTCTTTGTCATGTTAAAAGGATCAGACACAAGCTTCTCCCTTGTGTCTTGCAAAGTGCCTGAAGCAATTCTCAAGGCTGGGTGAGAACAATCTTGTGGAAAGGTGATTGCTACTGCACTGTAAAATTGATATCAGGATATCTGCTTAATAGAATCCAAGGAGTTTAGAAAAATCCAGGTCTCAGCAGAAAAACAACACACCCACCTCTCTGAATCCAACTTCATCAGTGTGCGAACGTCAGAACAGAACTGGACACCAGTCACTGTGCAGCTTGGGTAAGCCTCACTGTTGAGAAGAGAAAATCAAGATCTTTAAGGAACATGCTCACCTGTGAAAAGGAAGTGATGGAGCTTGATCAGTCCTGCCCACCCCATCCCTGGCGTCACAAGGGAACGGAGACTGGGATGGTACCATGAAATACAGAATACGTCTTTAGAAAGCTGTTGTAGCAGTGATTGGTTAAAAATGGGACATTACCTTATGAATGTTTTTATTTAATTTTTGTATATTTATACCCCACATTTCACCCATCTTGGGACCCAAGGTGTTGTATAAGTGGTACCCAGGCAGTCTCCCATCCACCTTCAGTGAGTGACTATTACTAGCTAGAGAAGAAAGGGGAAGAGAGAGGGATGTGTTTAGAGGCATGGATATCAGCTTATAGTTGCACTTACTGGAAATGTTTGATGACAAGGGAGGGATCCATAATATCTTTGGGAATCCTGGTAACCATCAGGGTCCGGGCCACCTTAGGGAGAAAAAAGGGAGGAAGTCCCTGAATAAAGGAGACACCTGAGAGCAACAGGTCCAGACTACCCCCCTCCTGCAAATAAGCAAGGGTATCCAGAATTCTGTACAGATAAAGCTTAATTCTGAAATTTTGCCAAGGCATTAAGAGACTATGCAAAGTGGTAAGCTGTTAAACACATATTTATGCTGCTTTATTTTATGGGTTTCTTTCTTTTGTAATTTTTTTAATACTTACTGTAGCCCACCCAAATAATTTTGTTATGGGATGGCATGAAAATTAAAATAAAAGGAACCCAAGAGGGAGTTCTCATTTTTGGTCCACAGCTATCATTAAGGACACAGACACCAGACTCCAAAATTCCCCAACAGTGGATGGTGACCTGACTGAAACATTCTGGGATCCATTCTCTCTTTAAAAACTTTTGAATTAAATTAACTTTCCCATCTGCAGCTAGTTCATAACATTAATAAAGATGTAAAAAATTATTGTTTATATAGGAGTTTTTCCTACGTAAGACGCTTGCCTCATTGGTCTTCTGAGCAATTTGCGAAAGGCCACCTAGTAAATTAGTTTACAGCTGGCTTGGGATTTCAACCCGCCTCCTTCCAGAGCAAAATCCAACATTCTAACCATACCAGTGTGAACTTCTTGAAACCAGCTTTGGACCCAAGGATCTCCCTTAGTAAAGGACAATGAAAACACCTCATTGCCCAGAGTTTCTCTGAAAGTATTTCTTACCTTCTCATTCTCCTTGTATTCAAGCTGGATGGAGTGATGAGCCATGCAGAGCACGGTGATGATGAAATAGAGGAGGGCAAAGATGCTGTGCAGCCACAGGAGACGGTCACTACAGGAGACAAAAGGAAATACATTTTTTCCAAACAGGACATACAAGGGATCTTGGCCAGAAGATAAGGAAGCCGCAACTGTTTCCTGAGGAACACCTAGAATCCCTCATTATGGGATGTAGGCAACAAGTTCCACCCTCACATAACAATATCAGAGTTTCATGGAGAGAGGGCTAGCCCAGAAGTACCCCAAATTACCCCTGCGTTTTTACACACACAAAAAGCTTCCCAATAGTTGTAAAAGAAGAAACCAAGTAGAACCTTAGTTCCTGGATCTTTTTTCTCTACGCATTGAGATCATCACAGAGTCATGCATGTTGGGGATGGAAATATGGGGAACAGGTCAAGGACCAGCAGTAGACGAGAAGGTAGAAAACGGCACAGTGCGTAAAAACAGTGACCCTGAATTTGTTGCCATGAGGTTATAGCAATGTTCAAAAGAATTCTTGCAGCCAGTGACCAACCCTGGAGGATTTGATATTATTCCCTTCTCCCACTGCCCCCCATATTTGCTTTGCTGTGGAGGATAAAAACATTTCCTGTTTGTGGCTTCCACCTAAATACTTATTGCTCATACCAACTGCACAGACTAGGTACATACATGGGTACACATGCATAGGGTAAAGGTAAATGACCCCTGGATGGTTAATTCCAGTCAAAGTCAATTATGGGGTGTGGCACTCAACACTGCTTTCAGGCCGAGGGAGCTGGCGTTTGTCCACAGACAACTTTCCGGGTCATGTGTCCAGCATGACTAAACCGCTTCTGGTGCAACGGAACACTGTTGATGAGTGCCAGAGCGCATGGAAACACTGTTTACCTTCCTGCCACAGCAGTACCTATTTATCTACTTGCACTGATATGCTTTTGAACTGCTAGGTTGGCAGATGCTGGGACAGAGCAACGGGAGCTCACCCTGTTGCGTGGATTCGAACTGCTGACCTTACAATCGGCAAGCCCAAAAGGCTCAGTGGTTTAGACCACAGCGGCCACCTTACCACATGCACACACACAGAGGGATTATAATGTCAAGAAAAATGGATCCAGGGCATGCTGATGAAGGACTCTTGGTTTGTAAATGGTCCTCATTTGTTCCCAACGGTCATCACTACAAGCAGCAAAAACAACAGAACTCTGAGGAAAAGAAATCACGTACTCTTTGGGGACATTCGCAATTGTGGTTCGGCCAAAATTAGCTGGATGCTTCCCTAAGAGAGGGAGAGAGAGAGAGAGATGAGTTGTCACAGACACTAGAGGGCACTGTCACAAGAGGTGCCTTTAAAGAAATCCCCTCATTTCCACAGCCATGCCTCCAACATTATGCAAACAGCAGCATTTTGGGGCTCTTAGTACAAGGATGGTGACAAGGGTCGCTCAGGCCTGGGGTCCGAATGCAGCTCTGTCGCCACACACCACTAATTACATTGCGGGAGAGCAACTGGAGGGGTTTCTGTGCCCTGCCCTGGCGCAGTCTACGTACCCAAGAGATCCCCAGAGAAGTTGACAGGGAGGACCACAGCCACTGAGAGCACGCAGATGATCAGAAGCAGCACCAAGACATGCCGCTGGAAGGAGAGGTAGGTGGTGGCATCGATTCCACACTTGCTTTGGATTTCCTCATCCCTTAAGAGAGAGAGAGAGAGAGAGAGAGAGAGAGAGAGAGAGAGAGAGAGAAATATGAAGGCATGTCAGCACAGAGCCACAAAATCCCATCTGTTTCTCCTCCTTTCTTTTCTTGAGAGAAAGAAAACATCAAAACAACAGAGATCATCACATTCTCAGGTCCAATGCAAAATGGACGACTAAGCAGTGGCTTTACAACCATGTTTGATAGGGATTCGTGTCTGCACATCTAGCGGAGTAAAATGGCTGACGAAAAACGGCAACGGTGTTAGCATTTAATTACATAAAAAGTTGGAATAAGACATGCAATAGTCATCACCCAAAAGTAGCATGTACTCACTTCATCTGGTAGACTGACAGGAGCCAGGAACAGAATCCCTAGAATGGAAGTTGGAGAAACAGAATGAGCTAGTTGACTGATATCAATTAGGCAAGAACCGCTGATCTACTGATGTTCCTACCAATCTCCAAAAATTAGGGCTATGTCTGCATTTGCAACTGTGTTGGAATTATATGGTGCAGATCAATGTAACTGAGCATGATCCTAGATAAACATTAAGAGAAAGAACACACAAGTAAGTGCCCTTTGCTTTCCCTGTGCATTTTCACAGAAAAACCCAGTACAGTACTAGTCACTGTCAAAGACTTGGAGAGATGGACCATTTGTCTGATGCAGCTTGGCTCTTAATAAATAAATAATAATTAGTATTATTTGTTATTTATACCCCACCCATCTGGCTGGGTTTCCCCAGTCACTCTGGGCAGCTCTCAACAGAATATTAAAAACATGATAAAACATCAAACATTAAAGCTTCCCTAAACAGGGCTGCCTTCAGATGTCTTCTAAAAGTCAGATGGTTAATTTCATTGACATCTGGTGGCAGGGCATTCCACAGGGCGGGGCCACTACCGAGAAGACCCTCTACCTGGTTCCCTGTAACCTCACTTCTCACAGTGAGGGAATCACCAGAAGGCCCTCAGAGCTGGACCTGAGTGTCCGGGCAGAACGATGGGGGTGGAGATGCTCCTTCAGGTATACAGGGCCAAGGCTGTTTAGGGCTTTAAAGGTCAGCAGCAGCACTTTGAATTGTGCTCGAAAACGTACTGGGAGCCAATGTTTCACTGTTACGTTCCAGATAAGAACAATATAATCAGATGAACAGTTTTTCAGAAAACGGTAGGATTAGAAATAGTGAAAGCAATTCATGAAGATCATTAGGCTACCAAGCATCACCTCCTATTTGTCTGCCTTATGATGAATAATATCATAGTGTAATTGGCGGGTTTCCAGAAAAGCACTATTCACTCTGAAAACATTAGTCATCTCTACTCCCCCCACCATTTCTTGAATGTCTGGTTGACCCAATTTACATACAGTGACAGAAGCTCCCTTCAGCAGAATGAGACTCCATCCTACTTTCCCCACTTAAGCTTACCACATCTTTGTTGTCAGCGTCCAGTGGGCTGGTCTCTGATGGGGATTTCTCTTTTTCACTTTGCTCCCCATAGAAGAGCGATGTGAGGCTTCATGTATCCAGCAAGAGAGGCAGAAAGAAAGAGATTGTGGTTGGGAGAAGCACAGAGGGAGCAAAGGAGAAGAGAAGAGAGGAGGTCAGTATGGATGAGAGTTGGGGAAGAAGAAAAAGGAAAGAGGAGAAAGAAAAACATTATTCTGATCAGACCAACTTTTAAGTGTCTTCACCCCACAACCCAGGAAAGCAGAGAGGACCGCAAGAGGAAGGGTGAGAGAGAAAGACAAAGGGGGTGGGCATTTTTAAGCTGCACCAACAGCACTCCATGATTATGTTAAAGCTCCAGAAAGCCAGTAGGGATCAAGTGTCCCCTCTTCTCCAATGAATGAAGCAGTTTCAGTTTCACAAGTATTGTTGTGTACTGACTTGAAGGGGAAGGAGGCTCCCTGGCAGCCAATAGCAGCAACATCTTAAATGAAATGCATTGTGGATGTACATATCCACATATGCCACATACTCTTGACTGCATGGAATCAGTCAATTAAACTATTAGAACGTGTTGCATTGCCCCAGCCCTGCTTTCTCCTAGCAAAAGAGCCTCCTAAGTTCAAAGCGTGTGGGGCAAGGGAGAGGTCTGTGTAGGTGGAACAGAAAAAATGTGTTTGTATGAGTTTGGGGTTTGCAAAAGCCATGGACTTCTTTAGCTGTCAGACCACCAACTCGATCCTTTTGACAATATTTATCACGCCAATGTACCAGGCCCTTTTTGAGCAGCTAGAAGCTCAGGGCTATCGGAGACCCTCTTGGTGCAAAGTAGATGTTCTATGCCCTTCAATTCTCCATCACCTGAATTCAGCCTAGATTCTGCTACCACAGGGAGACCAAGCATTTTCCTCCATTTCTTTTTCACTATTAGAGGTTATAGTGATTATGGATGGCTGCACAGTTCCTGCCTCTGCTCCAGGAAAGTGACATCATTGAATCTGTTACATCATCACAGATAAGACCTCACTAATCTAGCACACAACCAATGTTTCCAGTACAGGGATGAGGAAAGAAAATTCCCTGTGAAAAGGAAATTGGGAAAGGGCAGAAGTTTGTGGACCTTATATTAGAAGATGAAGATGATTTATAGATGGTATATTACTCCAGTAAAATTAGCAAAAATGTATAAAGTATGTAATAAGTGTTGGAAATGTAAAGAAAAAGAGGGAACATTTTATCATATGTGGTGGGAGTGTAAAAAGGTGAGAGTCTTCTGGGAATTGATATATAATGAATTTTAAAAAAATGTTGAAATATACATTTGTTAAAAAACCAGAAGCTTTTTTGTTAGGAATGGTTGGAAATGAAATAAATAGAAAGGACCATAAATTATTTTTATATGCAGTATCAGCAGCAAGAATACTACTGGCCCAAAAATGGAAGCAGGACGAATTACCATCGATAGAAGAATGGAGAATGAAATTAATGGACTATGCAGAATTAGATAAATTAACAGGAAGGATCCGAAACCGACGAGATCACAAGTTTACCAAGGACTGAAGCAAATTTGTGGACTATATGAAAAGCATTTGTGATACGCAAATAACGTTTGTGGGTTTACAGGAAGCTTTGTGAAGAGATAATATTAGAAACACTGTAAAAAAGGGAACAAGGGAATAGGTTTATTCAAAACAAAAGGCAATGTTAAATTTAGAATTGCGGATAGAAGATTAGAAAACGGAAGATTTGTGGATGAGCTGAAGGAAGTCAAAATTACGTATCTGTGATAATATTGAAAATGTATGTTTAAATCTTGTATTGGAAATTGAATAAAAATAATTTTAAAAAAGAAAAAAGAAGTTTGTGGAGGATATAGCAGGACTTTGCTTCCTCCTGCTGCTGCTGCTCAACCTACTTAGCACTCTAAATGAACACATATAACCAGCACGGCACTGAGCTCTGCTCAGTGATTTTCCTGGAAAACCAGAATGGTGGTGGTTCTTTAAGACTGTGAATTTTGACTCCCACCCACTTCCAATGTGCACTTTGCAAGTAGGCCGGGATCCATATCAACAACCACTCTTTCCCAGGACTATGGTTGAAGATCCAAAGTTCATGAACAATAGGGGGGAAATCTTATTTGAACAAAAACTTACCTCAGCTTCTTTGCTATTACTATCTAGGAAAGGAGCACTATAAGGAAGGGAAGGGATAAATGACACCCAGAGCCAAATCAAACTACCAGTGGAAAGTGACAGACCCTTTAGATGAAGATGCAGCAGAAATAATCTCAAGTGACATTAGAACAGGAATCCTGGATCAGAATTTCAACAATGGTTATTTCAGAGCTATGGTGTCTGAAATAAGGGGTGCCCACTGTGTACAATGGAATTGTGTCATTTTAGAATGGAGGATAGCACTTGAAATCAACTAAAATCAGGAACCACAACGTTAGTGTGATATTGTAAAAAACAAATTTGAAAGTGTCAGATGTTGACTTTGACTGTTTCCCGTGCCCCACACGTGTAAGTGGACCAGAAGTAATTTTTTTCACCTCCTGATTGGGAACAAAACCATAACCAAACAATCCCACCATCACCAGATAGCCAACATCCCAGAGAGTAAGGATGAGGAGAACTTTCTAGAAGAGCGTGACCAGAAACTATTCCATGCCATTTGAGTATAATCCCTACAGGGAATGTCTTGTGAAGGAAAGGAAAGCTAACGTAAGGTGAAGATTAGGTGGGTCCATTTCAATTTTCTATTTTTTTAAAAAAACCTCACTAGGTTGGAGTGAGGCTTAGTCCTACTCAAAGCTCACTGAAACATAAAATTTAAATCCTATTGAAGTCAATGGGTTTACTCTAAGTAGGAATAAGTCCTAATCCAGCTCAATGAAGGAAGGGCAAACTCATCTGATTTGAAACTTGTTAACACATTTTTTGGAATTCTCTTTCACCTGTATAGGTTCAGGTCATTTGTACAAGAAAAATAAGATCCCCACTGCCTCCAATGGATTTTTTAAACGGTTCCCTCAAGGATAGGGAGCCCCAAGTACAGGCAGGGAAACACAACATTGTTCCTTTTCACTGTGAGAAATTCAGGTGAGAAAGTGAGGTAATTTTGGGAAAGTCGTCTGCCCCTTGTGGGGGCTGGACCAAGCTCTCCTTTAAAAGAAGTGGGGATTCCTTTCTTTCACAAGAATTCCTATCTTCCCAATGTTTCAGTCCCATTGTCACCATCATATCATTACTCATAGGAGTTCCATGTGCTTGGAGGAAAACGGCTGATTTAAAAAAAAGGGGGGAGGGGTGGTAGGAGAGAAATCATAACAATAATTAGATCCAATAATAATAAACAACAACAACCGCTACTACTTCGGATTCACACAGTTCTTCTAAACTGCTTCAAGCAACGTTATCAAAGGCGATAGGCAAGAGTTCTAAAACACAATGGAGGTAGCTAGAACATCCTTTTGTTTATTCTGCTCAACAAACATAAAATGTCAAAGCACTGCACTTAACACAAGAAAATACAGATAACAAAAATACTATATCTATCTACCGTATTTTTCCTCTACAAGACGTACTTTTTCCCTCCTAAAAAGTAAGGGGAAATGTGTGTGCATCTTATGGAGCGAATGCAGGCTATGTGGCTATACCAGAAGCCAGAACAGTGAGAGGGAGCGCTGCACAGCGCTCCCTCTTGCTGTTCTAGCTTCTGGCTTAGCCCCTCTGTCCCTTCCCCCACCTCTCAGAAAAGCCCCCAAGAGCCGAGCCGAGCGTGTGTGCGGCTCTTGGGGGCTTTTCCCAGAGGAGGGAGAAGGGCAGCCCATCGGGGAAAAGCCTGCAAGCGCCGCACACACACTCCTCGCGGCTCGTGAAAGGGAGCGCTGAGCAGAGCCTGGGATGCATACAGGCTCTGCTCAGCGCTCCCTTCAAAGAATTTTTTTTTTCTTGCATCCCCCCTCTAAAAACTAGGTGCGTCTTATGGTCGGGTGCGTCTTATGGAGCGAAGAATACTCTATCATCTATCTATCTATCTATCTATCTATCTATCTATCTATCTATCTATCATCTAATCTATCTCAATTGGCTGGATTCAACAAACCTGGTGCACAAGTAGAAGCCAGCACAAGGGTTTCTGCTAGTGCAACAGGGCTTTCTCCCCTCTCCTCTCCCCACACCTCCCCGAAATCCACGCTGAAGGGTTGGCAGAACCACACTCCCCCCAAACAGTGAGCGGGGAGGGGGAAGGGGAGACCATTCTGTCTGGCAAGCAGAAATGTTTGCGCTGACAGAACTATTAAAATAGTGTGTTGCTGAATTCCTCCTGCTGTGCTGCATTCTGAGGTTTCTGCCGTCAGAGCATTGAACACATGCACATGTGCACTAGAAAACTTTGTTTCCTTGGTAAGGAAGCTGACTTGATCCGGGTTCCATGCATGTTGTACAGCAGGCACTGGAGGGACCCCTTCAATCATTCTTACACTCCCTCAGCCATGCGGATTCTAGGACATCTTTGCCCACTGGGATCCCATCTTGGGGCTGCTGCTGGCCGCTGCCCTTGTTGCCAGCCCAGCAGCACCAGTCAGCATTACATGGGGCTCTTATTTTGGGTAACAGAAAACTGCCCTCCTATTATTCTCTCAGGCCCTCACCTTCTCCATCCTTTTAGGAAAGCTGCATTCTTACCTGTCATTGTCCATAAGCAAGGCCAGGCGCCCATAGTCCCAAGCTGCTTTCCGAAGGCAGGAGAAGACCAGGAGGAGGAACTGGAGGAGGAGACAGAAAAGCAACAGTTTAGGGGACCCTCTTCATGGGACTGAGAGGAGCCCACCCTTAAGAAGTGTCCTTCCCCTTTATCTATGGCCTCACGTCATGACAGAAGCCTGTGAAGGGAACCTGAGCTTACAGGGTTAAACAGCTCAGAGTGTACGCCCTGCCTACTGTTGGGAGGGGGGAGACTCTGCGTCATTTCCGAGTCTCTCAAGTCTTTGTTCTCTCTACTTTCGCTTTTGAGGAGAGTGGACGTGTTTTCACGATGCTGTTCGCTGTGATAGATGATGGATAGTCTGCTGTAAATAAAAACTGCTTTTAGCTGCTAAGATCCTGTGTGGACTTTATTTAAGCACGCTGAAGCAAGCACTGGAGTTTTTTGGAAGCTTTCTCTTGCCGCTGCTGAACTCTGCTTTGCTCAGAGCATCGGAATGTGGCCTTTGAAGTCCGAGGCCTGGCCGAGAGGGAGCACAGCCGAAGCGGGCCGGACGCCAAGATTTATCTGAGCAATAAATCAATCAACATTTATCAGGTTATGGACGTTAATTACTGCAATTAGAGAAAGCTTTGAAGTGCTGTGTGTTGAGAAGCTGCTGTTTTTGCTGCCGGAGGCAAACGTCCTGCTTTGAGGCTCTGCCTGGGAGAATGCAGGGAAACTGACTGCAAAGCTGTGTGCTGCAAAGGGACGCTGGAGGCCTATCCTCGGAGCCGGTTGGTACGCGTGAGTACTCCAAAGCCCCAAGGGGGGACCGGGGGAGGAGATGGCTGAGCTCCAGGACTTTTATGATGTCCCGTTTGAAAAACTCACAACCCAGTCCTGGGATATCTGGGTTAGAAGAGTAAGGGGGTGGTTTTTGGCCACAGGGCTGTGGAGTATAGCCCAGAAGGAGCCGGCCCCACCCATGCCAGTTGCTGCTGAAGATGGCGCGGCAGACCTGGAGGCTGCTTTGCTGGAAGATAGAGAGCAGAGAAAGCAAAGAGAGCTCTGCATGTTGAAAGCTAGCGTGGACTCTTTGCTATTGCCCCACCTGGAGGGCGTTGAGTCGGCTCAGGCCGCCTGGCAGGTGCTGAGGAGTCTGTGTGAAAGCTCAGCAGGAGCCCAGGGCCGGGAGAAAGCCGAGAGCAGGGAGGAAGCCGAGAGCCCAGAGGGGGCTGCTGGCCATGTTCCTGAAGTTACAGCTGGGAGTAGCTGCTTTGTCTCCGAGGGGCCGTGTGATGTTGAGGCCTACAACCAGAGTGCTGGGGAGCGTGCAGGCCCAGGCTGTGCACCCAAAGGTGGGGGTGCTGGGAACGCAGAAATGGCTGAAGAGGGAGCTGTGAGAGCTGTTGCTACGTGTCGCCGCTGTTATCGCTGTGGCTCCCCCTCCCATCTGGTGAGAGAATGTCCAGTGGAGGCACAGGAACAGCCGAAGGCCGTCTCCCGTAGCAACCAGATAAAGGGCTCTTCTTCAAAGCGTGGGAAAGGCAAGCCGAAGGCAGCTGGCGGAGACACTGAACATAAACATTTGGCTGCCTCTATGGCTGTAGTCAAGAGTTGTCAACAGGATGCTGTGCTGGCTTTTGTCATAGACAGTGGAGCTTCCCATCATCTCGTGCCATCTGCAGGATTTCTGGAGAACTGCACCTCTGTAACTTCTGGGAAGACTGTCTGTTTAGCAGATGGGACTCGACACCCACTCACACAGACTGGCTCACTGTTTTGTCCTTTCTTGCAGGATTCAATCCAGGCTTTTGTTGTTCCAGGACTGTCCTGCGCGTTGCTGTCTGTCAGTGCACTTCTTGCTGAGAACTACAGAGTGTGTTTTGAAGACAATAAGTGCTCTATTTCCAAGAATGGACAGCACCTAGTTAGTGTTGAATGTAAAGACAGGTTGTTTGTATTGAATGCTTCTTTTGCAGGTCCAGGTGACACGGAGGAGGCTCAAGCACAGTGTGCTAACGTTCCAGTTCATGATGCGTGTGCTCACCTCTGGCACAGACGCATGGCACACGTGTCCTGGGGGTCAGTGAAAAAGATCCCAGAGTGTACGCAAGGGTGCAAAATGAAATCATGTGCTAAGTTTCTAGATTGCAGAGCGTGCAAGTCCGCAAAGATGAAAACGTGCACATACCCTAGGTCTGAGAGGGTGACCACTAGGGCTTTTCAGTTAATTCATGCAGATTTGTCTGGTCCGATGTCTGTGAGTAGTCTGGGAGGAGCCAAATATGCGCTGGTTCTGATTGATGACCATACGCGCAACTCCTGGACCTTCACGATCCGACACAAAAGTGAAGCTGCACCGCTAATCAAAGACTGGATTGCGGCTGTGGAACTGCAGTTTTCCACACGGGTGCAAAACTTTCAGAGCGATCGCGGTGGGGAGTTCACCGGGTCTGCACTGCAAAGTTTCTTCCGCAAGAAGGGGATTCAACACAGGTTGACCTCTCCGCACAGTCCCCAACAGAATGGGATTGCAGAAAGACGGAACAGGACTCTAGGGGAGATGTCCGCAGCTCTTTTGTTTGATGCCGGGCTCCCACAGCGCTTTTGGGGGGAGGCTTGGCGAACTGCCAACTTTGTTTTGAACAGGTCGTTCAATTCAGTGGTAGGTGACACACCGTACTTTTTGCTGCATGGAAAGCAACCGAAAGTGCACTACTTTCGCGTTTTTGGTTGTGAGGCGTACGTTTTGATACCAAAAGCCAAACGCAAGAAAGGTGAACCCAAGTCCCAGAAGATGATTTTTTGTGGGTATGAGCCAGGGACCAAGGGGTGGAGGTTTGCGTATCCGTCAGGGAATCAGTCCAGGATTCTGCTCAGCAACAGTGCTGAATTCTGTGAGCAGAGTGGCTGGGCAAGGATACATGGGAACCCTGACATCCTGTCAGAGAGTCTGCTTGACTCTGCTGATGAAGAAGAGGAAGAGGTTGAACCTGCTACTGAGGCTCAGAGTCCAGACCCAGTGCAGGCAGAGGGGAGAACTTCTCCCAAGGCTGTGAAGATTGAGCAACGCAGTGCTCCATCTTCCCCCACAGGTTCGGCTGAGAAGTCCAGAAGGCGCAGTAAGTCAGAGGGGGAGCTCTCTGATGCCAAGGACGTTCTAGCTGGCCCTAGTGGGTCAGAGGGGGTTCCTGAAGTAGTGCTGCGTCGATCAGCTCGGACGACCAAGGGGAAACCTCCTGATAGGTTTGCCGTCACTAGCGTGTGGGTTGGAATGGCACAGTGTGAACCCGAGAGTTTTGAGGATGTTCAGAAACTGCCTCGGGAAGAAGCCAGGAAATGGCATGAGGCGATGCAGAAGGAGATGAGCTCAATGGAGTCTCTAGGTGTGTTCTCCCTCACGAAGTTGCCAGTGGGCAAACAGGCAGTGGGTAGCCGCTGGGTTTACCGTCTTAAGCCCACAGCGACAGGAGAACCGCAGTATAAGGCCAGATTAGTGGCAAGAGGATTCACGCAGCGCAGGGGGTTGCATTATACGGAAGTTTATGCTCCCACCTGTAGGAGTGAATCTCTACGTTTGCTCTTGGCCATTGCTGCACAAAGAGGGTTGCTGGTGCATCACTTTGATGTGGATGTTGCTTACTTGAACTCAGACCTCCAGGAGGATCTGTACATGCTTCCTCCTCCAGGGTTTGAGGGCAATGAGCAAGATACTGTGTGGAAACTTCACAAGTCAATTTACGGCCTGAAGCAGTCGGCCAGGAATTGGAACTTGTGTCTGAATGAAGCTTTGGAGAAGCTAGGTTTCAGGAAGAGTCTTGCTGACAGTTGTCTGTTCCTTAGAGGATCAGGAGACTCACAGGAACTGGTTTTGTTTTATGTTGATGACATCATCCACATTGGAAAGGCAGACAAACAAGTGCAGAAGTTTGCCAAAGAGCTTGGGAAACGGTTTCAGCTCAAGAACCTGGGTGCAGTAAAGATCTACCTAGGCGTCCAGATAGCAAGAACTGAGGATGGTAGCTTCTTGCTCAGTCAGAAAGGCAAGATTGAACAGTTGCTTGAGAAGTTCAGAATGTCCGATTGTGCAGGAGTTCGGACACCCATGGAGACGAACTTCGTGAAAGAGAGCCAGCAAGCAGAAAGTGCTGAGTTCGAGAATGCTGAGCTCTTTCAGTCAGCTCTAGGTAGTCTGTTGTATCTGTCCCAATGGAGCAGACCAGACATTGCCTTTGCTACCAACCTGCTAAGTAGGGAAGCGTCAAAGCCCAGTGTGAGTGCTTGGCACGGTATCAAGCGGGTACTGCGCTACCTGCAGCATACCAAAGACTTCTGTCTTAAGCTGCCAGCTGAAGGTGAGGCGAAGCTCACATGCTATGCGGACAGTGACTGGGCAAATTCACAGGACCGCAAGTCTGTGTCTGGATTGGTGGTAAAGTTTGGGAAGTCACTAATTGGGTGGAAGTCCCGGAAGCAAAGTCTCATTGCGCTGTCTTCTACTGAAGCTGAATTCAGTGCACTGTCAGATTTGTGCCGGGAACTAGAGTTCTATAGATGCTTGGTGCAAGAGATCTATGGGGATTGTAGCTTGCCCATCACAGTTTGGGAAGACAATCAACCTTGTTTGAAATTGGCTGAATCTGCGCAATTTAAGGCCAGAACCAAGCATCTGGACATACGTTTCCAAAATGTGTGTCAGAGTGTTCAGTCAGGTTTGATTCGGCTGAAGTACTGTGCCAGTCACAGTAACTTGGCCGATGGATTTACCAAACCTTTAAGCTTCCAGCGTCATGGGGAGTTTTGTGGTGGTTTGGAGTTGGGGGTAAGTTCTGTACTTACTTTCCCCACAGTAGCGCAGGACGAGAGGGGGTGTGAAGGGAACCTGAGCTTACAGGGTTAAACAGCTCAGAGTGTACGCCCTGCCTACTGTTGGGAGGGGGGAGACTCTGCGTCATTTCCGAGTCTCTCAAGTCTTTGTTCTCTCTACTTTCGCTTTTGAGGAGAGTGGACGTGTTTTCACGATGCTGTTCGCTGTGATAGATGATGGATAGTCTGCTGTAAATAAAAACTGCTTTTAGCTGCTAAGATCCTGTGTGGACTTTATTTAAGCACGCTGAAGCAAGCACTGGAGTTTTTTGGAAGCTTTCTCTTGCCGCTGCTGAACTCTGCTTTGCTCAGAGCATCGGAATGTGGCCTTTGAAGTCCGAGGCCTGGCCGAGAGGGAGCACAGCCGAAGCGGGCCGGACGCCAAGATTTATCTGAGCAATAAATCAATCAACATTTCACAAAGCCTGGTTTTCTTTTTTAACCTATAAAGCCTTAAATGGTTCAGGATTACAATACTTCAGGGGAAAGCCTCTCCTCATATGAACCAACCCAGACCCAGCAACTATCATCTGAGGCCCTTCTTCGTGTGCCTGCTCTATGAATGGTCCAGAATGTGGCAACACAAGAACAGGTCTTGGTAGCTCGCCCCAGGGAGGCTCACCTGGTTCCTTCATTACGTATCTTTAGGCACCAGGCAAAACCAGGCCTTTGGTGTTTAACTATAGATGGCCTTTTAGAAAAGGGTAATAATAATATTAAAATACAGTAATGCATCAAACATTAATAGCTACCCTAAACAGGGCTGCCTTCAGATGTCTTCTAAAAGTCTGGTCATTGTTGTTCTCTTTGACATCTGGTGGGAGGGCGTTCCACAGGGTGGGCGCCACTACCGAGAAGGCCCTCTGCCTGGTTCCCTGTAACTTGGCTTCTCACAGTGAGGGAACCACCAGAAGGCCCTCAGCGCTGGACCTCAGTGTCCGGGTAGATGTGAGATGTTTTAAACATATTTCTTTTTCCTCTTGTTTTTAATGTATCTATGTGCAGTTTTTTTGCTTGTTTGGTTGTAAGTCGCTTTGGATTGTCGCAAGATAAAGCAACCAAGAAATTCAATTAATAATAATAATAATAATAAACCTTGTATGCAGTCATCTGCATGGCATCAAAACAAACTTGGAAAAACTTTTCCATTACAAATTCAGCTCACATCCACAGGGTATACTTCAGTCTTAAGTGTTAAGATAATTTATCAATAGTCGCTGCTATGACTGAGACTGAGGGGAGGCTACTGTACTATTTTTAATCAACAATATAAATCGAGACCCTACAGAGTCAAACCCATCTTTCTTTGTGATTCCTCTTATCACCTCCAATGGCGAGTTAAGTGTTCCATAAGTGCTATATTCCACACATATTAGGTCCATGTTCCTGTGGTGGGAGGGGGTGGTCCCCACCACTACCACCACCACCACCACCACCATTTGTCTTGGTGAACACTTCTGCTTTCACACATTTTGGTATTTTGTTAAAGGGCAACACAAGATGTTAGCTAAACAAAAATGCATGCCCAAACCTGCATTTGCTGAGATACTGTGAAAGTGAGATGGGAGAATGAATGGCCAGGAAGGAAGAGGGAGTGTTTAACCTTTATCATGCCTGCTGGTCTTCCCTTGTAAAGCACACAAACACTCAAGACAAATTTCCCTTTTAAGTTGACTCCTGGACTTGGAAAAGGCGAAAAATATGGAGGAGGGACTAAACATTTCCTACCCAACTTGCAGTTTCCCCAGCAAGTCTCCCACCACCACACAACGTTAGTGGTATAAGGCTAACTCGGGGCTGGGGGTTCTGTTTTATGTTGTAACATGAAGCTCCACCCTAGGCTTTATCAGGAAGAAGCAACCTTCTTTAGAAGCAGAGTAACATGAACTGTGTACAGCAGTGTCATCAAGTGTTATTCTACATATGTTGTTGTTGTTTAGTCGTTTAGTCGTGTCCGACTCTTCATGACTCCATGGACCAGAGCACGCCAGGCACCTCTGTCCTCCACTACCTCCCGCAGTTTGGTCAGACTCATGTTCGTAGCTTCGAAGACACTATCCAACCATCTCATCCTCTGTCATCCCCTTCTCCTTGTGCCCTCCATCTTTCCCAACATCAGGGTCTTTTCCAAGGAGTCTTCTCATGAGGTGGCCAAAGTATTGGAGCCTCAGCTTCAGGATCTGTCGTTCCAGTGAGCACTCAGGGCTGATTTCCTTAAGAATGGAGAGGTTTGATCTTCTTGCAGTCCATGGGACTCTGAGGAGTCTCCTCCAGCACCATAATTCAAAAGCATCAATTCTTCGGCGATCAGCCTTCTTTATGGTCCAGCTCTCACTTCCATACATCACTACTGGGAAAACCATAGCTTATTCTACATATAGCAGCACTGATAACATGGCAAACTCAGGATGGAGAAATATCTGCATATGACTTTTTAAGGTAAGCTAATATCAGTGTGGAACATTTTTAGTGTGTTCTCTTCTAACCGCTTCCCTTTTTGGAAACAAGACAGTGATTTGTATTTTTGGAAACAAGAACAAAAGAAGAGCTTGCTGGATCAGGCCAACAGCCCATCAAGTCCAGCATCCTGTTCTCACAGTGGCCCACCAGGTGCCTGAGGGAAACCAGGGAGCAGAACCTGAGAGCAACAGCTACTGTTTCCAGAAACTGGTAGTCAGAGGCATATTGACTCTGACAATGGAGGCAAATTATAAAAAGGTAAAGAGGTAAACGACCCCTGGACGGTTAAGTCCAGTCAAAGGCGACTATGGGGTTGTGGCGCTCATCTCACTATCAGGCGGAAGGAACTGGTGTTTGTCCATACCAGCTTTCCAGGTCATGTGGCTGGCATGACTAAACTGCTTCTGGCGCGATGGAACACCATGATGGAAACCAGAGCACATGGAAACACCGTTTACCTTCCGGCCGCAGCAGTACCCATTTATCTACTTGCACTGGTGTGCTTTCAAAATGCTAGGTTGGCAGGAGCTGGGACAGAGCAATGGGAGCTCACCCTGTTGCGGAGATGCGAACCGCTGACCTTCTGATCGGCAAGCCCAAGAGGCTCAGTGGTTTAGACCACAGTGCCACCTGCGTACCCCAAGGCAAATTATAGCCACTGTGGATAGTATATACAGATAGTATGTACGTATAGATACTGGGAAGAGTTGAAACAGGAGCAAAAAGCTCATCTAATAATGATGAAGCCAACCCATTCCCAGCTGAATGTGAAGCAATGTGGATCCCGAATAACGCATGGTTAATAATGAGATATTAAGGACCTCCCGTCTTCACTCACCAACCAGATGATGAAGTTGAGGGCAAGCACCGTGGGTACACCGCCAAACGGCAGCCCTTGCAGGACAGAGCTGCGGGAATGGGCGTTGAAGCACTGCTCTGTGCTGTTGTTTTGGGCATCCAGGAATATGGAGTCATCCAGGGAGATGGAGCTCCAGTTTCCTGCCAGAGGATCAGTTCTGTCCATCCTGTCCATCTATGAAGCTGGTGGTCTCCTAGAGAGCTTTACTCTGCAAAATACCTGGGTAAAGTTAAGAGGGGCAGGGTTGAAGGAGACTTTAAAAGCTCTATTTATTTAGTAAGCTTACATGCTGCTTACAATCTTGAAGAGGTTTACAATAAGGAGCCAAAGACTTTAAAAACAGTAAAAGATCATGGACTTTAAGATATGCAGCAAACTCAATACACAAATACAGATAACATATGCAAATAACATCATTTTAAAAACCCAAATGCAATACAATCCTTGAACTAATAAGCAATATGATCCAGCAATCCGCCAGGAAACGTCTAACCAAAGAGATACTGGCTTGGTTTGCACACCATGCTATACCAAACCATAGTTTAGCACACATGTGCAACTGTGCAGTCCCTGGTAGAGGAGAGTGCAGCTACTCTGCACTGTTGTCCGTCCACTGCTGCACTGTGCTAAGCCACAATTTGGCGCAGTGTGTCATCTGAATCTGGGCTTGTGATTTAGCTATTTCCAGACTAACTAAAAGCTGTAAGCAAGGTTCATCCCATAGTTCAGTCCTATAGCTTCTGGTTTGTCCAGAAGAGCTAAAGAACAAGCTCAGGTTTGGATGACAAGATAAGCCAAACCATAGTTTAGTGAAGCATAGCAGAAAGACCATGGAGAAGCAAAGTGTTGGTGTAATTTGGAAATATGGGTGAAATTGCACTAACTGCTTGGTCTGTGTCTCGTCTCCCATCTGTTAAAACAGGGGTAGCTAACCTATGACCCTCTGGACTTTGATGTACTCTAACTCCCATCAGCTCCAGCCAGCCCAGCCAACGGTCAGGGAGGATGGGATTTGGAGTTCAACTGTTAAGACATGGGTACAGCCCTGTTCACTCTGAAATCACCAAGAACAATGAACAATAGGCTGCTGGATTACATAGACCTCAGCCTGAACCAGCAAAGCAATTCTTGTATTTGTTTTCCACCAGCTCTTAAAATGGTCCCAATGCTGGGGAGGAGGCAAAGCACCAGTTGCAGTGGACTCACTTAAGCAGAGCCCTCCTTGCTGGATCAGGCCAAAGGCCCAACTAATCCTGCCTCCTGTCCTCCGTGGCAACTCAATGCCTGTGGGAAGCTCACATGCAGGATCTGAGTGCAGCTCTGCCTTGTGCTCTACGACAATGACTTAGGAGCCTATCCTCTATCCTCTTTACACTTGTGGTTTCTTTTTTATTCGTACCCGAGAAGAGTCATTCCCAGATTTAGACTCCGTTCCAGACACCAGGATCAGCCATCACCACCACTGCGGTGGAGTCCGTCTGAGCTCCGCTACAAAACAAAAATAAACAATAAGTTTTGGAAACTGAGTGACTTGAGCTGTACAGGCCCTCAGGTATCCTTTGCATCATTCTTTGTAATAATCCAGTGAAACGTGTCTTGCCACACCCCACCAACCCTTGCAAAACAAACATCTGTTTTGAGAGGCAGGAGTGTCCTGCTTAGATCTTCAGACCTCCAGCTGAATTGGCAGCCACTGAATTGCTCAGGCCTGTAAGCATTTGTTTTCACCTGCCAACTTCCTTTGTTTCTAATGCTCAACCTAAACAGGACATGGTTGGCAGTGAGGTAGAATAAACACAGCAAATTCGTTTCACTAAACTCGTTGCATGCTGCATGTGATAAGCTTTTTTAAAGGGGCATGCATGCACACGATTTACATAGTCTTTAATCAACAAAAACTTCTGATTTACATGAAACAATATAAAATAATTATTAAAAATACAGATAACTCTGAAAAGTTAAAAAACAACAAGCCGGCATATTTTTTAAAATAAAAAATATAACTAAATGAAATAAAACAATACGTATGTGTGAAGCACCCTAATTTGGAAATTAATGTTCAGCTACTCTGAGAACTATAGCTCTGAGCGGGGAACAAGGATCTCCTAACAACTCTTAGCACCCTTAACAAATTACAGATCCCAGGATTCTTTGAGGAAAGCCATGTTTAAAGTGGTATCATAGTGCTTTAACTGTATGGTGTGAAGGTGTGGCCACAGTCTCCCTCTTTCGACAGGTAGTCAGGTTGTGTATCCACAGCAGTGACCAGAGGAGGAATGACTGATGGGAGGAACACAGAGAGAAGAAACGCCACAGTGCATCTGCAGCAGCACAACCAGGCACCTTCATCTGCCCCACCTGCAACAAAACATGTCTCTCCCTTATCGGTCTCTATAAGCCACAGCAGGCGCTTCCAACAGTTTGACTTCACCCCCAAAGGCGCACTCCTCCATTGTCTCCCAAGACAGAGGGATGCCAACTCCCCCCTTCAAATGGGCAGTGGAAATAAGTCTCTTTTGTCTTTCAAAATGGCAGCAGAGTCATAGTGAAATCTGCCCTCTGTCTGAGTGTGCAGCTCCTTTCTGCCTGTGCCTGCCTTCTCTCTCCTCCCCTCTTTATGTAAACAGCAGGGAAGTCGCCATCTGGCACTGCCAATTGCTGCATAATTCTTTCCCCTTTTGTTAACAAGAGTGACCCTCTCACAGAGAGAGCGTCTGGACCAGAGAGACTCCTAGGAACCTGCAGCTTTGAGTTTATTTTTCCCTGGCACAGAGAAGGCTTTTCAGGGTCAGCATTCAGGCTGTTTCCACAGTTTATAGCTTTCCTGTGCAAGAAAGCACCCTCCACAGCTTCTTCCATGGGTGTTACCATCACAATAATCCTATGAAGCATGTTAGGCCGAGAAGTAATGGCCAATTGGCTCAAGTGTGTTTACATACATATATAATTTTATTTTTATGCTACTTTTCCTCAGATCAAACCATGCTCAAGATGGCTTGCAACATGAAAAAATACATAACTGCAACAAAAGCAACCCAACAATAAATAAAACATTAAAAAAGACACAACCACACTGCACAATTTCCACATAAATGGAAAGATCTAAAATAAAGATACAAAACTCAACCGTAACAACCCCCCTAAACTGCCAAATAACACCCCAGCCCAAGTGTCTGTTCAGCAGCTTTGGCTTTTGCAGTTGGAGTCAGTCCGGGCCCCGACCTTCCAGGCCAGGTGGGAAAAGGCCTGCAAGGCAGAGAGCAGGTCTTCCAGGACTCTCAGCCAACATGGGCTCTGGCCTCTTCAGCAGCCTCAACACTTGAGGTTTCACAATGTTTACATGTGATGTACACATGCTGGGAAACTGCAGCCAATTATACTTTCCCTATACAAGTATGTGGGACCTTCACACATTAAGAAGCACTAATAATTTTCACACATAGAAGCATCTTTGTGTAAAAAATAAAGGGGGTGCACACAGCAGCCTCTATTCTGATTTTAGGTGCATCCCGTTCTCCCTGCTTTACAGATCTGATCAAAACCAAACGCTCATAGGCATGGAGTAGAAAGCCACTTCCGGCCTGCCCAGGAGGTGGGGTTGCGGGCTTCGCGCCCACCCCCCACATGAGCGGGGGCTGGTTTCAGCCCCCGCGAGAGCAGGGGAATCCCGGCCGTGTCTGTGTTATTCTAAAGCACCAATGCTGCAGCAAGCAAAGGCTCCAGCAGCTCAGTCTGCTGCTTGTGGCTGGAAAGCCAGACAGGATGTTTGTGACTGTTGCCATGGAAACAAAGGGGCAGTCCATTCTGTACTGAGCACCGGATGTTAGCTCAGTGGGTGTATCATATGACCTGTACTGGAGGTACATGGGTGGAGTTTCTTCTTGCTGTTGTCGAGTGCAGACATGTTTCTCTGTACTGATATATAAGACAGAAATAAAAGATGTAAATAGTTTTCTGTCTGCTTCTTTCCCCTCCCTGGGGGACACCAAAGGGGAGAGAGGAAGAACGGTGTGTTCCTCTCACACATCTGAGAAGAATCGCCGAGACCTCGCCTGCTTATCAGCAGAGGGAGACGCGGGGAGGTCGACAGGAATATCTGCCGGTGCCTACGCTATGGCACATTCCTCTGACCGGGCAGAATTCCAACAGTCTGCCCCCCCAGCCAGCCAATCGGCTGGCTGGGGGGGTGTGCGTGACCTGCCCTATTTAGGGCCGACGCAGAGGGGGCTCGCCCTCTTTTCGCTGGCTAGCCCCCACGTGTGTGGGGGGGGGAGGAACGCCATCACCTCCCCCCAGTGAGCGAAGGGTGGTCCGTTAAAGGACTCCAGGGGGCGTGGCCCTGTCCGAAGCCTATGGAGGTGTGGGCCAAAGGCACGCCCCCGAGCGGTGACCCGGGGGAGCTCCTAGTCGACGTGCCTCGGCAGGAGACTCCCCCGATATAGTGTTAACCCTTCCCCGTGTCTCCAGCAAATGGGCTGGAGCCGGATAGTCGTTAGGACCAATGCCTAAGCCAATGCCTCTCATTCCTGAATTCAATAAAGTTGTGGCCTAATTCGCCCATTTAACCTTAAACTATGGTGTCTCGTGTCTTTATTTATCCTGGTGGGGGGCGGGAACTCGCCACGCAAAACAAGAGTTGGGATGTCTCTTATCTTTTTAGTCCAGGATATCAGGACTCCTGCCTCTTCCTGCTGAAGTAGACACAGTTTTGCCACATCATCAATATTCCTTTTCTTTGTCTTCCCTTGAACTCCCACTGAGCCTTCCTGTCAGACCTACCAGGGTTGGTGACACTTGCTAATTATGTTAATGAGAGATTTTTAAGAATGTAATTTCATTTCTTGGGAGCCCTGCACTCCTAGTCAGCTCAAATGAGAGTCTGGGGGGAATGTGCAAATATGCAGTTCTCCATCTGTGCTCCGAAGTTCTTGGAGGGGATTCCACAAGCACTGACCTTCTTTCTTCAGTCAGCCAAACAATATTACCGAATACCAATCTTCCTTCCCTGCAATATCCAGTCTGATTCAGAGCAATCTGTCTCCTACGTCCCTTCTCACAAAACAAATGCAGAGGCATCCCTCTGGCTCAGTTTTTCCTAAACTAAAACCTTGGTTACCTCAACAATGCAAACAGAAGAGCTCCATCAGGACTGGGGAAATCATCCAAAATGTTAAGTGCACAGACACTCACAAGGGGAACAGCACACTACTGTGCCAGGCTCAAAGATTCCTCTCAACAGTTTCCATTTATACTTCTTTTCCATTGGCTTTTCTCAAGGTCCTGCCTTTTATTCCCTCCTTCCAGTTCTCACATGAACTGATAAACAGTAGGCCACATTCACACCATAAAGGACTATGGTACCACCTTAAACAGGCATGGCTTCCCCCAAAGAATTCTGGGAACTGTAGTTTAAGGGTGCTGAGAGAGGTTAGGAGATTTTATTCCCCTCCCAGAGCTATGATTTCCAGAGTTCCTTAATATGAGGGATTGACTGTTAAACTACTCTGGAAACTGTAGCTGGGGGGGGGGGGGGAGGAGGAGGAGAGGAATTAAGAGTTCTCCTAACAACTCTCATCACCCTTAATAAACTACAGCTCCCAGAAGCCATGACTGCTTAAAGTGGCATCATAGTGCTTTGAATGTATTGTGCGAATGTGGCCAAAGTCACTTTGCACTGCATAGCTGTTCTGTTTCAGATACTACAATAAAGCAAACCACCAACACCAGAAAGGCCAACTTCCCTATACAGCCATACCTCAGGTTACAGCCACTTCAGGCTGCGTTTTTTTGGGTTACGGACCACCGAATCTTGGAAGTAGCAGAATGGGTTACTTCCGGGTTTCGGCAGCCGCGCATGCGCAGAAGTGCTAAATCTCGCTTTGCGCATGCACAAAAGTGCCAAATGGCAACCCGCGCAACCTGCACGGATCATGTTCGCAACCCAAGCATCCACTGTACCTGGAAACTGTTAAAGAAGCATTTCCTAAATAGCATGACAGATGTCATGAGATACTGGCCGCCTACTAACCTGTGCCAAATTTTACGCACGCTTAGCGTCCCAATTCTAAGTACAAACAGTACAGCTTATTTCCCAAGTGCTGTGTTTAGATTCAAGCAGTACGACAAATCAGCAAGACTCTGGTGCATGTAACCAGTGCACAATTGCAAAAATTAAGTATAACACACTAAGAACAGAAGGGAGCTAGTACCAGTTCAGAATTACTGCCCATTAACCATTTATTCTTCCCCTAGGTGTAAATGGTCATCAATCTGTATCACTATTCATTAAGCGTTTTAATGGGTATGTATGACATTTAGAACCCTATATGACTCACAGAAGGATGGCCTCCCCCCCCCCCCCCCAGGTTTGCAATATTTTTTGTTGGCAAGGCTGTTACTTTAAAGAGAGGGACCGACCTAGTAAAGCTGCCCTTCTACTACATCTGAAATTTGGTCCATCTAGCTTTTTACTGTCTACAGTGTAAACTCTACACCAACTGGAAAACAGCTCTCCATGGTGTCAAGCTGGATTTGCCAGGGATCAAATCTGGGATCTATTGCTTGCAAGGCACTCTCACTACAGCCTTTTCTTATATCACAGCCCTTATTAAATCTTAACTTTTAACTATGCATTTGTGTAGGTTATGTATCAACATCAATTCACTTCATTTTGGCAAAGCCCCCTCTTCATTTAGATCCTTGCAGATGCTGGTTTCTAGGAAACAGGTACTATGTCAGCAAATTGCTTCAGTCTGTAGCATTCAACCTTTATAATGGGACAAGCCAAAGTAGCTCGTACCACTTTAAAAAAACTCATGCTTTTATGAACAAAATAAGGTTGACAATATAATAATAATAATAATAATAATAAGAAGAAGAAGAAGAAGAAGAAGAATTTATTATTTATAAGAAGAAGAAGAAGAAGAAGAAGAAGAAGAAGAAGAAGAAGAAGAAGAAGAAGAAGAAGAATAATTTATTATTTATACCCCGCCCATCTGGCTGGGTTTCCCCAGCCACTCTACAAAGATTCTTCTTTGACAAACAACCTCAGGCAAACATTGCTTTAGACCAGAATCTGATCTATTCTGAGTGGAGGTAAATTTATTTTTCATCTCCAGCTGGGGGGGGGGGGATTGCAAATACCTATAATCAAACCTCCAAATGTGATTGTTAACATGCAGTCTGTCGTGGGTGTGCATCCTCCAAAAGCCACTTTAAAGTCTTCCTAGCACCAGACTCAACAAATAAACGATGACAGAAATAGGAAGATGTGACAAAAGCTAATTACAAGAAAACTCAAAAGAATATGCCCAAGCAAGTTGTATTGGCTTGTTTTCTTAATTCTATTCATAACCGTCCTCCCCTGCAATGAGACAGTATTAATGTAATTTGATGGCAGATCAAAGTCAGTTTAAATTAGGTTTTACAAGGGGAGTAGCACAAAAACTCAGAACAAATGTTATTTGATTTTTAGGAGCCCTAAATGTCAGTTATATGCTCAACTTCCTCCTCATGCTTTGGTTTTGTCATCTGAGCTCACCGCTCCTGCCATTCTGGTCGTTCGACATGCCTGAGTGGGAGGTCTCCATCTTGTAGCAATGCAGCGTGCGGCAGGGGGGTCATCTCGGATTAGCTGTTCTTTGCTGCCCAGAGCCAAATTGACAAATGAATGAAGCTCAGCCGTGTGCATGACTTGGGTTGCTGAGAGCGCAAGGTCAGTGGAGACCCCCAGGGAAAGAGGGAAGGGAAGCCTTTAGCTGGTTACACTGACTCAGCACCGCCGACAAATCGATAGCTAGCACTGCCTGGGAAAGATGTCTCAATAGAGGCTTCAGTGCTGAGCTCAGCACAAACATCAGGTCATGACATGCAGCAACTGGGGGAGGGGGAATAAAAGCAGCATTGACCTCCAGCACGCTTCACTTTCACTTGCCAAGAAAAGAACAAAGCGACCAGGTCTTGACTGGGTCAATAACCTTTGAGATTTCAAATGAGAGCAAAGGGAAATTGAAACGAGACAGGAAATGAACCACAAACAGTGACATATGATCTGGGCTCCATAACAAACCTGTGCTTCATAGAATCATAGAACTATGGAGTTGGAAGGTACCAGTGTTAGAAACTGAGGTTTTAGACATTTAATTTTGATGTTCCCTCTCTCCTCCTCCCTCCCCCCCCCCCAGCTTCTCCTTGCATAGGGCTGCTTTCCCCCCAGGTTCTGACATCCACAAAAATGCTTCTTGCACAACGACACAAAATGTGACTCACACTTACGAAAAGCCCTGTGTGACTATGGCTCTCCCCCCCCATTACAACTCACATGATTTTGAAAGGAATGTGCTCCCACCTGCATGCATTTCTGAGGAAACAGCCATGATTTATGCAAGGATGCACTCATCAGTACGGGCTCCCTTGGCAAACAATGTTCTGCAGCACCCCTGTGAGGCTCAGGAGCCCAGTTATGTCACCCCTTGCCTGCAGAGCTGGCAGCCTCTCACCCTTTTTCAAACACCCTCCCTTGTGGAGTGTTCCCTCAACTTCTTTTCCTCTCTCCTTGGGAGTCGTCTGGGCAGCTGCTGCTGCCACCCCTGGCCTCTGAGCTCCCCCGGCCCCAAAGAGAGGTGCCTCCTCACACTGCCCCACAGGAGCCTGGCATTTGTCTGTCCATTCCCAACAGCAAGGGCTGGCTGGCTGCACTCCCTTGCCAGCTTGCTTGCTTACTCCCGGGCTGCCTCAGCTCCTGGCAACCAGCAGCCCTTGGCCAGCCGCAGAGGCACCACTCGCCTGGGGAGCTTATAGCCAGGGCTGCTGAAATAAACAGTTGTGCAATCCTTTGGGCGGCAGAGACATGAGAGGGCATCAGAGGGGGGAGGGAAGGAAAGAGGGACAGATGCCAGTGTTGTCCAAGGCACCCCTGACCATCACTCAAGGCACCCCAGGGTGCCACGGCACACTGGTTGAAAACCACTGGGCTAGGCTACTGGAAACAGTACACAAAAACACTTTAGGACAAGGGACTCACAATCTTAACACTTGGGTGGACAGCTCCCAGGTCGACAAACCAGACTTGATCTGTTTTCTCTCATCAGTTCTCTCTTGCTCTTATTTGAGAATCCTTCCACTTTCTCATTCTCCCATAATAAATATTTACTTTCCCCTGAGAAACGTACTTATGGATGATATTGTACAAATAAGCAGTGCTGTTCCCCATAACATCTCTACAAAGAATCAAAGCCTAAGAAGGCATTGGCACCCATGGCATTTGGCCATTTGGGCACCCATGCCATAAGTGAAATTCTAAACATGAGATAAAGTTACAGTATGAACCTGCCCAGGCCCTGAGATCATCATCTGAGGCTCTTTTCTGTGCGCTACTTCCAAAGGAAGGTGGCAATGACAGACTAGGCCTTCTCTGAGGTAGCCCCCTCCCTAGGAAGAACCTTGCAATTATTTCAGCACCAGGCAAAGCTGGGGTTTTTTATTTATTTATTTCCCAGGCATTATTAATGTGATTTTATCATTCTATTTTTTACCCGGCTAAATTACCTTGAGAGGTTTTTTATTAGTAGCAAATGATACAGAAATGTAATAAATCTAACCCAGTACATACAAGGTCCCACCATCCCATGTTTTTTGGGCTTGTCTACAGAATGGGATAGTTGCCCTCTCTGTATGTTTATCAAGAACATCCTCTTTAATGCCGTGTCATGCTTGTGCAAAACACACAGAGGCTGGGCCTGGGATCATTGGCTTAGCTACACTTGAGTTGTGGTAGTGTGTGTACTTGCCTGGGGTGGACCTTGCTGGATGTTGAACGGCTGGCTCTGAACCTAAGAGAGGAATAATAAACATAACAAAAAATCATACCCAATAGCTTGCAAGTGATACAGAAGTACGAAAACGGGACATGAAACAAGATATTGTAGAATAATCTCTCATCTCTTTTCATATGGCACAGTCCAATTGCAAAAGGATTCGACACTCCAAAGGATCTCTGCCTATTTCTCTAATTTTTCCCATGTTTGTTTATGATACACCTATTTATGCATTAACACGCCCCAGCTAAGAGGGCAGTTTCTCCAAGAAAACAGCAGGTTCAGGCTCCTGTTTTTGTTTTGTTTTGAGGAGAAGAGCATCTTAGCAGAAGCACATTTAGCCCTGGTTGAATGAATTCCTGGCTGAGATCTCCTTATATCCACTGTGCAGCTTGGTTTTCTCACATTCCCAGCAGTAGCTTCCTCCCTGAAATTGCTCCAGAACACTTTAACCAAGCTAGCACTGAAGAGATCAGGAAGGGAGCATTTCAGCAAAGCACAGAATGTGAATTTATTTACTTGCTGCATTTATAACCTGCCTTTCCTTCCCCTAACCCCCCAAAACAAATAAAATGACATACAGTGGTACCTCAGGTTACATACGCTTCAGGTTACAGACTCCACTAACCCAGAAATAGTGCTTCAGGTTAAGAATTTTGCTTCAGGATGAGAACAGAAATCATGCTCTGGCAGCAGCAGGAGGCCCCATTAGCTAATGTGGTGCTTCAGGTTAAGAACAGTTTCAGGTTAAGTACGGACCTCCGGAACGAATTAAGTACTTAACCTGAGGTACCACTGTACATGGTTCTCCGCACCATCCTTTTATCCTTACACCAACCCTGTGAGGTAGGCCAGCCTGAGAGGTATTGACTAGCAAGCTCCAAGACAGTGTGGAGATTTGAACTCAGGTCTCCCTTGTCCCAACCACTGCACCACACTATGTGTGACTATGTGTACACACAAGACACAGGACCCCTTTACTTTCCTGTGCAAGTTTGTATTTAGATCTTGTTTTTTTTTTAATTAAAAAAAAGTAGTTGGCTAGGAACTAAGTGATATTCACCAGGCTATACATTTCTCTTGGAATAATTAGCAGTCAATTAGTCCTAATTGTTTATGTGGGACGTAAATGAGCTCAGCAGCTGTAGTTAGCATCCATATAATAGTAATGAACAATTTAAAAAACCCTACTGCTCAAACTGCAACTGCCCATTTTCATTTAATTAGAGCATGATTACTGGAGATCCATGTGGGTGCAATCGCAGGGGAAGCTGGGCTGAAAGGATAACTTTAAAGATCCTCTGGTCCATTACCCCGGGGAAGAGAATTTGTACCCACAAGGATCGTCCACTTTTTCAGGCCCATGGGCACATCTGCAAAATGGGGCAACTCCCGTGGTATCACAGACCTACCAGAGCCACACACACACTTGCCCTGCAACTATGCACACACATGCACTCTCTTTCCCTCCTTCCTGCCAGCATTTAGGCCTGGCATTTCTCTTTTTTCCAGTTCAAGGGGGCAGATGAGCTTCCTCAAAAGTACAGCTGAGCAGACAAGACTTTACCTTCTCAATTTCTAATTTCAGCAGGGGACTGAGGCAGGAATGGGACTCTATGGGAGCCAGGGGTGCTTCTATGGGTGCAGGTGCAAACCCAGCTCCTGCACTGGTGACTGACGATATACCGCGGCCTGCAAATGTTTTCCTGCCATTCTGAAATGTTTTTAGAGTTAAGAAGTCGTTGAACTTCCCTTGGTAACTCCAAACCCCATGCAACCCCGTATTTTGGCCTTCAGTGTTCTTGGTGCTCAAATCCAGGTCCTTCTGAGGAATAGCCATAGGAAGACACCAACATCTTCTTCGTTTGCTTGTCCACTCACAGAGGCGTTTGCCGGGCCCTCGTTGGAAGCGTTAATGCTGGACTAAATGGAGATTTGGACTCATCTAGCAAGAGCTGTGTTCTTCAGGGAGCGCCTAGACTACACTCCATTAGGCCGACTCCAGGACTGAGGGAGTCCTCAGCTAGTTGCCTCTCTGTGAGCTCCTTCTTTGCATGGGGGTCTCCCATTTTTATTTTGGAGGAGGGAGGAGGTTCCTTTAGTATAGGAAAGCAGTGGGATGTTTTTCTTCAGAACTGAAAGCATCAAGACAGCTCCTCTTGGAGCAGGCATGGCCAAACGTGGCCCTCCAGATGTTTTGGGACTACAATTTCCATCATCTCTGACCACTGGTCCTGTTAGCTAGGGATGATGGGAGTTGTAGTCCCAAAACAGCTGGAGGGCCAAGTTTGGCCATGCCTGTGACTTGGAGCAACCAACATTGTCCGCTAGGTTGTAAGTTGCTTTGATTTGCCTCGGGCAAGATAAAGTGACTATCAAATTCTATAAATAAATGAATAATAAGCTGCATTTGTACCAGAAGATTGCTCCTCCTACCTCACTACACACTAACTGGCAGCAGCCCTTCCCACCACTAAAACATGGTAATTTTCAAATCAAAGAGCAACAACACTATGTTTACAGGCCCGCCCCCCAAAAAGCATAATTTACAAATTCTCCTAACTTTGGCTACCTTTTAACAACTAATCAGCAGTTTAAAACAGCAACAACTAAACACTTGTGTATTTGAGGATCACTCTGTAGGATTAGTATATGTTCTCCTAAGCACACAAAATCATCAGCTCTTTCCAGAGAACACACATTTTACTTTTTTATGAGTTGCAATTTGCTCTTTCCCCACTGAGGTGGACCTGAAGCGCCTGACCACACATGAAACCAGAAAACACACCAAATCATAAAACTAAATTACAAGGGAAATTAAAAAAACACAACCCAAAATACATTCTGCTGCCAAGCCCAAAATTCCCCAGGATGCTGCTTCTCCACCATTAAGCTCCCATGCACCTCACTCCATGCACCATCATTAGAGGGGAAAGGCCGTAACCCAGTGGTAGAACCCATGCTTTGCATTAGAAGACGACAGGTACAATCCCAGTCGTTCCTAGGTAAGGCTAGCAAGGGCCCTTGTCTGGAGAACTCCTGCCAATCAGCCTAGGCACTTCTGAGCTAAGATGGGTCAGTGGTCTGACTTCGCGTAAGCCAGCTTCGGATATTACTAAAGGTGGAGCGTGTCAGCTTTTCAACGTAATGGGTGCTGCCTCATTACAAGGCTGAAAGGCGCATCAAAATCCTCAGTTGTCTAAACTGCGTGAAACACCCGGAGCCAAACTAAACGTGAGACTTCAGTATAAACAAAACAATGGAGTTTTAAGAGACGGCTAGGCACTCGGAAGCTTAAACCTCACTCGCAAAAAAGAAAAGCTTATTAAAATTGCTACATACCTGGGGAAAACTGCCAGACAGGCTTAGACACAGATAACAATGCCACTGGGATTAACCGGGTGGGGGAAAGGGAATGCTTGGATCCTGGTTCGCACAAGGCTTTGTCTCTCAGTTGGTCCTGACGAAGTTCCCAGAATCAGCCATGGAGTCTGGATTCTTGCTATGAAGCAGCGGCGGTGGTGGCGGCGGCAGCTGTGCCCTAAGCCCCCTGGAGACACAAGAGGGAAGCTGCTGTCAGTACATCTGAGGCCTCTACAGTTGTATACGCAGCTTATGATGCATGAAGAATTGGCATCCTTCCCCAGCCCTTTCCTTTTAGGGCTCTGGAAACAAACCCTGCGTTGGTTGGCGGAGGAAAGAGGTAGGATGGGTCAAGCTCAGCTGCCAGAAGAGGGTTTCTAATTAACAACGCAGCACAACCCCGCTCCAGGAAGCAGAGACCCCCAAAAGAAACCCCCGGAGAAGAATCAGCATCCTCCGTCACTTCAGATGGGCTTCTGCCATCGGAAAACAGTTCTCTCCCAGCTTTGCCATTTATACACCACACTTAGCTGGAGCACAGCTCCCGGCACTTAGAATCAGCCAGGGAGTGTGTGGGAGGGCTCTTGCACACACAGACACGCCAGGCACATACACACAGAGTTCCCCCACCCCTCCATCCCCCTGTCACTGCAGTAATTCATCAATTTCATCTGATTCAGCACTTGCCGTTCAGTTATTCCTGGAGTGGGAAGGCTGTCGGCTACAGCTAGGTCACAATTTGCAAGCGGGGGGGGGGGGGCAGAGGTGGGCCTTATAAGTTGCCTGGTGCCTCTGCCCCCAGGGACCATCAAGTGTCACAACCAGAGATGTATTACCAGTCCAAAAACCTGGCAGGCATTTGTCCTGCTGCGCTGCATCCAGCCTATTCGGATTCTTCAGAGAAATTATTATCTTTCATACAGCAACTAAGAGGGGAGAGATAGAAGCCTGGGTGGAGACCTGGCGGCGAAATCCACCTCGTTTCTGATCTCAGTTTAGCACCACCTTCCCCAACCTGATGTATTCCAAACATTTTGGGCTACAACTCTCACCGTCCCTGACCACTGGCCATGCTGGCTGGTGCTGATGGGAACTGTAGTACAAAGCATAAGAGCTGTCTTGTTGGATTAGACCACGGTTCCCCAAACTTGCATCTCCAGCTGTTTTTAGACTACAATTCCTGCCATCCCTGATCACTGGTCCTGCTGGCTAGGGATGGTGGGAGTTGTAGAATCATAGAATCATAGAATCATAGAGTTGGAAGAGACCACAAGGGCCATCGAGTCCAACCCCCTGCCAAGCAGGAAACACCATCAGAGCACTCCTGACATATGGTTGTCAAGCCTCTGCTTAAAGACCTCCAAAGAAGGAGACTCCACCACACTCCTTGGCAGCAAATTCCACTGTCAAACAGCTCTTACTGTCAGGAAGTTCTTCCTTGTAGTCCAAAACCAGCTGGAGACCCAAGTTTGGGAAACCCTGCATTAGACCAAAGGCCCGTCTAGTCTATCCTGGTCTCAGAATGGTCAACCAGATGCCCATAAGAAGCCTGCAACCAGGACCTGAGCACAGCAACACTCTCCCCACTTGTGATCCCAAACAACTGGTATACAGAGGTATGCTGTCTCAGGGAGTGGAGGCACAAAATAGCCTTATAACCTCAATGAATATGTCTCACAGCCTTTTAAAGCAACCTACGTTGGTGGCTATCATTGCCATCTTATGGTAGTAAATTCCACAATTAAACAATGCACTGTTTCCTTTGGTCTGTCATGCATATTCCAACACTCAACTTCACTGGACGGCCCTGAGTGATATGAGAGAGGAAGAAAAACCTTTTTTCTATCTGTTTTCTCTGCACCATCTTCCACACCTCTACTGAAGCTTGCTCCGGAGCCTTGACCATTTGGGGGGCCCTTTCCTGATCCTTCCTCAACTTTACCGCGTCCTTTTTGAGGTACGGCAACCACAACTGTACATGGTCAAATCAGATTTGCATAATAACAGTGTGGCATCATGTTGTTTAGCCCAAGCATCTCATTAATCAAGCTAGGGATGAATACAGTGATTACACAATGAATTTAATCGGCTGCCTATTAAAGACTACATGACGAGGTCCCAATCTTTCCTCCAAGGCACTTCTAGGATTGCTCACCCAATCCTGATTCAGATATTATTTCCCCGGTTGCCTCCTTGGAATAATTATCCTTGTCAATGCAAATAAGGGCATTTCAACCTCACACCTTTCTTGAGTAACTTGGGTCATCATTCATGGGCTGCTGCCTTTCTCTATGGAGCTGTGAGCACCGCCATCCCAGAGTAAACAAGCCTGTTTGTTCCTGCTCACCTATCCCAACAGGAGGAAAGTTCACAAGCCTTTTATTTTAAAGAGTCAAAATGCTTCCGCCTCTTTTCTTTGGCCAGGGCTTAAGAGAATGCAGTCTCTAAGGCTCAAATTAGAGGCTGATTCACACTTCACAACAGCAGGTACATTTGCTGCATTTACACCAAGGATGCCAGTTTGAGTTCACTCTAAGCGTGCTCCTTTGCATCAGAATGCTGGTGAGCTTTTCATTCAAAGAAAAGAAATAATTGGGAACACACTGAGAGGAAGAATCAGGAGCAGGGGAAAGCCAGGCATGAGCTGCCCAGAACAGCCCAAGGGGCCAACCTCCAAGACCTTGTGGGTCAATCAGGCCACAGGCCAAAGGTTCCCCATCCCACTTTAGTATTTAAAAGCAGCTGGATAGCTCAGTTGGCTAGAGCGTGGTACTGATAAAGTCAAGGTTGCTGGTTCAATCCCTGCAAGGGACAGCTGTATATTCCTGCACTGCAAGGGGTTGGACGAGATGACCTCAAAGAAAATCTCATGGGCTGGGCAAAACGAAACATTCATTTTGCAGAAGAACAATGGTCGAGAGTCAGAAACATGTCCCCAGATGGGAAAACGCTTACACAGAATCCAAAATAAATGCAACACAGAGGGAAAAACAAGCAGGCACCCCCCCCAAACAACGACAAAAAGTCAATTGCAAAAATAAACAATTGGAAGGGACAGGGGACCTTGACAATCACCATGGGATGTGCCCAAGGATGTTGTGCTGCCTTCAGGTGGTTTGTTGGACTTCTGCCCGAAGCCTTTCACTAGGCAGGACCATAGAGGACAGCCATCTGCCCCATGCCTCTTAGAAACCCCTCCTCCCCGTTTGTTGGTTTTGTTTATTAATAGCCTCCTGTGTATGCACTGTACCTTGACAACAGTAATGCCTAGTACAACTGCTGCATGATACATCAGCAAAGCACCAAGCAAACATTAACTAATTAGATGGCAAGCTCCCCATGGCAGGGTCCTGGCACTGTTCTGCCTATGACTTCACAACTTAATCCTCCGACTATTGCAGAGATGCAGAGTTTCTCTTTTGCAGCATCACGGAGTCTGGCACCCCCCAGAAGTAGCACCCAAATTAATTAGCAATTGATACAGAATGTTTGCACTGCCCTCCCCAAAGCCAAGGCCCTTCCTCCTTCCCTGCTGGCAATGTTATTGCTAAAGTCCTAAGCACATTAAAAAGAGCCCCTCTGGGTGAAACCAAAGGCCAATCTAGCCCAGCGCTCTGTTCTTACAGCAGCCAACCAGATGTGCATGGGAAGCCCACAAACAAGCAGGACGTGAATGCAGCAACACTTGTCCAAGTCCTATCTCTGACACTAGATAACAAAACGAGTAGCCACTGAGAGCTTTATCCTCTACGTCAGTGCTTTTCAACCAGTGTGCTGGGGCACTCTGGGGTGCCTTGAATGATGGTCAGGAATGCTGTGGGCAACACTGGTTTCTGTCCGTATTTCCTTCCTTCCCTTCTCCTCTTGTGTCTCTGCCTCCCGAATGCTTGCACAGCTGTTTGCTGCAGCAGACCTAGCTACAAGCTCCCAAGGTGAATGGTGCCTCTGGGGCTAGCCAGGGGGTGCTTCCCAGGCCCCTTTGGGGCAGTGTGAGCAGCCACCTCTCTTTGGGGCAGGGGGGGGCAGCTCAGAGAACAGGGGTGGCATGTGTGGCTATCCAGAGGACTCCCAAGGAGAGGGGAGAGGAGAGGAGGTTGAGGAGCACACTCCACATGGGACGGGTATGGGGCTGCCAGCTCTGCATAACCTGAGCCCCACAGGGGTGCCGTAGAAAGAATGCAGTTGGTCAAGGGAGCCGTGGACCCAAAAAAGTTGAAAACCCCTGCTCTCTAATCCCCCTTTGAATGTTGTCCAAGATGGTTGATATCACTACATCTTGAGGTATTGAATCCCATAGTTTTAGTGTGTGCTGCATGACAAAGAATCTCTTATTTCTACCTTGAACCTTTCAGCATCACTGGGGTTTGGAATTTATGAGGAAGAAAAACTTCTCTCCATCTACAGATCCCGCCTTGTCACCTTTCTGTATAAACTAAAGAGCCGCCAATGCTGTAACCATTCCTGAAAGAAGAGTGGTCCCAGCCTGCTGGTTATTTTGATTGCCCTTAAACCCCCCCCCCCAAAAAAAAACCCACCCACCACCTTTTTCCAGTTCCACAATATCTTTTTGAGGCGCAGTAGCCAGAACTGTACTCAGTACAACAGGTGTGATTGTATCATAAAATGGTACAAAGGTAATGAAATATTGGCTGTTTTATTTTCAAACCCTTTCTTAATGATCCTCAACATGAAATTTATTCTTTTCACAGCTGTCCCACACTGCATTAACCTTTTCATTAAGCTACCATCCTCCACAATTCCAAGATCGCTTTATTCACCAGTCACCCTCAACCTCAGCCCTCCAGATGTTTTTGACCTACAACTCCCATGATCCCTAGCTAGCAGGACCAGTGGGCAGGGATGATGGGAATTGTAGTCTCAAAAACATCTGGAGGTAGAGGAAGCCTGGTCTAAGAGTTAAAATCTCATGTCCTGCAAGCTATGCCCAGCTTACAAGAGCAGAAAGAGTTAAACTCAAGGCTTTTCTTTCAGCTAAAACTCAGTTCCGGCACCTCTCAGGTGGGCGCCATTGCCATTCTAAGAGAACGAGGGAGGTGTTCATGGTGAGTTCCGTCACCTCTTTTTCTAGAAAAATAGCACTGGTTAAACTTCTACCCCACTTCCCATCACAGTAGTGTTTGAAACTCCCATTGTTCTAGGCACGTTTTGCGACAGGGAATTTCATTAGCACAGGCGGTTTCTGAGCTCTGGGCGCAGCGCTGCGCCTAAGATTTCAGGTTAAAGCTGCAGTGCACCCCCCCCTTCCAGCCACTCTCTGAAGATTGGAGAAGATTGGATAAGAATATTAGGGGGGTGGGCAGGGGAAGCATGGCTTTGTTTTTTGCAAGCATCAGATGAGGATGAAAAATGAACATAAGATTTCAGCTGCAGTTCATTCATTCATTTTCAGCTTTGTATTCTTGTTATAAAAAAGTGCACCTAGACATTCCGTTGTTGCGCCTATAACCTGGGTTAAGGTGCCATTTAGCTCCTAGCTTTCATATCTCTGTTTCTAACACTGCCCCACTGCATCCTGGACTGGAAGATCCAAGGTTGCTAGTAACTCTTCTTGCGACCCAAATACCTTTTCTTTCTCTTGGATCCCCGCAAATCGCATTGTGGTACACAGTGTTATAAGAAAGACAGACTACCATCCTTGCTGAAGTAGCCAACGTCAACCATCACACTGCAATCCTGATGCGTACCAGAACAAGGAGGAACAAACATCACGGGGCAGAGGGCATGAATGCAGACACCCGCTCTTTCCAACGGGGTGTATAGAAGAAGGGATTTGCTAGGGGCTTTGTCAAAGGCAGGGCAGGAGGTATGAAATCTCTGCTAAAAGGGTAGGCACGGCAATTCAGATCTCCACATGTTGCTTATGGGAGCAACAATTGGCCTTCAGCAACGCTGCTTCCCAGCAGCTGACGTAGAGAGGCTTATTGTCTCTCTTTTTGCGTGGGCGGGTATGGGCTGACTAAGAAGCGCCAGGCAGAATGTCTTGCCATTCCCAGCTTCACTCTAGCATGTACAAAGGCAGCTGGGCTTTAAAACATCCAGGCAACAAAAACATCCCTTTTCAGAGAGATTTGGGGGAGGTGACGCACATCCCACAATCCCTCACCTATGTGCCTGTGAAAGGCATTGGAAATGAGCACCAAAGCTGCGGATACCTTTCGGAGAGCACTAACCCACATAGGTAAAGGTAAGGAAAAGGACCCCTGGACGATAAAGTCCAGTCAAAGGAGACTATGGGGTGTGGCGCTCACCTCGCTTTTCAGGCCAAGGAAGCCAGCGTTTGTCTGCAGACAGCTTTCCAGGCCATGTGGCCGGCATGACTAAACTGCTTCTGGCACAATGGGACACTGTGATGAGTGCCAGAGTGCACAGAAACGCCGCTTACCTTCCTGCCACAACAGTACCTATTTATCTACTTGCACTGGTGTGCTTTTGAACTGCTAGGTTGGCAGAAGCAGGGACAGAGCAATGGGCACTCACCGCCATCAAGCGGATTCAACCTTCCGATCGGCAAGCCCAAGAGGCTTGGTGGTTTAAAACCACAGCACCACCTCTCCACATACCACTAATCCACATACCAGGAACACTGCAATACTAAATGAAACAGGTATGTGCTAAAAGCTTAGGCTTAAAAACAAAATGCCCACAAATTGGGGTGGGTGGGTTAATACTAAAAAGTATGGAGGTGATCCAATTATGTGTGCACATTCAGAGTTGCTTCATTCTTTAAGCGGGGATAATCACAACCTCATAAGAGAATGGATGCAACAGCATATGTGTGGATAAAGGATGCATACAGCCTAGAAACTTTACCCGCCCACATTATACTGGGCTGGTCCAAGACATTTTGCTACCCAAAGCAAAGCAAAGGACAAGATGGCACTTTCCCCTCCACTTCTTATAGAGAAGTCAACTGAACTAGCTGTTAAATCTTATATCAACACCACTGGTGGGAAACTTTCTCTACTGCACCTGAGGACAGCTTAGGAAGGAAGTGTTCCTGGGGGCTATTTAGGGAGCACAGGGCAGAGTAACTTAGGGACTGTGGGGGCATGGCGCTGGCTGGGGCTGCTTCCAGCATCTGCCGCCTGAGGCAGCTGTCTCAGCCTGCAAAGTGGTGGGGCCAGCCCCGTCGCTAGTTCACGAAGTGTACTAGAATCTAGAGCAGGGCTGAGGAACCTCTGTCATTGGACTACAACTCCTTTCAGCTCCCAGTCAGCATGGCAAATGGCGGTAGATGATGGGAGTTGTAGTCCAGCAACATCTGGAGAGCCACAAGTTTCCCAGCCCAGATTTAGAAGGATCAGGGCAGATATCAGTGACTGCAGCAGAAAACCCTCTCACTGGTTGATTGGGCCACCTCTTTGTGATGTGTTCCTTCCCACTTTGGGTTCATCCAGAGGAGGAGATAGCTGGAATGAGACATGACTCCTGGGGAACGGAGTTTGAACACCAGGGCATCACCCCCACTAAGAATATCCTGCCCTGGTAATATGTCTGCTGCTGCTGCTGCTCACCTAAGGGCCAATTCAAATTTAACATTTTGCCGCACTAAAGAACATCAGTGGGAAGACGATTTGCTGGAATGCAAAACTCTTGTTGATTTTTGTAGTCAATATTCACAGCCTGGATATTCTGATCACAGTCTGTTTTGCAAAATTCAACAGAAATCGGTGTTACAATACTATTGTTCACATGCATTCCTCCACAAGCTTCCCTTCTCTGCAAACCGCACCCCCCACCCCGCAACGTCTGCCTCTTACTGTTGTGCTTGCAGCTTTGTTGTTTCTTCTCCAAGGGGAATATGCAGCGCTCAGGTTTATTAGGCATCAACAATTTCCCAGCAGTATCAGCAGGAGCTGAAAGCAACAGTCAGGACTGAGCTTTGAGGCTTTTTGCACTGAGATCAGCCTTCCTGATGTTTATTAATGGATGGCGCTCAGCAGATGGGCTAAGGCACCTGAAGAAGCTCAAACAGTGCCTTCCCAAGGCAGGAATATTGTTGAAGAGCATCTCTGGACCTTTCTGGATGAGTATTATAAAAACTGCAGCAACGTAATAGCAGTGCAGAACCCAGATAATGTTCTCCAAAATTTGCCCATCTGATATGAGAAGAACCACATATCCTTACTCCAGCTGGTGCTTTGGCTGCAGGGAAACTGCATTTGCCAAGACACAGCTGGATAAATTTGTCCCCTGCTAATTCCATGGTTGCAATTGCGACGGTTGTGTGGAGTAAAGTATGGACATACAGATATTGCTTTCTCCTTTCCTTCTGCCCGAGGTGAAGCTGTAAATCACTCCCAGACCCCAAACCTAGTCATTTATTTATGGAAGTCATGTATGTATGTATGTTAATCACATTTATATCCCACTTTTCCTCCAAGGTGCTCAAAGTGGCATACATAATTCTCCTCACAACAACCAACCAACCCTGTGAGATAAGTTAGACAGAGATGTAGAGTGATTGGCCCAAGATCTCCCACTGAGTTTCATAGAAGAGTGGGGATTTCAACCCTGGGCTACTGCGTCCCAGTCCAACACCCAGGCATGTCCAAAGTCCATTTCGGGGGCCTAATCCGGCCCGCGGGTCAATTTAATCTGGCCCCCATGGCAGCACATGTCCTGGGATAAAATCACCCAAAAAGCTCAATAACTCTGGGGTCAAATTGCAAAAAAACCTCACCAACTTCAATCCTAAAAAAAGCTCACCAACTTTGGTCGGCCCTCGCGCATGTTCACTTCATCAAATCTGGCCCTCTTTGAAAAAAGTTTGGGTACTCCTGCTCTAACCACTACACCACACTGGTTCTTAGGGAGAGTGCAACTCCCTCCACAACAAGCTCAGATGAGGTGGTTATGAAGGGATCTGACCAGTTCTAGACAGAATCACATTCCCTGTCAAGGTTCAGGGGTGCAGCTTTGGGCTGTGCACTGATAAGCCTTGCCCGATGGCTGCTCAGACATCTTCTGTGCCTTTTAGCATCTTTCACCATCTTTGGTTGCCAATGTATAAAGATATTCCTCAGAGGCCCCATTGCTGGGTTGCCACCACCATCAGAAGTGAGATGGTGGTAACAAAGGAAGGTTCTCTCTGTCGTGGCGCTTGGATGATGCAAGGCCTTCCCCCTGCACACTTCCTCAGTGCCTTCCTAGATGGTCCTTCAGAGCCATGTAGAAACACAGCTAGATATTCACACATTTAACGGAGTCTAGGATCTTTTAAGATGTGTCCCCGGCACATTTTAATCTCTGGTGCATGCTGATGATCTTTTGCTCTTATTATTCTCTTGGTATTATTATTATTATTATTATTATTATTATTATTATTATTATTATTATTGCTTCTGCGACTATTTTTTTATATTTAAAAAATCATTTTCACTTCTGCTCTGTCTTGTTTTAGTTTTCTTGGTTTTATGGATTAAAAAAACCTGTTGCAACCCATCTCTGGAACTAAGGTGGAGAGGGATACGATTTTTCCCCCTTAAATAAATAATAGAACTGGAGAAATGGAGGGGTCTTGGAGGTCATTGGGTCCAACTTCCTGCTCTGTTCTCCTGTAAGTGGGAGGCAGCAGAAGGGCTTGGGGGGAGCCCCCCCATCTCCCCCCCCACACTTAAAAGAGAAGGCTGATGAGCAGAGATTTAATCCTGCTGCCTAGGCTGCCCAATCCTGTTCCTTGCTGGGAACAGGGTAGCCCAGCCAACCCTGCGCTCCCGCCCACCAGTTGACATCACCAGTCATGTCATCTGATGCGGACTGGCAGGATGCTGTTGAGCATGCACGGGGAGGAAGGGGAGCTGGAGTCTAACTTGGGAGAGGGGGGCAGGGTTTGGGGGGACCTGTGCCAACCAGGAGGCAAGAATCAGAGGCAGGGGAAGCTTCAGAGCTGGAGGAAGAGGCAGACCAGGCAAGTGAAGAGCCGGGTGCTGCTAACCTACCCTCTCTCCTGCACCACTGTCTCCTAGAACCAAGAGAGGACTAAAGAGGGAAGATCAGAGGCAGCTGCCACGCAGGCATAGTCTCCAGCTACGCACGCACAGCCCATCACGGGAAGGTACATATACTGGTGGAGGGAGGCTGGTCCCCAGTTGCTGCAACTGTTCCATAGAATGCAGACCTGGAAAAACAGCTGCTTAGATGCTAGATTGGTGTGCTTCAGTATCCAGAGCTGTAGAAGCAAGTGTTATCTTTGACAACATAGAGTGAATCCTCTGCTGTGTGCGTTCCTTTGGCTGCAAGCGCCCTTGACAGGCAGGTGGCTGTGGTTTTCAAGAAACAGCCTGGTGGGCCAAGACAGTCATGCAGGCCAGAGGCTCCCCACCCCTTCCCTACATGAACATATAAACAGTATCCATTCAGAGCTGTCCATGCAACCAAGTACCCTGCCAGCAAAGTCCCACTCAGAGTAGACCCACGGAAATTAATGCACCTAGGTTAGTCAAGTTTATTAACTTCAATGGGTCTACTCTGAGTAAGCTTAGGAATGAAAGCACCTGTAATCTTCACCCAGTACATTTCCAGACCTACCTGGGTCATTTCTAAAGCAACTTCTGGTTGGGGTGACATAACTAATGCAGACCAAGAGGTGGAGTCCCGCACTGTCTGGGCTGCTTTTGCCAACTCATGAGAGTGGACCTTGCAATGTAATGTGTGGCTCGCTTCCAGGTAGGCTGGCACAGCCCCAAGGCATTCCAGCATCTCTTGCCCTAATGCAATTGCAGAGGGCCGCAGTAATAAAGCAGCACTTAAGGTCTTCAAAGTCTTAGCTTACCGTCCATTTCACTGTCCCATCTCTCGTGCAGAGGGCAGAAAAGCCGTTCCTTACAGCAATGCTCCATGCAGCGGGGTGACATGTAAATGCCCACAGTTTACATGGAGATCACTCACTCAACAGACTCCTGCCTATCGGTAAGGAGTTTACCTGCCCCCACACAGGGAGGTCTAACCTGCAGCAGGTAGCACCAGCATCTGGTTACATGGGCAGGTTGGGGCCCGTGGCCTAGAAATTGGTCCATGCTCCACCAGCCACTCTCCCATCACCAGCGATGGCTTTGTGGATTTGTGCAATGGGTTCAATTAACAGTTTCTTCTTTGCCTGCAATAACTAGCATGCATTTGACAAATCCCAACTCTCCCTTCTTTGTGCCCGCAATGTTGCAGCTCCAGCAAAAGCAGCCAACGCCTTCGCAAACAGAAATGCAAGATCCCTGGGAAAGAGACATCTCACTGCATGTATGACTGATCCATCGCACAGTGGAAGTAAGACGCTCGCATAAGCAAGACTGGGAAGTGATCAGGTAGTAGCTGCTGTAAAGGGCAAAGTTAGCCAACTTTTCTCTCCCGGGGAGCAACAAAGCAAGGCTCTGCATTTTCACAGCTACTGCCATTCTAAGAGCAGTGCGAGATCAACAGGGGGGAAAGCAGACTCAAAAGAGGTGGCAAGGGATGGAAGAGGAATTCCATTCTATTTGCATACAGGGAGAAGGCCACACACAGATTGAGCCAATCCTGTGCTGACCTCCATTAATTGGGCAACCTCCACATTCGGCAAAAGATTCCTGCACTAAAGGGGGTTGGGCTAGATGACCCTTGAGAGTCCCTTCCGACTCTATGGTTCTATAATCCAACTGGCAGGTGGTTACGAAAGCTAGCACACCAAAAGCTGGTAGTTCCAAATCTGGTGGTGCCCCGGAGGTGTTGGACAGACTCTCTTGCATCTCCTGGGGAAAACATTTTTTCCTTACACTGGTGCTAGATCATGAAGGAAACAGAGGCCGGCCTGCAGCCATTGAGCCCCACATGGCTGGGGGCCTAATTCCACAGAGAGAGAAGAGCCTGTAGAACAGGGGTGGCAAGCTTTTTCAGTCCAACAACCACCTTCCCCTGAGTGCTACCTTCAGAGGCCTGCAGCTGCATGCTAGTGGTGGCTTGGGCAACAGGAGTGATTCTTATATTTGTACAGTATCTGCAGTCCAGCCCTGCAAAAGTCAGAGGTTTCTACATGTACATCTTTCCATCCAAGCAAGGAAGAGGCCTTGGTATGGGTTCAAGGGCACATTCCAGCCAGAGGAAAAAACCGAAGGAGGGTGTTGAGCAGAGCCTGTAAGGGGTGTGGTCTGGGGAAGGTTCTGAGGGCCAGACTGAGAGGTCGAGGTCATCATCATCATCATCATCATCATTTTATTTGTATGCCGGCTTTCCATAGTTAAAACAATGCTCAAAGCAGCTTACAATATAACAATATTTACATATTTACAGGATAAAGGCAGTGGCGTAGTGTGGGGGGTGCAGGGGGGGCCGGCCGCACCGGGCGCAACATCTGGGGTTAGGGCAAATCCATGGGTTAGGGGGCGCAAATCCACAGGTTAGGGGGCGCAAATCCACGGGTTAGGGGGCGCAAATTACTTGCCTTGCCCCTGGTGCTGACAACCCACGCTACGCCGCTGGATAAAGGAAGTCTTTTATTTGGTTGTTTGTATTGTTGTATTGTTTCCCCAGAGTGGCTGGGGAAACTCAGCCAGATGGGTGGGTTAATAATAATAATAATAATAATAATAATAATAATAATAATAATAATGTTATGCTCACTATGTTATGTTCACGTTTAATGAGGGTGGATTTCTGTATTGGGAGGGGGGGGTTATGTTATGTTGTAAATAAAATTCCAATAAAAATATTTTGAAAACAAACAAACAATATTTACATAATTACAGTGGTACCTCAGGTTACATACGCTTCAAGTTACATACTCCGCTAACCCAGAAATATTACCTCGGGTTAAGAACTTTGCTTCAGGATAAGAACAGAAATCGTGCTCCGGCTGTGCAGCGGCAGCAGGAGGCCCATTAGCTAAAGTGTTCCTTCAGGTTAAGAACAGTTTCAGGTTAAGAACAGACCTCCGGAACGAATTAAGTACTTAACGCGAGGTACCACTGTACCAACATAACAAAAGTCATAAGCAATAAATAAAACACATCAAAAAGTACACAACCAAATGGAAAACGATTTCCACATAAATCATAAAATCTAAAACTAGGAATACAGCATTAATACCAATCACAATTTAAAATGACATAGATAAAAAATAAAAGCAAATTAAAAAACAAAAATGGAGCCCTCTCTGCCCAGCAACAGCGGCAGCCGTCCTTTATGGAGCCTGTCAGGCCCCGCCCCAAGCCAGGTGGAGAGAAGCAGGTCAGTCCTCCCCTAGGTCTGGGGTCTGCATTTGAGGTTCTCCACCCCTGTGCTAGAGGTTCAGTGCCTATTTAAGCAAATGCCTTTTAAAAGTAAAACAGAGCACCCTGATTGCCAAGAGGGCATTTAACTGAAACATGCCTTTTTCTGCACCCTTTCCCCCCTAGTAGCTCCACCTTCCCTGCAGAGCCTTGAAATGCTTCCAGGCGCTCTGGGATTCTTCTTGCCCATAAAAGCAAGCTATATTTTGAGCAGGCATCTGGCAACTCTCCTTTTTTGGAGACTGACAAGAGGCAACTCAGCTGAGCCCCAATCCTTTGTTTTGCATAGATGGTTCCATCTCACACAGCTTCCAGGAAAAGCAAAAAAAGGATTTAAAAAAACAAAAAAACCAGGAAGGGCAGAGGGGAGGCTCTGCTCACAAATGAGCCCAGAGAGGGCTGCCGACGTGCGTTATGCAAACAGCACGGTCTGTTCCAACCTTTTCCAGACACCTCAACAAGAGCAAGCGCAGAGAAGACAGGCACTCCTTATCACTCCATTAAATGCTCGACTGTGTAAGATCCCTCTGCTCCAGTGACGGCTGTGCAAACCCATAAATCCCGGCCCGCTTTCCTGCCAAATGGAACAGCAAGGTTTACATACTTCCCCCTAAGTGGTAAGCAAACTTCCTTTCCAAGGGACAGGCAATCTATCAGAGCTCGGGTTCTCAGTGCCGGCTCGGTTTAGCCCCCTGATCTACGAATGCACAGCTTTTCTCAAGTGGCCGAGAATCATGCTCAGCTCCCCTGAAAAAGCTTGGGTTTGCAATCACACTGCGCACTTCTGAAGACCAGATTCTGGCGACAAACAAAAGGACAACATCAACGTCCACATGCCCAGTTTGTGTGCTTCAGCTGGCAGCTGTTTGGTCTGATCCAGCCGCAGCAGGTACACTTGGCTCCTGGGAACACAGGAAGGTACAGGAAGAAGCTGACCCACTCAGTCCTTTAATCTATCTAATTTAACACTGTATATGTGGACCAACAGGGATGCGGGTAGCGCTGTGGGTTAAACCACAGAGCCTAGGATTTGCCAATCAGAAGGTCGGCGGTTCGAATCCCCGCGATGGGGTGAGCTCCCGTTGCTCGGTCCCTGCTCCTGCCAACCTAGCAGTTTGAAAGCACGTCAAATTGCAAGTAGATAAATAGGTACCGCTCCGGCGGGAAGGTAAACAGCGTTTCCGTGCACTGCTCTGGTTTGCCAAAAGCGGCTTAGTCATGCTGGCCACATGACCCGGAAGCTGTATGCCAGCTCCCTCGGCCAATAAAGCGAGATGAGCGCCGCAACTCCAGAGTCATCCGCGACTGGACCTAATGGTCAGGGGTCCCTTTACCTTATGTGGACCACCAGTGGCTCTTCAGGATTCAGGAGTCTCCCCCAGCCCTTCCTGGAGATGCCAAGGACTAAACCCAGAACCTTTTGCATAGAAAGCATGTGGCTTTACTACCGAGTCACAACCCTTGCCCTAAAGCCTAGAGGAATGTTTGGCTCCTGGCGCCCATCCAATCACACAGTCTTGGGCAACTGATGTCTCTTAGTGTGGTAACAACAAAGCCAGTTATTATGGACAGAAAGATCCTCCTGCCAAAACAAGCATTTCCTCCGCTTTTTACAGTTTGATTGAAACAGGATTAAAGGATCAAGATAGGCATTTGTTGTGAAACAACTGTGTCTGGTGTCCGTGTGAAAAACTACAGCTCCCATTTTAAAACATGCCATAGTCCCATCAATCCACAGTCAAAATAGTCGTGAAGAGGCTTATTTCACAGCAATTTACAATAACCACAAACAGTGACAGACCATTTTCAAACTTGGCTTCCTCCTCCCCTTGCTAAGGAGAGGAGAGGAGGAAAAACAAGATCACTGGAACAATCCATAATTCTGTATGCTTGGAGAAAAGGCATGTGGCCCTGTGGCCCTGTTTTAGTCTGCACAACACTGTAAATCTAATTGAGCCTCCCAAGTGAAAACCTGAGGGAGGAGGGTATTTATTCATCTGCAGCAGAGGAACTAATCTCCACTTCTAAGCAGGAATGCTGGAGCTGAAGTCCTAGCTCTGTCAAAGAGGGGCAGGGCGGGCGAATTAAGAAATGCACAGCTCCAATGCAATTCCTTGTATGAATTTAAGATGGTAGCTTACACTACCTGCCCACTGATCTAGCAAGCTCAGCCCCGTCTACTCAGACTGGCAGTGGCTTTCCAGGGTCTCTTGAAAAGGTTTCTCCCACCCCAGCCTAGCTGATCCTTTTAACTGGAGGTGCCAAGGATGGAACCTGCGACCTGCATTCAAAGCAAGTGTTCTGGGCCTGGGATGGCTCAGTGGGGACAGCATGAGACTCTTAGCCTGAGAGTCGTGAGTTCGAGCCCCACATAAGGCAAAAGATTCCTGCATTGCACGGGGGTTGGACTAAATGACCCTTGTGGTCCCTTCCAACTCTACAATTCTACTGTTGAGCTGCGTTTGCTGCCTGCCAGTCTGCTGCTATGAAAAGGAGGGTGGCTCCCATAACCCTGCCCAAATCCTAGCTCAACCACCACCACAAAACAGTCTGCCTCATTCCTAAGCTTTTAGGATGTGTTCCGACCAGGCTAGGAACAGCTTGAAGCAGCTCCAGGGCCCAAAGACCTAAATAAAGGAGATGACAGTTCCAATCTATCAACTTCTTGTGGCTATGAAAAAGCCCAGGAGGCCAGTAGGTCTGTGGCAGACATCTGAATATTATTACACTCCCATGCACTGCAACACCAGCAGCCTGGATTCAGCAGTAGTGTACTGGCAAAATCCCTTCATGATAGTTACAGCCATGTCCCTTCAAAGTCTTGCCCCTTCTAAGATTATACAATAAAATTATAATTACGCAATAATAAATATTGGGGTGCATTGCACCAATCAACACAGATCTAGCCTTTCAACGAGATCCACTGTTTTCTGCACACATACATGGGCAAATGATTTGCAGTGCTGCAATATCTTCTTTCAGAGGAACTTAAATTTTTCATAAAGTTCCATTGTGCATAGCAGAACCTGCATACCATTCTCTTGAAACTGAAGCACCTTGTAGCTTTGGATACTGGAGACAGGGACCCTGCTGCCGAAATAGGAACAGGTCCCCTGCAACCCCGGACCACTACACCACTGGCCAACTTCTCTCCCAAACAAGCATATTCCTAGAGGAGCAGTATGTCAAACATGGCAATGGATTTCCAGAAGGAGGCACTCTCCTGTTAACTGTCTTCCCCATCTGCAAGGTGACATGGCCTAAATTCCTTAACTTGTAGTAATAGACTGCCACCACAACAGCTTTGAGGATGTGTGTGCACCTGTTACTCACGTGGCGATGGTACATTTTAGCAGAACGCTACGAAGTGCTAAGAACATGACAGGAACAAACCCTACCAACGCTTTTAAAAATGAAGCCTTTGATAGATATAGCAGGACAGGAACTGACCTGCTGCCACACACCTTAGAAGTACAAGGGTACCACTAGTTACAAACTTAATTCGTTCCAGAGGTCCGTTCTTAACCTGAAACTGTTTTTAAATAGAGGCGTGCTTTCGCTAATGGGGCCTCTTGCGGCCGCTGCGCCGTCGGCACACGATTTTCGTTCTCATCCTGGGGCAAAGTTCTCAACTCAAGGTAACTCTTCCAGGTTAGCGGAGTTTGTAACCTGAAGCGTTTGTAACCCGAGGCGTTTGCAACTCGAGGTACCACTGTATGTTAATAAAGAGAGTAAAGAGATAACTGCTTGCTAATCCAGAATTTAGATGACCACGTCTTTGCTCAACATCCAGTTACAACACACCCTTGCTGCGAGCTCTTCCAACAACTCCCCCCCCCCATCTGTTTACCATCCGGCTAGAAAAACAGTGTATATTGCCCACCAATAAGGTTGCCATGGCATCGAGAGATGCTGCTGGGCAACAATGCACCAATATAACCCGTCACACCCTGCAGCGCAAGCATTCCCAGGCATCTGCATCCCTCTTGTCGCTTTTATTGTGATTTACGGCCACTTCTCTTTCACTGCAAATCAGAAACAAGCAAGAATCTCACGTCGCTGAAATACAGATTCCTTCAAGGTAGTACGGGGGAGGCAAAATTGGATCGCTACACCCTATTTATAGGAGAGGATTTTCCCGCCCTGAACTTCACCCCAGGGGCCTGGAGTTTGTTTATTTATTTTTTATATAAATTTTATTTTCCGTTTTTCACAAGTTGACAAATACACACCTTACAAATGCATACCTCCAATACAATTGAATATTTTACTTCCCTCCCCCACCCCCTTTTGTGGTTCCTTTTCTAATGTAAATTAACACTGCATTTTCCACTTTATTCCACTTTTTAAAGTTATTCTTCCATTTATCTTAGTACAATTTTAACTGCTAATGAACTTGTTTGTACGCCAGAATTTTTCAAATATGCTACAAATTTTCCTCACTTTTTTTTAAATAAAAAAATCCCTCTTGGTTTCTTATTACACCTGTCAGTTTTGCCATTTTGGCACAATCCATCAATTTAATCAGCCATACTTCCTTAGCTGGTATAACATCTTCTTTCCACCTCTGGGCAAACACCATTCTGGCTGCAGTTGTGGCATACATGAACAAATTTTTAGGGTCCTTCGGAATCTCTATATTCACTATCCCTAACAGAAAAGCTCCTGTTTTTATTTTTTATTAAAGTTATTTTAAACATTTTATTCAGTTCATTATATATCATTTCACAGATTTCCCAGGGGCCTGGAGTTTAAGCAGGACCACTCTGGAAAGCAACTGTGTTCACTGTTGGTATGCCATGGTTTCCTACAAACATACATATCTTTACACACCCATGTTGTATCCCAGAACAAGCGGAGAATTGTAGTTTCCATTTTTGAAACAAGGAGGAAATTTCTAGTCCTGGTGGCTACGGCGAGCCGACTGACACTATGCAAGGAGCATCTCAGAAGCCATGGTGGGTAGCAGTGGCTTGAACCAAGCTTCCCAGCGGCCACAGGTTACAGCACTGCAGTAGACTGAGATGTGTATTCAAGACACGCCCTCCTCCGCTTCCAGGAAGGTTCATGCACTTGGTGTGATAATAAATACAGGCCCAGAATAAAGAGCAGTGATAAGAAGAGGCAGGTGCCACGTAGTTCACTTCAGTGGATTCCTAAAGAGGTGTGGATGTGAGGAAGAGGCTAAATATCACCAAAGAGTTTAGAAAAAGCTTCAGCAGGAGAAAATATACTGACATTCTGAGAGTACCGACTCCCTATGCAAGCAAACTATAAAGGAGCTTGGCGGTTTTTATGGTCTCTGTGTTTCTGATTAGCTCATCAGCCCCAGTGCAGAAGCTACTCCCGTTCCAGCAGTCATAGAATTCATTCACAAAGCACTCATGATTAGGGCCGTCATACAAGGATATAGAAGTTATGAACAGGGTGATCGTAGGGGCAAAGCCGTAGATCAATGGCTGAGCATCAACAGAAAGTCCCAACTTCAATCCTTGGCTTCTCCAGTTTAAAAGATGGAAAGGACTCCTGCCTTGGTCCTTGTAGAGCAGGCATAGGCAACCTTTGGCCCTCCAGATGTTTTGGACTACAATTCCCATCATCCCTGACCACTGGTCCTGCTAGCTAGAGATCATGGGAGTTGTAGGCCAAAACATCTGGAGGGCCGAAGTTGCCTAAGCCTGTTGTAGAGGAACAGCCAGTCAGAGCAGGCCAGGGGTCACCAACACCGTGCTCGTGAGCATGCAGATGCACCCTCGACACCTTCTCCTGACTCCTACAGAGTCTCTGAGGGACCCTCCCCTTCACTGCTCTCTTGGTTGTGAGATGATGAGGGTTGTTACCTTTTTCTCCCTTGAAAAGTACATAGAGTTGCGGGAGGAAGCTGTAAGAGTGGCACTCTTCCCTACTTCCTCTTTCAGCTCTCATGTTCTATTTAAGGCTCAGGTTAATTCTACTAGGTCTGAATTTTACCCCAATCTCTTGGAAAAGTGAAATATGTGTGCACATGCTTTCTCTTTTTCTGTCTCTCAGATGTGTGTGTGATTTGAGGGAGAGAAGTGAACAGAGGCAGGGAAGCCCACAGGACTCCCTCAAAAATGCATTGTGTGTCCTCATGATTATAGAATCAGAGTTGGATGCGACTCGCAAGGGCAATCTAATCCACACACCCTTTGCAATGCAGGAATCTCAACTAAAGCACCTGTGACCATCCATTAAAAAGGCAGTACTGAGAGAGACAAATAGTTCAATATAAGATAGGTTCCTATGTGTTCCAGGTATTATAAGCGTAGTACAGCAGGGTGTTATGTGCTCTGAAATCAAAAGTGGGTTTTGAAAATTCC